>NC_136963.1:1191200-1753714 GCF_032717465.1 Coenobita brevimanus | reverse complement strand
TCAGTGGTGAGATACAACAGTTTCAACATGACCTGGACTCTGTTCAGGCATGAATTAGGCGGCAAGTCTCTTGCAGATTTAACTGGCCTGTGCTGGGTAGTATAATGGCTATATGTCTAAGGTGGGCCCATCAGTCATAGTCTGTAGTCTTGGTACTTATCAGAGGGATAATATATAGTGGATGCCTTCTTCTTTGTTTTGTTAGGATGTTTTTGTCATCATTCTCCACTAATATATTTTGTATCTCCAGGTCATGTCTTCTTTTTCCTTGTCAGCTGATGTTTCTCTCCTCTCTGGACTGTCTACTTCATTGTATTTCTTGTGGAGGGGTGTCTTCAGCTCAGTCAGTGTTATCGTCCGGTGTCAGCTCTTCCTTGATCTCAGTGATGGCTTCTACTGCTGCATACATATGTTCAGACTCAGTGTCATCTCCAGTAAAGTCGCACAGAAACATCCAAATGCATGTCAGTATTCACCCTAGCTGATGTTCTGTGGAACTTCTTCGTTCCTGGGGTATTCCTTCTTCTTTCATGTGGTGCTGTTTCCTCTTCTTATGAAGTATAGTTCTATTATTTTTCTTCTTTATGGTGATGTTGGTTTTGCTTCCACTGTCAGTCAGTGTTATTCTGCTGGTCAGCCATGTTTCTTTTGAAGGATGGTGAGGGTTGTTTTTCACTGTTCTTCTGTGCTTTGGTTGGCACTGTCCTATTTGTCTTCACTGGCACCATTTGACATATTACATATTTTGTTTCATCTGGATCCACTATAATTTTAGTGAGGCTCTTGAATGCCAGACATGGTGTTAAGCTTTGCAGTTAGGACACTTGGTATTTGATAGTGTGCCCTGCTTGCATTTGTTGGTGCAAACCTAAGTCTTGTGCACCCCACTGGAGATGCCACATTATTCATTTTTTTTTTTTTTTTTAATGCAAGAAAAAAGGAACCAAAGGCCAGGTGCCCGCAAACTGTTTGTCCTAAGAAAGAACAAAAACAATACAACAGAGAGCCAAATTCAAGATCCGTTCATTTCAAGATGCCTGGACACACTGCGTTTGAAAGACTGGGGATCATAAACAATAGGAAATACAGACAGAGGGAGACAGTTCCAGAGTTGACCTTTTGCATAAATGAAGGATTGGGAGTAACAGTTAACTCTTGCATTAGAGTTGGACTGAAAAGGGATGAGAGTTTGTTGCTAGATGGGTGCTACGTGCTCATCGTAGAGGTGGCGGGATGCAAGCAGATAGTTCAGAGGAGCAGTGAGCATTGAAGTAGCGATAGAAAAGAGATAAAGATGCAACAGTGCTGTGAAGAGACAGAGGTTGAAGGAAGCCAGTAAGAGGAAAAGAGTTAGACAAAAAGCAACTGACTCCACCTTGTTGAGAAGAGCTGTATGTGGGGAGCCTCCCCACATATGAGAGTTGTACTCTACACAGGAGCGAATAAAACTTTTGTATAAAGTCAACAACTGTGCAGGGGTAAAGAAGGTATGGAGTCGGCTTAGCACATCTAATCTCATGGCGGCAGATTTTACAAGAGATGCAATATAATCTTTCCAAAATAAATCCCGAGAGAATGAAGCCACAAGTTTGTTTAAAGATGATGCAGGATTGAGCTGGATATTATTAAACATCAGTGGGTACTCCTGTGGAATATTTTGTTGGGTTGAACTGAATCCTTGATTCATCAAAAACAGCAGCATTAATGTTACCCCAGTCAGAGAAATGAGCCAAATCAGACATTAGGTGTGCCTAATAGCATCATCCCTTGTTTGTTGAAGTAAATGCTGAGATGGACGTTGCAGCTTGACAGAGTCTAAGCTAATTGTAATTGTAGCAGCGAAAGGGATCAGGGATATACTCTCCTGTCTTGTATTTTCCAAAGCTTCCACGCTAAATTTAGCCTGGTACACGTCCAAGTGATGATAAGTTATCTTGTGTCTTGTTTCTCTATTTCTGTCATGCAGTGTTCCACTATTTCAATCTCGGGGATCCTGAGTAGTAGACTGTGAACACCTGATGTATTGGGTAATTCATCACGGCTGCCTTGTTTCTCTTCACAGTTGGATCCAGTACTTACAGTTCCCACTGCTGCTTCACGGATGACAGGAACATTTCTTACGCTTCATCTTGCAGTCTGATGATGAATAAGCTGTTGAGGTTCTGTATAACACCTATGTTCAGAGGTGGATGCCTCATTTCTGGGGCAATGATTGCCTTGTGGAAGTTGGAGTATTCCTTGAGAGACTTTAGTCTGAACTTGTGTTTTCTTAGATAATAAATCATCTCCCATCTTGTTCATGTTCTTGGTGAGTCTCCTCTTTCTGCTAAATACACACATGCCTTTTCCTTATTCCCCAACCTGGTTACTGGAGATACTTTCACTGGTGTTCATCTGGTAGGTTTTGGACAGTTTTCACTGTAGGGCTGGCACTTTCTCGTTTCATGGTGAGATATGATAAAACTGTGAAACAGTTGTACGAAACACGGTAATAGTGTTCAGGAAACCAAAGTACATGCTGCTTACCTACTGAAACACTTCAGACTGCAGGCATGAAAGCGAGTAAGTCAATGCTGAGTTGTGGCAGGGAAGCGAGTCCGGGAACATATGCACTCATATGTGGTGATATTATACGAGAGGGAGGGGGAGGGGATGGGGAGAGGTAGTGTGGGGCAAAACTGCAGGATTAGAGAGAGAGAGAGAGAGAGAGAGAGAGAGAGAGAGAGGTGGGAGTTGGAAGGGGTGAGAAATGAAGAGAAAGGTAGAAGTTGGTGTGTTGAGGTGCATGAAAGCATGTATCATTTTGAGTGAGTGTGTACAGGTGTATCATGTGCATGTATGTGTATGTGTGTGCTCAGTACTAGCATAGCCAGGTCTTCACATGAGTGGGGGGCAAGATGGGCTCAAGTTCTATTCTGGGGGCAAGATGGGTTCAAGTTCTATTCTGGGGGCAAGATGGGTTCATGTTCTGTTCTGGGGCAAGATGGGTTCATGTTCTATTCTGGGGGGCAAAATGGGTTCAAGTTCTATTCTGGGGGGCAAGATGGGTTCAAGTTCTATTCTGGGGGCAAGATGGGTTCAAGTTCTATTCTGGGGGGCAAGATGGGTTCAAGTTCTATTCTGGGGGGCAAGATGGATTCAAGTTCTATTCTGGGGGGCAAGATGGGTTCAAGTTCTATTCTGGGGGGCATGATGGATTCAAGTTCTATTCTGGGGAGGGGAAGATGGGTTCAGGTTCTATTCCGGGGGGCAAGATGGGTTCAAGTTCTATTCTGGGGAGGGGAAGATGGGTTCAGGTTCTATTCCGGGGGGCAAGATGAGTTCCAGTTCCATTCTGGTGATGGGGGGGGGGCACTGCTTCACAATGTCTAGCCTACAAATGGAAGGGCAAAGCTTTGACTTCAGGCTCCCCCGTAGCCACGCCACTAATGCTTATTTGAGTGTGTGTGAATGTAATGAGATGGGAGTAAGTATGGAAGTGAACTGTGCTGCATTATGTATATCCAGGTGTTCATAAATGATGGTATCAAATATCACGAGTAATAAATATATGGTATATCAAACAACTACAATAATAATAATAATAATAATAATAATAATAATAAGAGATCCAGAGGATTGGAAGTCAGGTATAATTATTCCCTTGTACAAAGTAAAAGGGAAAAAAGAAGTGTGTGGTAATCATAGGGGCATTTGCCTTCTTCGTGTAATAGGAAAACTATATGGTAGGATACTTACTGACAGAGTTAGGGAAATAACAGAGGATTTTGTTGAAGAAGAACAGGGAGGCTTTAGGAGGGGAAGAGGTTGTGCAGATCAGATATTCATTCTTAGATCTTTAGTGGAAAAGTTTCTAGAGAAGGGAATGAATTTGATTGTGGCCTTCATGGATTTGGAGAAAGCATATGACAGGGTGGATAGACAAGGATTGTGGAAAGTATTAAGAATATATGGAGTAGATGGGAAGTTGTTGAAGGCCGTGAAGAGTATGTATGAGGGGTAGTGAATTGAATGAATTTTTCTTTCTGAAGATTGGATTGAAACAAGGATGTGTCATGTCTCCATGGCTGTTCAGTCTGCATACGGATGGGGTTATAAAAGAGATACAGGGTAGGGCAGTGAATATTGGAGTGGCCTAGTGAGAGAGGGCAGTGTTTGGAAACTCCCTGTGCTGCTGTTTGCAGATGATACTGTGTTGTTAAGTGAAGACAAAGAGGTGCTGCAAGGCTTGGTGGATGAGTTTGGGAGTGTGTAAGAAACAGAATCTAAAGGTGAATGTAGGAAAGAGTAAAGTTACAGTCTTCGAAAGAAGTGAAGTCAGTGAATGTTCAGTGAGGTTGGATGAAGAAGAAATGGAGAATGTGAGTGCGTTTAAGTACTTGAGTAGTGTGATGAATAGGCTTGGAAGATTAGAGGGTGAAGTGCTTGAAAGGGTACAACAGAGAAGAAACGTTGCTGGTTCCTTGAAAGCAGTGATATGAAACAAGGAAGTGTGGATGTGAAAAAGCTACTACGTGACAGTACAGTATCGTGATACCAACTCTAACGTATGGAAGTGAAGCTTGGACCTTGTTGGAGGGACAGAAGTGAAGAGTGAGAGCAGTGAAAATGATCTTTTGAGAGGAGCATGTGGAGTTACATGAGAGACAGACTGACAAATGAGAAAGTGAAAGAGCATTGAGGTGTAGGTGTGGATGTGATAGGAAGCGTTGAGAGAAACATTCTGATGTAGTTTGGCCATGTGGAGAGGATGGAGAGTGTATGTGAGTGAGGTGGAGGGGGGGAGAGGGAGGGGGAGGCCAAGGATGAGATGGAGGGATGGGGTGGAGAGGTGTAGAGAGAGGGGGGTGTGAGCTGGGAGCAGGGCAATGAAATGAGGGGGACAGAGGGACATGGAGGTGATTTGGGGGATTAAGGCGTCTGGCAATCGATACATAGAATAATAATAATAATAATAATAATAACAACAACAACAATTACAATAATAATAATAATAATAATAATAATAATAATAACAACAACAACAATTACAATAATAATAATAATAATAATAATAATAATAATAATAATAATAATAACAACAAGAATCTAATAATAATAATAATAATAATAATAATGTTACATGGATGGGTTTGGGGCTAGGTTAAGTGTCCCCAAGATTACCCTATCTAAAATCACTTAATCATGGCAGTCGTTTCGGAGAGCCTGGGAGGGTCCAATACCTTCCTAGGGCCCCAACCACATGGGCAGATTCGTATGGCCATGTGGTACTGTATATGAGAGGTGTGAATGAGGAGAGCAAGAGGGTGGAAGTGGTGAATGTGTTCAAGAGTGCGGGATATGCCATGATGGCATAATTGAAACAAACATGAAAAGGTGTGCAGTGGAGGGGTGGGAGGGTGTGAAATGTGTAAGATCGGGCATGAATGGACGAGGAAGATGCAAGGAAGGAGTTGCTTTGTTGATGAATGAGGTGTGGCAGAGTGAAATGAGAGATTACAAATGTGTCAGCTTGAGGTGTATGTATGTCAAATTCAAGTTTGAGAAGGTGAAAGTGGCTGTGATTGTAGCATATGCACCGTGTGAGGACAGGAGTGAGAAAGACAGGTTTTTAGGACGAGCTGGATGAAGCAGTGGGAGAAATACCCAGGAGCTATAAAGCGATTGTAATGGGGGATATGAATGGAGGAGTAGGCACTGGTCCTGAGGATGACTTAATGTGTTGTAATGGAGCACAAGGAGAAAATTGTAATGGGATGCGACTGAAGGATATGAGTCAGGGAAGGAGGTTTTGCATTTGTAATTCGTATTTCAAACACAAAGATGCACATAAAAAAATATGGTATAGAGGGAATGGAGATTGTGTTGAAAAAAGCCTGATTGATTACGTGAACGTAGGGAGGTTGATGCTGGGAATGGTTGCTGATACGAGGGCAGTGAGAAGACGATGTGGATGTGTCAGATCATATGATTGTGGTGTGCAAGATCAAGCTGAGAGGAGTGAGGTGGCCCAGGAGAGAGGAGCAGTCAGGGAGAAAGACTGAAAGTCGAGAAGCTGAGGATGAAAGAAATGGCAGCAGATAAATACAAGACCAAAGTGGGGGAGAAGTTAGAATCAGTGAACTGGAATGAAATGGATCTGGACAGCCTGTGGCATGCATGCAAGGATTGCTTAGTTAGGACTGCTAAAGCAGTGTGTGGTGTGGAAAGAGTAACAACAATGAAGATATGTACGGCATGGTGGGATGAGGAGGTTAAGACAGCGGTGGAGGAAAAGAGGAAGAAGTGGCTAAAGTGGTTACAGGACAGAGGTTCAATTGAAATAAGAACTGAATACAGTGAGAGCAAGAAGCACGTGAAGAGACTAATGAAGAGGAAAAAGGAGGTAAATGATGATCTAGGAAGAAAAATGAATGCAAACTAATCTGAAAATATGAAGTTATTCTGGAATAAAGTGCAGAAATGTTGAGGTGACAGTGGAAAGAAATGTGACTGTGAAGGATGTATGTGGTAGATTATCAAACCATGGGGATGAAGTAAGGACCAGATGGAAAGAATATTTTGAAAACCTGATGAATGGGAATAGAGAGAGAACAGTCACTGCAAACATGATTGGTTTTGGGGGTGTGCAGAGAAGGAATGCAGTATTAGGAAACGTGACACTCACACAGGTGAAGAGTGCTGTGATGTGGGTGAAAAATGGGAAAGCAGCTGGGGTTGATGAGGTGTATGCAAAGATGATTAAGTGTAGTGGACAGAATGGAATGAAGTGCTTGTTGAAGATATGTAAGAAGGCATGGATGAGTGAAACTGTGCCAGCACAGTGGAAAAAGGCTGTGATTGTACCCCTGTACAGAAATAAAGGTAAGTGAAGTGAGTGCAAGAATTATCGTGGCATAAGTTTATTGAGTGTGGTAGGGAAGATATATGGAAGAATTATTAAAAAGAAAGGAAGAGAGATATCAGAAGTCCTATTGAGTGATGAACAGGGTGGCTGTAGGACTGGCAGAGGATGTGTGGATCAAATATTTGAGGTAAGACAGATATTGGAGTAATCTTGTGAGAAGGACTATAAGGTGTTTATGGAATTCATGGATCTGGAAAAAGCATATGGCAAAGTAGACAGAGAAGGATTGTGGAAGGTATTGCGCATGTACGGTGTAGATGATAAGCTGCTAGGTGCCGTCAAGAGTTTTTATGATGGTAGTGAAGCATGTGTAGGGGTTAATGGGCATCTAAGTGAATGGTTCACGGTCGGTGTGGGGCGTGCGACAAGGTTGTGTGATGTCCCCATGGTTGTTCAACAGGGGACTTTCAAGAGATCAAACTGGCTGGTTGAATATTGTGAGGAGAAGCCCATGATCAGGGATTTGGCACCCCTTTTTAACGTGACAGCGTCCAGATTGACTCTATCGGGTACCTTTATGTGAAACTACAGAACGTGGTGAATGTGTCTGGCATATCAGATGGAGCCGGGATTCTGGGGGTTTGAATGGTGAGCGAATGGAAGCATGGCCCACTGGAGTGGGTAAATTTAGGCTGTCTGGACATTGCTACTCCTCACCCTGCCCTAGGATGGGAAAGGAGGTCCGAATGATGATGATGATGACATTACATTATAACAACATTCCATCCCACACCTGGTAACTGTAGTAACTTGAAAGCTCATGGAATGTGGTGATTATTCCACATTACAACTATGATATAAGCTACTCTAATGTTTATATTCATGTATTACATGCAATATATTGTTGTCTGAAGATATATAGAGATATTTTCTATACTTAAATTGAACTGTTTGTTGAACAATGTACAAAAACAGAATATAAACAATGTTCACAGTGAACCGACAACATGATCGTGTGGAGAGAATTTGTGTGTGTAACCAGACTCCCTGACTCTTGACACCACCCTGGCACTGCCAACTCCATCCTACCCAGACAGTTGTTTGTCGATGGACGGACTTGCATCTGACATCATTCCTTTACATCAGACTGCTGACGCCTTCCACTACACAGCCAACGCCTTTGGTTGTTCCATCTCATCCAGTTAGATCATTGCCATCCATATGTTTTAATATCACTGCTGTTAGTCATTATTCTTTTCCGGCTTTAAATCTTGCTGTTCTGTGCTGCCTTGCCAGGCACAGGTATTACAAAACTTATCATTGACATCTACAGTCTTCAATTCTTATGTGTAATTACTGATAAGTTTTTAAGCCTCCCATTTAATTATTTGTTGTACTAAACACAACGTTTGATCAAAATTTACCGTAATAATATTAATGACAATAATAATAATAATAATAATAATAATAATAATAATAATAGTAATAATAATGATAATAATAATAATAATAATAATAATAAATAATAGCAATTATAATAATAATAATAATCATCATCATCATCATCATCATGATAATAACAATAATAATAATAATAATAATAATAATAATAATAATAATAACAATACCTGTAAGTGGGGTCTCCCTGTGGTAGGTGGGGCACCCACCATCCACCCACTCGATGTAGTGTTGCCTTCAAGTTATTCTACACTCGTGACAAACGATATTTTGTAAACTAGGAAGCCATTTACGACGTGTGGTGATATCCATACAACAAATGACGCCTGGTGGTCTGATGGGTTTAGGCGCTCCATCCAGATGGGGTTGGTAAGGGTTTGCCTTTATGGGTTGGCTGGGGTTTATTACTGCCATAATGCTACTCAGGGATGAGTGAAGCTGGTCACCCTTGCTTTAGATGTAGACACTGAGTAGCCTGTGTGGTGGCCTGCCCGTCCTGATGGCACGGTGAAGTACAACACACAGGGTTTGGTCCACCTTTTCCTAATGTGGTCCTCATTCTTGCAATTGCTCAAGGCAGTGCACTGTGATGACAAGACACAGTGCTTTGAAATGGTCATCTCTTAATCATACCAAGAGATTTGACAGGTTTGTTTGCACAAAGAGCAAAGTAATATAAATATTAGAGCAACTTTAAGGCATAAGAGACCAATAACAGGTTTACTACTACTAACACTTGTAGTAATAATAATAATAATAATAATAATAATAATAATAATGAAAATAATAATATTAATAATAATAATAATGATGATAATAATAATAATAATAATAAAATATCCCATTATCTCCACAACAGACTAAAATAGACTCATAATGTATAGGGAATATAGAAACACACAGTTGTAAACCCCCACAAGTGGCAGATTTAACGATATTAACTGTCACAATGTAAGAAAAAACTGTGTAGCCTAAAAGAACATATGGAGGGAACATTATAATAAGTCAGTAAAGAACTAAAGCAGTGCTGGTATAATGGCTGAGGAATGGATGGGAGAAGAAGAGAGGCAAGATGGGAAGCGGGAATTAGGGGGACAGAAGTATGCAAGGCACTGAAGAATGTCGCAATGGGTACAGTACCAGGAAACGATGGAGTGTGTGGCAATATATCAAAATACTGGGAAGAGACAGACTGAATGGATCTGGAAAATGTGCGGATTGGCCTGGGAGGATTAAATCACTGGCCTAGAAGTCAGGTGTAGTAGTTGCCATGTATGGAGGAAAGAGAAGTGTGGAGCAATCATAGTGGTATTTGCCTTCACTGTGTAGAAGGAAAGATATATGGAAAGATACTTAACGTCAGAGTCAGGGAGAGGGCAGAGGAATTGAATGGGGAGGAAAAGGGAGACCCTAGGTAGGGAAGGGGGTGTTGAGACCAGACATTCTATCCAAGATGTATAGAATAAAAGTATATAGGGAAAGGAAAGAAGCTGCGTGATACCTTTATGGGTCTAGTGAAAGCATAAGACTGAACAGACATACAAGGAATGTAGAAGGTGCTGACAATATAATTATGGACTAGATGGGACTTTGTTCAGTGCTGTGAAGGGTATGAATGTGGCCGTTAGGGCGGCAGCATGTGTGGAAAAAGAACTCTATGAATCCTTTACTATGAACGTTGGGACGAAACAGGGATATCTTATGTTCCCTTGGTTATTCTCTCTCTCTCTCTTTCTCTCTCCATATGTATATACAGTGTGTGTGTGTGTGTGTGTGTGTGTGTGTGTGTGTGTGTGTGTGTGTGTGTGTGTGTGTGTGTTCACTAGTAAGATAATATTCTTTCAGTTATGTCAAGCAGTTAGGAAGGAAATTTTCAGAATAAGTCAAAATATAAATAAGCTTTATGAATTTGTTAATCACTGCATATTAATATTTTCATACCAGTTCTGAAAACCTTCAAGTATGGAATAGGTGTGATGAGCAGTGATGGTAGTTTAGAGGATAGAGTGCAAGAGATGGTGCATCAAGGAGGAAAGGTTGTACTGTACATAGAGTGAGAGCAGTGATGCACAATAGGAAAGTGAGCATGGAGGTGAAGAAGTCCCCATTCACTTGAGACATAAGGCATAGGGCACAAAGTCTCACTCACCCTCTGACTCCACCCCATGCAAGCCTCCAGGCAGTGACTCTTTCTCCTCTAAGTATCGTATGATAGTAACCATTGCTTTGCTCTAACCATGAATTTTGTGGCCAGCTCCTTGGTCTCCTGCAACTCAGGTTGACTCAGATATCACCGTGTGAGCAGGGTCCACCTCATGTAAACACGCCATGTGCCTATATAGCTGGAGTTGGCGTTCACGTGTTATGCTGGTAATAGGCGTGGAGCCAGTCTCATGGATACTCAGCCGGTCATACCAGTGATATCTCATGATTCTGGAAAGGCACTTTGTACCAAAGGAGTCAATTTGCCACGCCAAGTTACAGTTCAGTATCCATGTTTCACAGCCATAAGGTAAGGAAGGGAGCACCAGTATCTTGAACAAATGTTTTCTTTCACCACAAATAACAACAATGCCAAGTATTCAAACTGAGTAAGTCAATAAAACCATAAGAAAAACCAGTATAGTAGGAAACCCCATCATCTTACCATTGTTGTGAACCACACCACCAAGACCAGGTAATTTTCCAGACCATCTATGGCATCACCACCTGCCTGAACAGACGCTACTGCTTCATCCAACAAGCCATCGATGCCTGGATCTTTATCTTGGACCAGGAGACCTTAGGTTTTACTTTGCTAGGATAACTGAGTCACCGGGAAAGTTAGTAACCTTAACACTGGTAACTGATACTCCACAGTGACTCTGACTTACAGCTTGGCCCAGCACCCAATCCATGCAGTGCTGAAAGGTGAGGAGGCAAGGACACATCCCTCTCTCACCCCAGAACTTACTGGAAAAATGCAAGCTGTTACTCCTCCACACTTAAAAACATTCTTAGTGTTTGAATGCAAGCCAGCAATAAACCAGATAATCCCTGTCAATATCCCACAAAGTTACAAGAGTTCCCTAAGTGTTTCCTAACTGACTGCATGAAATGACTTTTGCAGACCGACATGGACTGGTTTTAGTCCCCATCGAAACTCACAATGGTGTTCTACAAGAAGTCAAAATTCCAGGCTCAGGTCAAATGTACCACGTCTTTGGGTAACACGCTGAATTGCTCAGGCCACTGAAACTTTAGCAAATAACCCTGCATGTACATCAAGAGCACGTGACCAAGAACCGTACCTGACACACTTAGCACTGCAACTCCATGGTAGTTACTACAGTCATGTTGGTCTCCTCCCCCCTTCTAGACAGAGATAACCAAACCCCTTGTTCTGTCAGGAGGAATGAATTATCTGAGAGGTGCATGTTAAAATATATGAGGAGAAGGACAGACAGACAGACAGACAAATAAGAAGGTTAAGGAGCATTCTGGTGTGAATGTGGTGCCGAGTTTTAGGAGAATAACCCTAATGTGGTTTGGGTACGTAGAGATAATTGAGAATGAAATGTTGACTAGGAGAATGTAGACCAGGATGAGGGTGAGGGATGGTATGGAAGTGTGTTTGCATATCAGATGTGTGAGTTGGAAGCAGGACAGCCTGATGGAGGAGGACACGGCGACATGGATGGCATTTGGTTTTTGTCCATCCCCTTAACGACTGAGGCATCTGGCTTTAGGTAGACAGATAGAAGGATAAAAATGCGTGCACGTAAATAACTTAATAGACTTGGTGTAATTAATTTAACATTAGCCAATTTCACCCAAATATCCAGCAAGAAAAGACACATACCGCAAGGAAGTGCACAGAACCGACAATTGCCTCCCATTTCTGAGCTGGATATTGCCTAATTTTGCCAGATGTTATTTTGATAGAGTGGGTCAAAAAGTGCTGCATATTGCGTTGGGGCAGATAGTGACAACGGACAATTGAGAGTTTACTGAACTATCTTTCCAGTTCTGTATGAAGAAAATTTACAGCTGGTGAAATACAGTGAAAACTCTATCTCCATTAGTGCGTGTTTCAGATGGTTCAATTATCCCCCCTGTATTCGTCCGTACAAAGCTGTCCTCGTGTGGCCATGCATTTACTCTTTGACCCGTCTGTACATCCTTCCCCTCCTAACACATTCCTTCCCCTTCTGTCTTATTCTCCCTTTCTATACCTTCACCAGAACACTTCGCCTTGAACTCTGTCTACACGTTGAAGCTTTGAGACAGAGGAAGAGATAACAGACAAAAGATTGGGAAGATAACAGGGATAGTTTTTAAACATGAGTTAACGTTAAACACATGAAGTATTAAAGTTGGTATGTGGTGAAGGAAGATGGTTAGGCATGTTAGACGGAGCCAGGGTTTGTATTTACCGAAGTTGTGAGGTGCTGGGTGGTGAAGGAAGGATGAGAGAGAGAGAGAGAGAGAGAGAGCAATAAATAAACAGACAGACAGAAAGATAGGCAGACTGACAGATAGAGGAAGAGATGAGAAAGAAGAAATATACGCTATATATTATAATCTATCTCATCTCTCTATCTAACATATATATGTTTATATATATGTTTATCTGTCTATCTAAATATCTATCTATCTATCTATCTATCTATATAGACAGATGGATAGATAGATAAGTGGTTGGGGAATGGCTGGGAGAAGGAGGGAGGTGAGAAGACAGGAAGAAGTCAGTAGGATGGAAGTTGTGGAAGCAATTAAGAAAGTCAAATTGGGGGAAGCTCCAGGAATTGATGGAGTGTGTGGTGAAATGCTGAAGCATGGGGGAGAGATAGTAGTAGAATGGATGTGGAAGATGTGCAGATTGGCCTGGGAGGAAGGTAGAGTCCCGGAGGATTGGAAGTCAGGTGTAATTATTCCCTTGTACAAAGGAAAAGGGGAAAAAGAAGTGTGTGGTAATCATAGGGGCATTTGTCTTCTTAGTATAATAGGAAAAGTGTATGGTAGGATACTCATTGACAGAGTTAGAGAAGGAGCAGAGGAATTAGTTGCAGAAGAACAGGGAGGCTTTAGGAAGGGAAGAAGTTGTGTAGATCAGATATTCATTCTTAGATCTTTAGTGGAAAAGTTTCTAGAGAAGGGAAAGGAGTTGTATGCGGCTTTCATGGATTTGGAGAAAGCATATGACAGGATGGATAGACAAGGATTGTGGAAAGTATTAAGAATATATGGAGTAGATGGGAAGTTGTTGAATGCTGTGAAGAGTATGTATGACAGTGCTTAGGCTGCAGTGCATGTGGATGGTGAACTGAGTGAATTTTTCTCTTTGAAGGTTGGGTTGAAACAGGGATGTGTCATGTCTCCATGGTTGTTCAATCTGTACATGGATGGGGTAATAAAAGAGGTACAAGGTAGGGTAGTGGATGTTGGAGTGGCCCTGGTGAGAGAGGGTAGTGTTTGGAAACTCCCTGTACTGTTGCTTGGAGATGATACTGTGTTGTTCAGTGAAGACGAAGAGGAGCTGCAAGGCTTGGTGAATGAGTTTGGGAGAGTGTGTAAGAAACGGAATCTAAAGGTGAATGTAGGGAAGAGTAAAGTGATGGACTTTGAGAGAGGTGAAGTCAGAGAGTGTACAGCGAGGTTGGATGGTGAGGAATTGGAAAATGTGAGTACGTTTAAGTACTTGGGTAGTGTGATGAGTAAGGATGGAGGTTTGGAGGGTGAAGTGCTTGAAAGGGTGCAGCAGGGAAGAAAGGTTGCTGGTTCCTTGAAAGCAGTGATAAGAAACAGGGAAGTGAGCAGGGAAGTGAAAAAGTTACTACATGACAGTATTGTGATACCAACTCTAACGTATGGAAGTGAAGCTTGGACATTGTTGGAAGGACACAAGTCAAGAGTGAGAGCAGTTGAAATGAGTTATTTAAGATGAGTATGTGGAGTCACATGGAGAGACAGGCTGACAAATGAGGAAGTGAAGGAGTGTTGTGGTGTGGATGTGGATGTGATAGGATGCGTTAGGAGGAACACACTGAGGTGGTTTGGCCATGTGGAGAGGATGGAGGGGGAAAGACTGACGAGGAGGTGTATGTGAGTGAGGTGGAGGGAGGGAGAGGGAGGGAGAGGCAGAGGATGAGATGGAGGGATTGGGTGGAGAGGTATATGAGAGAGGGGTGTGTGAGCTGGGAGCAAGGCAGTGAAATGGCGGGGGACATGGTGACGTGGAGGTGATTTGTTTGTGGCCACCCCGAACGGGATTGAGGCGTCTGGCAATAGATAGATAGATAGATAGATATAAAGATATATTTATAAGAGAGAGAGAGAGAGAGAGAGAGAGAGAGAGAGAGAAGTAAATGTAGTTGATTATACTGTTGTTGTAAGTTTTTGAACCTAAAGAGAGAAAGACACAGAAAAAGACAGAAATAGAAATAGAAAACGAAAGCAAAAATGAAAGAGAGGAAGACAGACTGACTGAAACAAATGGGTGTCATACAGAATTATGGCAGTAATTTAGAGACAGACAGACAGACTAATAGATATACATTTTGTGAACAAAGATAATCATAAATCAATTGGAGAGAGAGAGAGAGAGAGAGAGAGAGAGAGAGAGAGAGAGAGAGAGAGAATTTGTATTCTTCAAAGTTGTGAGGTGATAAGTAAATGGTGAAAGAAGGTTGATTTGAGAGAGAGAGAGAGAGAGAGAGATGGTTTGTATCTATCAAAGTTGTTAACTAATTTGCTGGATAAACAAGTCAGCCTAGCGGTTTACCAGGATCACAAATCAAGTTGTTTTTCAAATATGTATATATTATTAATGCCGATTAATTTACCTTTACAGTGCCAGCCTGAAGAGGTTCATGGGTCAGCTGAGTCCAGCACAGGCTGCACAGTTACCCTCTACTATCACAGGCCTGTCGTTGGCTGTGAGGGACGACTCACAGGCCATGGTGATTCCCCACCTGCACCGCCTCACACACCTGAAGGACCTCCGTAAGTGCCCTTCCTATCACCTCACCCTCCCTTCCTATCACCTCACCCTCCCTTCCTATCACCTCACCCTCCTATCCCATTACCTTACCCTCCCTCCCTCCCTCCCATCACTTCATCTCCCTCCCTCCCGTCCCATCACCTCACCCTCCCTCCCTCATGTCCCATCACTTCATCCTTCATTGCTTCCCCTCACTCTCACCATGCCTTCACTTTCATGTTAATTCCTTTTCTTTTCATTAGCATTAATCAGCAGCCACACTTCTATGGCTAAAATATTCCCCTGACTGATATACTCTTACAAACCACCACACTCCACCACCACCACATTCCCGTTACCATAATACCAGTACCAATTGTACCATTGCAATTTAATTTTCACATTTTATCTAATGCTATTTCACTCTCATTACCACTATACCTAGCACCACGCATGTTCCCCCTCTGCTGGTGTAGTTTGGTAGCAAACCTATCCATTACATTTCCTTCTTATTCATCACTTGGATTATATAGGTTTAGTTTTTTTCTCACTCACATTTCTCTTCTCTTACTTCAAATGAGTCCTCTTTTTAACATTATCACGTCTGTTGGCATATTTTCATTATCTTCTCTAGTTGCAGTGATTTTCTCAACATCATAAATCATTACTGTATTCCCTGCCATCCTCCTCACTCCATTATTCTTCTTCCTTCCATTATTTTCTTCCTCCTGTTCTCCCCTTTGACCAACTCCTTCTCCAGTAACGGGTCCTGCAGTTGATGTGAGTGCACTTTGTTCCTGTGAGGCACCATAGCTTCCCTGTGCAACTGTCACCATTCATAATTATATCATCCCATGTTGTAATCACTGGTCTCCTTCAGGCGGGAGGAAACAATTTAATATTCATCAGGCAGATATTAGGCAATGTCACAGCAGCACATTTTCTAGCAACTTTTTTGTGGGGGGGCATCTTTTTTTTTTTTTTTTTTTCTTATGAATTTAACGGGTTGTGCTTATCAGTGCTCTAGTGTCCACGGCTGGCAGCTCTCTTCTAATTTACACAAAGGAGGATAACTGCAATGTTCATGTTTGGATAATCAATGAACTAATATTAACTTTTTCTTTCTGTGATTCTCTACATTAATCAATAGGTAAATTACAGGATATACATGACGAAAAAAGTTTGGTTTGCACAAACTGCACATAGCTAACAGTAAGTCATATGTGTTGCCTACGTGTCAACTGGGCTGGTGGAGGGTTAGTGTCCCTCCCTGGAAAAGAACTAAAAGTCAAGCAAAATGTCTCGGGCACAGAATAACTTACAGGTGACAGCCAAGGACTGAACAAAGGACATGTTGAGGATCTTTACGTGGAATGCAAGGGGCGCGAATGATGAGGTGAGAAAAAGAGACCTTGTCCAGGTGCTTGAGGATCCAAAATTGAATCTATGTGGATTGACTGAGACCAGATGGTGACGTGAGAGTGTGAGAGAGTGGGAGTATGCATGGGGAATATGTGCGGGAGTAGAAGAGACTGAGAGGGCAACGGAGGGTGTATGTATTGTTGTGTGCAAGAGATGGAAGGCCAGTATAAGAGAGTATGAATCAGTTGGTTCAAAGATTGTGTGGATAAGATTGAAAGTAGGGGTTCAAGCGTGGGCGATTATGTGTGTATATGCACAGACAGAAGACCGTGCAAGTAGAGTCAAAGAAGAGTTCTGAGCAAATGTGGAAGCGTGCATGGAAAAGTTTGGAAGGAATGAGAGAATGTTCTTGAATGTAGATGTGAATGGAATAGTAAGGAATGTGAAGGTGGATGGAGTAGTTGTTGAGTGGGGTGTGCCTGCAGGAGTGGATGAGAATGGCAGTGCTCTGGTGGACATTTATATGGGGAAGGGGTTGGTGATAGCTAACACTCTCTTTAGGCTCAAAATGATTCACAGGTATACATGCCAAGTGATGAGAAGAGTGTGTGGTGAACTGGATGAACAGAAAGCAATGATGGATTATGTGTGTATGTGGATGTGAGAATGATAAGATATGTGCTGGAGAGGAGAACATATGAGAAGGTTGGAAATGTTGACTCTGACCACCGTGGGTAGTGTTGAGAGTCGAGGTACAAATGTGAAGGATGATGAGATGGAAAAAAAGCCAGGAGGAAGCAGCACATACGAAGAGGATGGAAAGGTTGCAGGAGGATAAAAAGAAAAAAAAAAAAAAAAAAAAAAAAAAAAAGGCAGAATATAAGACAGAAGAGGAGGAGCAATTCAGTAAAAATGACGTGGAACAGATAAGGGAGGTGGAAGATGTGTGCAAGGTATTCACAGAAGAACTCTGTGCAGTATATGAGGTGGTGTGTGGGGTGAAGGGAAGATAGAAGGGGATGCAAAGAACAGCAAGGTGGAATGAAAAGGTGAGACAAGCTGTGGCACAAAAGAAGAAAGCATACAGTGAGTGGATGGGACGCACAGGCATGGAGGAAGTTGAGAGAAGGAATAGAGATTTATATGTAGATAAGAGGAGAGAGGTGAAAAGAGTAGTAAAAGAGAGTAAACAGAAAGTGGATGAAGAGGTTTGGAAGGAATTAGAGTGTAAAGTGGGGAGAATGTAAGAAAATGTTCTGGAAGGAGGTTGTAGGGGAATGAAAGATTAAAAATGGCAGATTACTGGTGGAGATGAGAGAAAAAGGGAGCAGACTGAACAATTTAAGGAATTACTAAACGCAAAGAATGAAAGCAACGCGAGTACAAATGGCTGGGGAATGGCTGGGAGAAGGAGTGAGATGAGATGGAAAGATGAGATTTGTACAAATGCAGTAGTGGAAGCAGTGAAGAAGTCAAAATGGGGATAGCCCCAGAAATTGATGGAGTGTGTAGTGAAATGCCGAAGGATGGGGGAGAGACAGTAGTAGAATGGATATGGAAGATGTGCAGATTGGCCTGGGAGGAAGGTAGAGTCCCAGATGATTGGGAGCCAGGTATAATTATTCCCCTGTACAAAGGTAAAGGGAAAAAGGAAATCTGTGGTAATCATGGGCATTTGTCTTCGTAGTGTAAAAGGAAAAGTATATGGTAGGATACTTATTGACAGAGTTAGGGAAATAACAGAGGAATTAGTGAGAGAAGAACAGGGAGGTTTCAGGAAAGGAAGAAGTTGTGTTGATCAGATATTCATTCTAAGGTCTTTAGTGGAAAAGTTTTTAGAGAAGGGAAAGAAGTTGTACGTGGTCTTCATGGATTTGGAGGAAGGATATGACGAAGTGGATAGACAAGGAATGGGTAAAATAATAAAAATATATGAAGTAAATGTGAAGATGTTGAATGCTGTGAAGAGTATGTATGATGGTGCTTGGGCTGCGGTGCATATGGGTGGTGAACTGAGTAAATATTTCCATCTGAATTTTGGATTGTAACAGGGATGTATCATGTCTCCATGGTTGTTTAACTTGTATATAGATGAAGTTACGAAAGTGATAGATGGTAGGGCAGTGGATGCTGGAGTGGCCCTCATGAGAGAGTGCAGTGTTTGGAAATTTCCTCTTCCGGTGTTTGCAGATGACACTGTATTGTTAAGTGATGACAATGGGGAACTGCATGAACTTGTGAATGAGTTTGGGAGAGTATGTCAGAATCAGAATCCAAAGGGAAATGTAAGGAAGAGGAAAGATGTGGTCTTCCAGAAAAATTAAGTCGCTGAATGCAGAGTGACGCTGGATGATGAAGAAATGCAAAATGTGAGTGCATTTAAGTACTTGGGTAGTGCAATGAGTAAGGATGGAAGTTCAGAGGATGAAATGCTTGAAATGTTACAACAAGGAAGAAAAGTTGTTGGTTCATTGAAAGCTGTGATTATTAGGGGAAGTAAGCATGGAAGGTAAAAATTTCTCCATGACAGTATTGTGACACCCACTCTAAAGTATGGAAACGAAGCTTGGGCCTTGCTGAAAGGACACAAGTCAAGAGAGAGAGCAATGGAAATGAGTTATTTGAGAGGAGCTTGTGGAGTTACATGGAGAAATATACTAACAAATGAGGAAGTCAAGGAGCTTTGTGGTGTGTATGTTTTAGAAAGCGTTAGGAAAAATGCACTGAAGTAGTTTGGCCATCTGAAAAGAATGGACAGTGAGAGACTAACGAGGAGGGCGTATGTGAATGTGATGGAGGGGAGGAGAGGGAGGAGGAGACCGAGGAGGAGGTGGAGGGAAGGAGTGGAGAGGCGACATAGAGGTGATCAGTTTGTGGCCATCCCTTACAGGATTAGGGCGTCTGGCTATTGATAAACAGATAGACAGAAGTCATTTGATATCAGTACTTTCAGCATCTCAACACCCATACCATACAAGACAGTAGCTGTAACCGGACCTCCTCTTCTTAATTTATTAAACTGTTATCTGACACTGGATGCTAATACCTGGTAAATCACATGTTAGCTTATTGTGCCCAGAAATTATATAACATTCTTTTCTGACCAATTTCATGGATAAATAAGTGAATTTTACATTATGAGATGCCGTTATGTATCTAGCTCTGTCTATTTAATGGTATAATGCAACTGCAGTAACTAAATAGCAATCCAATCCTTCTGTATCATTATAATTTATTTACAAACAATAACAACCGTGCTTTATTGGAAACAAATGTATATGTTTGCTTTTAGTTACGTTCATTTTCACAGTTTCCAGCACACAGAGCAAACTGTGGCAAAGCTAACTAACAGGAAACATGTCATTATGGTTTATTCTCCTTCACTGTATGTAGGCCTAACATTCTACCATTATTGCATTTTTTTTCCTTTCCTGTGGTTGCTTGTAGGTCATTATTATTATGAAATGATTCAATAACATTTATAAATGAACAGATAAATGGGTGGCTTCTTTGACCCTCGATGGTATGTAAATTAGCTTAAATTCACTAATGTTTATTAGTACATAATACTATTTATACAATTGTCTATCTATTGCCAGATGCCTTATACCCGTAAGGGGTGGCCACAAACAAAGCTCCATGTCACCCTGTCTCCCGCCATTTCACTGCCCTCCACCCAGCTCACACCCCTCTCATATACCTCTACTTCATCCCTCCATCTCATCCTCGGCCTCCCCCTCCCTCTCTCTCCATCAATCTCGCTCACCAACACTTTCCTCGTTAATCTCTCGCTCTCCATCCTCTCTACTGTACATGGCCAAACCACCTCAATGTATTTCTCATAATGCTTTCTACCACATCCACATCCACATCACAACGCTCCTTCACAAGTGTACAGGAATATGTTGACATACTGTACCTCAGCATTATTTACTACATTTTCATCCAGTAGTTACAATGTAAATAACCAACAGGATAATATTTGCCATCATCAGTACATAATCTCTCAGTTATCCATCATCACAATATCTGGCGCTTTCCACATGGCTCTGTTAATACAGTATCCTTTGAAATTAGGCAATATCGGTCACAGAAACAGGATGGGACGCAATTTGCTGTACTATGCCTTTTTCGGCGGTAATGTGTATCATCCAGGTCAGACATGGGACCCAGTCGGCGCAAGGGCAGTCCCGCAGTACAGCGACACACTCCAGCAAATCACAATGCATTGCGGGAGCAGCCCATCCCTTCCTATCCCTATATGTCCAGGGAAGAGGGGAGGAAGGCAACGAAACGAGCTCCACCCGCATCCACCTCAGCTCACAACCCTTCCCCACACCCCTACCCAAGCCCCCCCCACCCGTCATTCGTAACTGGCAGTTACATCTCAAGCTGACCTCATCATTAACAGTCTTGCTCACACTACAGTTACACAAACATAAAACACAAGGATATGTAAAAAGTATATAACATAACTATCAACATGCTAGAAATTAATGCATTATAACATTGACAGTCCAACAAAAACGTTAACAACGGCCATCACAGGCCTCATGCACTGGGTGCACTGCTATGTACACACACACACACACACACACACACACACACACACACACACACACACACACACACACACACACACACACACACACTTGAGCATATAAGCTGTATATCTAACCCTGTCCACTTATACACTTGTGACTCCACCCTTCACCATTCCATTAGCTTTCCGCAGTGTCCATCTCAGCAGTTACTTCGACACACAAGGGATGAGGCTGTGGCACATCTAATGTCTAACTTGGCTCATATCTCTGATTAAGGTAAAAGTAATCTTGTTGTCTTTAATGCTTCAAAAACTCAGTTCTTACATCTTACAACCTGTCAAAATCTTCCACAGGTGTGTCCTCTAATTTTTAACAATACAGAATCCAACTCAATCCTGCATCATCTTAGAACATACTTGGGGATTCATCCTTTTGGGATTTATCTTGGAAAGATCATATTGCCACTCTTGTAAAATCGGCTTCTAAGAGATTAGATGTGCTAAGCCAACTCTGTTCTTTCTTTACCTCTGCACAGTTGTTGACTTTATACATGAGCTTTATTGCTCTTTTGTAGAGTACAATTCTTAAGTGTGGGGAGGCCCCCCACATACAGCTCTACTCAGCAAGGTGGAGTCAAAGGGTTTTCATTGCATTAACTCTCCTCCTCTTACTAGCTCCTTTCAACCCCTGTCTCTTCGCCGCACTGCTACATCTTTATCTCTTTTTCTGTCGTTACTTCAATGGTCACTGCTCCTCTTAACTGTCTCCATGCATCCCTCCACCTCTACGGCGGCCACGTAGCATTCATCTAGCAACAAACTTTCATCCCTTTTTTGTCCAGTTCTCTAGTGCAAGAGTTAGTCATTACTCCCAGTCCTTCATATATGCAACTGGTCAACTCTGGAACTGTCTCCCTCTGTCTGTATTTCCTACCATGATCTCCAGTGCTTCAAACGCAGTGTGTCCAGGCATCTCGAAATGAACAGTTTTTTAATTTGGCCCTGTTATCTTGTTTTTGTTTTGTTTTTTTTCTTGTAAGGAACAATCTTGCAGGTTTCTGGTTTTTGGTTCCTTCTTCCTTGCATTAGAAAAACATACACACATGCACAGAAATACAAACACATACACACAAACGCATACTCACAAACATACACACACACACACACACACACACACACACACACACACACACACACACAAGACGAAGCACCTGCAGCAGATACCGAAACCGGCTTTGAAAAATGTTTCAGACAGTGGAAAGAACGCTGGGTTACATGTGTCATGTAAGAAGGGGCCTACTTTGAGGATGATTAGTGTCCTTTTTTTTTTTTTTTTTGGCCTATCAACCATTGGGGCCGAAGCCCCTGGTTATTAAGGCCATATATATAAATATATATATATATATATAAAAATATATATATATATATATATATATATATATATATATATATATATATATATATATATATATATATATATATATATATATATATATATATACATATATACATATATATACACACACATATATACATACATACACACACACACACACACACACACACGCTTCCATGCATACATACAGACACACTTTCATGCAAACGTACATATATATATAATTATTTTATTTTATTTTTTTTTGTATATATTTTTTTTAGTTTTTTCTTGGTTTTATATTTTTTATACCTTATATTATAAAGGAAAACTAATAAAGACCCTAAAACTAATCACCTAACAGACAAATCGCTAACCTATACTAAATCCTACAGAGACAAATAGCTAGACCTACACTAATGGTAAAAATACCTCGACAAACAGAACACCATCGACTGCAGATATGTAATGCCTTTCTACATGACATACCTGCACTCATCACCTGGTGACTGTCAGTCGAGGCACAACCTAATATAGGGGACATCAATATATGAAAGGGAACCAGACGAGTCAGGAACATTTCCATATACGTCAGCTGTCGGCCCTAATTAGAATAACTTAAGCAAGATAATATAATGTATTTACATAATTTGTACAAAAATTGAAGAATCTCGCCCAGCAGACCACCATCGACTGCAAGTGCCCAATACCTTCCTATATTGCACACTTGCACTCATCAGCTGGTGACTGTCAGGCGAGGAACTTGGCTTAATGTAGGGGATATCTATATTAGAAATAGATCGGTGGGAGGAGGAACTATTTAAAATATGTCAACTGTCAACCCTAATTAATATTACAATATATACATATTTACTGTTCATAAAAACCATAACCACGCAGTAAAACAGTCACATCACTCTGATCAGTCCGGTCTCTCTCAAGAAAGCCATCAATTTATCAGTCATAACAATGTCCCATTCACCCAGGATGGTGGAAAGGGTGAAGGGGACGTCTACTGCGCCGCAGTAATTTATAAGTGAAGCACGTTCACGAATAAATCGCCGACAGCGCAGGATGATATGACTAATAGATAACACCGCATTACAGATGTCACAGTGCGGTGGGAAGCGTCTTTCCATATATGGTTTTATGTGGGTTACAATGGTGGCATTAAGCCGTAACCGTGCCAACACTTTTTCTTCTAGGCGACTGGGACGGTTGGCAGTGTCCCAGTCGCCCAGGTACGGCTTACAAGTTGGAATATTTAGTCTGGTCCACTGACCTTGCCACAGAAGATTTATTGATTTCTTTCCGAGAGAGAGACTCGACCGTAGATCACGAGGAACGTCCCAAGTCTCCTCGAGCTCTACAGCCGACTTTGCAAGTAAGTCAGCCTGCTCATTGCCGTAGATACGACAATGACCAGGCACCCAGATCAGCGTGAATGACTTGTTGCATGAATGCAACTTATTAACGATGCGGCCCTGGATCTCGTGAGAGTCCGTAGTACAAGATGCAATTGCCTGAAGGGCTGATTATGAATCTGAAAATATGACAAATGAGTCATGCCTAGAATTGAGAGCATAGTCTATGGCTTTGTCAATAGCTTAATGTCCTGGCGCAACAGGTTAGCTATTTATATTTTTACTGAACAGGCCTCGTGTGTATATATATATATATATATATATATATATATATATATATATATATATATATATATATATATATATATATATATATATATATATATATATATATATATATATATATATGTAACTTGCAATACTTTGGTGATAGAAACTCCGTGTACAAACAGCTAGATAAGGAGTTTATTACAAGCTCACAGTAAAATAGTCTGCCCTTCTCGGCTGTCTGGTATCAACTGATGCAATAACGCCATCTTCAGGCGTGGGAAAGCATGCTGACCTAGCAAGATTAGTGGGGGCATGTATGCATTGGGGGAGGGGACATATATACATATGGGGTAGACATATTGTGGAGGGGGTACACTACTCCCCCGGGTAGCTGAGACGGTGTCTCCTGACACCGGGAGTTAAATGGTGTTTGATTATGGTAGTAAGGCAGGACCGGGGAGGTTTGTACAAGGGATAAGTATGATACAGGGGCAGTAGGGGAGACATGGCCATGTTGAGGGGAGGGAATTAGAAGGATATATACATATAAGATATACAAGGAATAATAGGTACAAATCCAGTAAGGGTCGAAGGGATATATAAACATAATGGGAAGTACACAATAATAGTTTGATACATGATAAACAAGGAGTAGATATGAGAGTTCTATTGTTGTTCTTCCTTCATTTTTTTTTTTTTTTTGTATTTTCTGTAGTATACACTGGCACTCTGTAATGCATGAAAGAAATACCATCATTTTCTAGTAGGCAGAGTGCTGTTCACAGTTTGGTTAATTGTTAGATGGCAATGGTAGTCACTGAATGTGAGGGCACTAAGTACGGGGAGTTTCTACGTCGTGTGTAGGGCGTACTATGCCGGTAGCGACTCTGATTTCCTGGAGTCGACGTTCCATTTTTCTGACACAACAATGCACTGCACAAATGATGAGTAGAAAACCTATGAAAGCGATAACCACAGGGGGAAACACAACTGTTGGATGAACCCATGAACGGCTGAAGGCCAGAGAAAATTGATCCATAATGAAATCACTGTCATTGAGGAAGGTGAGCATGCGCAAGTGAGGGGAGGTGATGGTAATGTTGGCAGATGGTAGGGTTGAAGGCATGTCGATTGGTTGAAAGATGTCATAGGAGTGTTTACGAACAGCTTGGTGATAGCGAGTGGCGTAAGTGATGACGGACTCTGATTTGATGGTACAATAGTCAGGTGCTTTGTAGAGACCACTAGCGGGGACGGAGCGAATGGAAGAACCAGGACACATGATTATGACAGAGATGGGAACAGCAAAGAAGAAATACTGGACATAGTTGAGGTGAGCATGGTGGACCGGGAGGTCAGGAGCTGGGACAAAAGAACAGGCCGAGTAGATGGAATGGTTGCGAACTAAAGCAGACTCACAGGGTGTAGCACTGCTAGGGAAGATAGCGAAAAGGTGGGCAACACAGAGACGAGAGGTCGGAGTAAGGGAGGAACATTGCTGGAGGTCTGTGGAAGAAAGGAAGGCAACGGAAAGATGATCATGGGAGAGGAGGAAATATTCTGAAGGAACAGATACCGGTGACAAGGAGTTGTTGAGGCGGAAAGGGAAGGGAATGATGTGGAAAAGGTTAAAGGTTATGGCAGAACGGAGAGGAATATGGACGACGACGTATGTGGTGAGAAGAGTGGCTTCGAGAACAGGATAATAATATTCAAGGGAGGAGTAAGGGAGGACTGGGGAGAGACCGAAGGTGGAGTGAGCCCATTCCAGGACAGAACGGAGAGCTGAGACAGGTACTAAGTCGGCAGTGACACGTCCATTGATAGCATCGACCAGGATACGAACCAAGGTAGAGACTTGAGACAGGAGAGAGTCAACGGCCAGTTGGAGAATATCCATGTTGAGTTTGAGGTAGAAGAACTGAGAGATAACGTTGAGATCTGAAAGGTGGCGTTGTAAGATATCGGTGAAATTGTTTAGAGTGGACGTGACTTCATTGAGTTGGGTTGTGAGCTTCTGTAACATAGTGTGTTGGATTTTAATGACTCGGCGTTGTGATACTAGGGCTGAAGCTAAATGAGCGAGATCAGATTTGAAGCCAGAAATGTCACGGGCTGTAGCAACGCCAAACAAGCCACTCAGAATCTCACCGCCGAAGTCGAAGAGACCTCGTTTCACACCAGAACGACCCACGGGTGTCTGAAGGGAAAATGTGTCATTGAGCTCAGTGAATCTGTTACTTATGTATTGCAATTGCCAGGAGAGTGGGAGGAAAAGGTTATAGAGATACTCATTCGGGTTGTGTGTCCCCATGAGGGCCGTGAGATGGTTCCTGATTCCGTGGAGCTGGTGCGCGTAGGCAGGTAGGGCAATGGCTACGTCGGCCAGGGGCGCAAGATCGTAGCATAAGGAGACCTCGCCTCCTGAGCCGACCAAGGCCCCGGGACGTCCTCCACCATCGTCCTGACCTGACCCAGACCCCAGGAGGGTCAGCACTGCCAGCAGGGAGATCGCTAACATCGTACCTAGAAAATCAGGGTAGAGTTAATGGGGGAGGTCGTGAAGAGGTTGATGGGCAGAGCACAGTTTGGACCGATATTGATTGGTTGAAGCATGAGCAGGTGGAGGTGGAGAGGAAGGAGACTGAGGGATAGGTGGAGACAAGGTAGACTGAGGGACGGGAGGAGGGGAAGAGGGGGCAGGAGGTTGTGTAAGTGACTCTTCCAACACGAGGCCATGGGGTGCTCGCTTTAAGTCATCGACGTGGACCCATCTGGTGTCCCTAGTGGACAGGTCCTGGAGGTGAAATTTGTTGCCTTGTTGAGTGAGGACGCGGTGGGGCCCTGTAAATTTGTCATCCAACTTAGAGGAACGCGTATGGGAATGAGCAAAGACAAGATCGCCTACATTGATAGTGATAGGAGAGGCGGATTTATGTTGGCGCTGCAGCATGTCCTCCTGAGAGGAAGCCAAAGTGGATTGGACATACTGGTGGATTGTTTGGAAGTTGGCCAATTTTAGTTTAACATAATCATCCATGTTGTAGATGGGTTCTGGCTTTGAGGATAAGAGAGAGTATGGGAGGTCCTTGTCAAAACCAAAGAGGATGAAGAAGGGAGATTCAGCAATGGATGCACTGATGGAGCTCTTGATGGAAGATGCCACTTGGGGAATCCAGTCATCCCAGGACGAACTATGGGAGCCTAGATGTCTGAGGCACTCTAAGATTTTTCGGTTGTGGCGTTCTACAAGGCCATTGGAAGCCGGATGGTTAGGCACGACATTGCACTTACTGATATGAAAGTGGCGACAGATCTCATCGAGAAGGCTATTGTTGAACTCTGTACCGTTGTCAGTAAGAATGGTATGAGGGGTACTGAACGGGCAAATTACGTGATCTACAAAGGCACGGGCAACGCTCTTCGCGGTCTTGTCGGAGAGGGGTACGAGGACACAGTAGCGGGAGAAGTGGTCGACCGCTACGAACAAGTACTCAGCGCCAGATTCTGTGAGAGGTAGTTTTAAGAGATCGATTGAGACAGTTTCCCATGGTCGTGATGGGATTGGGTATTGTAAGAGAGGTGCTGGTAAGCCGGTTGATCCTTTGTGGCGGTGGCAGGAGAGGCAAGAGTCACAGTGGGCATTGATATTGCGGCGCATGGTTGGCCAATAGTATTTGAGACGTGCTTGGCGCAACCATTGGTCTTTACCTGGATGGGAAGCTTGAGGAGTATTATGAACAATATGAAGAACCTTTGGTATCAGGGCAGTGGGGACAACAAGTTGGTGTACTTCGCGATTGGGCATATCTGTGCCTGTTAGCAGTGTTTTCCTGTACAAGAGATCATCATCTAGCATGAACTCATCTAGTGATACTGGCAGAGTAGGTAAGGTCGAGGCATCGCCAGATTCTAGGAAATAAATGACTTTGGACCACATGGGGTCTTGGCGCTGAAAGTTTCGAACAACTTCTGACGTTAGTGTAGTGTTTTCAGTTACTTCAGGCTGCAGTGATGTTATAGCTGCTGCTACGTGACGTGAGAGTGAGTCTGCATTTAACTTGCCTGGTACATATTGAAAAGTGGGATTAAAGTCCTGGATGATGACAGACCATCTAGCTAGTCTACCTGTTAGGTTGCGATTCTTGAACAAATCACATAGTGGAAGGTGGTCTGTTTGGATATGCACTGGATAGCCGTAGACTATATCTCTGAAATGTTTCAAGGACCAGATTACCACTAGCGCTTCGAGATCTGTGACACTATAGTTACGTTCAGCGGTTGTAAGGGTGCGACTAGCATACGCTATTACGCGCTTCCTTGATGCTTCATTGAGTTGCATCAAAACTGCACCAAGTCCAGTGCCTGAGGCGTCTGTGCAGAGAAGGAAGGGTGTGGTATAATCAGGGAACGCTAGAACAGGGGCATTTACAAGAGCTGTCTTTAGCTTTTGGAAAGCCTGTGACTGGTCGTTAGTCCAAACAAAGGGCACATTCTGCTTGAGTAAGTGGGTCAGAGGAGCGGCGATCTGTACATAATCCCGGATAAAGCAACGATAATAGCCATTGAGGCCCAGGAAACTTCGTACAGCGTCGGTAGTGGTAGGTTCTGGGAAGTTAATGATCACCTTAGTTTTATCCTCATTAGTATGAATGCCTTGTGCATCTACGACATGGCCTAGGAATTTGATTTTCTTTCGCAGGAGGTCACATTTACTGAGATTGATTTTCAGGCCTGCGAGCTGGAGGCGTTCAAAGACTTGCTGGAGTTTGGTAAAATGATCAGGGATGGATTTACTCACAACAATGATATCATCTAGGTAAGCAAAAAGAGTGTGTCCCATCATACCGCTGAAGACTGAATGGATAAGTTGCATGAACACGGAAGGAGCATTTCTCAGACCAAAAGGGAGTCTCTTAAACTGAAAATGTCCAGAAGGGGTGCTAAAGGCTGTGACTGGGCGAGAGGACTCCTCCATTTCGACCTGCCAGTACCCGCTGAGGAGGTCTAAAGATGAAAAGACTACGTTATTGTCACCAAGGGATTCCAGCAAATCAATGAGGACAGGTAACGGGAAACGGTCTGGAACGGTGACAGAATTGACCTTACGATAGTCGACTACTGGTCTAAAGTTGCCGTCCTTCTTTGGAACTAAGAAAAGTGGGCTATTCCATGGACTGACGGAGGGTTCAATAATGTCCTGGTCTAACATGTTCTGTACCATTTGATCTGTTTGCTTTCTCTGGCTGTGAGGCAATCGATATGCTGGTATGTAAATCGGCTGAGTTCCTGGGAGTAGTTCAATCGTATGTTTGACAAGGTCTGTTCTACCCATCGGTTCACCGGGTAAGGCAACCACGTTTCTGTACGAGGTCAGAAGGTCGAGGAGTTGAGGCATATTTTCTGGGAAATCTGTGCAAGTGAGATGTGAGAGCATATTGGGTGAATGCGTCAGCGCAGATCCTGTAGAGTTAATAGTACATACACCGATTGGCATATCATCAGTCTGAATAGTAGGAATTGAGGAATCCTGGCACACCTTTACGGCTGCTGGGTATACTAGGAAGTCTCCAATCTTTACACCACTTTTAAGTTTTAGTGGAGCATTTGTGACATTGAGGAAGTACAGGTAGCATAAACTGTCCTCTAAGACTGTACACCACGCTGACTCATAAGTCAAGCCATTCACACAACACGTCTCAGGTAGGGTTAGTACATCCACTCCTTCTTTCGCACCGGCAACACAAACAGAGACTTTGGTGAACTCGTGCGGTAACAAAATTGTGCACGTATTCGTTACTGCACGTTTCGTCTCTGCGTGTTGGAGAAGATCATTCAGACTGTGTGAGGTAGGTAACTGAGACATGTCTGAGTCAGCGATAGTGTTGTCGGGAAAGGATGTAAGAGCCATGTTCGAGGGCTGAGATGATGTATCAGGAGACATTGAGGAATTTATGTCCTTTCTCGCAGTCAGTAAAGGAATGATCTCTGTTTTGTCAGATGATGATAGTGGTGGTTTGGGCTGGGTTGGACTTTTTGGTAGTGATGGGGACAGAGGTAAATGAAGGACTGATTTGATCGTAAGAACAGGATGGGGACATTCCATAGTGTAAACCGGGAGTCCAGAAATGTTTATACTACCACAAGCAGGTAATAATGCAATGGAATGTTGTGCCATTGTGGAGAAACCAATAAGGGCATCTGCGGGATACTGCAAGTCATTAGTGACATGAAATTCAATTGGGATAGGGGGCAAATCTCTGTGGAGTTTGACTTCAAGGGTGACTCTTCCCTTAACCTTAAACTCTGAGCCGTTAACACCACATAGGCGAATGTCTGGTGGTTCTAGGAAACTGACGTGCCTGTGATGGCGATGAATAATTTGTAAGGAATTTTCGGAGATGAGATTTACTATAGATCCTGTGTCCAAGAAGAATGACGTTGGTATGTCATGACTGCTTCCGAGAATGACTAAACCCGAGGATGTTATGGGACCTACATGGCGGATGGGGAGTTGAGTTTCTGGTTCTACGTGATATTGGTCCGATACGGGCGCGGCGCTTCCCCCGACTGTGGGCGGTTGAGGTAACGACATTCCTCAGTGGTGTGAGTCGTGCTTGATTTGTGGTATTTGCAGTGTGGACGACGTGAACGGGAAGACGTACGCTGTCTGGTTTGGGAGTGAGGACGTCTGTATGTACGGTCGCAACTGGATGCTCGATGTCCAGGATGACCACAGTACCAGCAAAGAATCGAAGATTGTCTGTTCCGTCGGGCGCTAGATTGATCACGACCTGCGGTAGGAGAGCGATGTGTGGCAGGTGTGCCGCGTGTGCAGGGACGGGAGCGAGATTGGTCTGGGGTAGTGGAAGTGTGACAGACTGAGGAGGCCAAGGGTTGGGTGGTGCCCTGACGCGTGTAGTTCGAACCTGTTCTTTCATGAATGGCTTTAGTGACCTGAATAATTTTATCTCCTGGATTGAAACCGATTTCCAAGGCTAGCTCTCGCTGTTTAGGAGTAAGCCAGTGAAGGAATCTGAGGTAACCAATTAAGTCAGCAAAGTTGGTGAGTGAAAGCATTGGAACGCCATTCTTGTCTTCTAACCATTTCGTGCCTACCAGTAATTGGAGCATCTCGCTACTAGTTGCTTTCATGGCGGCGGCAGCTTCACGGAGCTTGGCATATTGCGCTGGGACGCGCAAGTCCTCATCTAGTTGGTTTAGGAGATTAATGAATCCCATGAGAGATGTGGTATTTGAATGCTGGCAACAAAGGCTGATGAGTTCCGTACGAAAATCAGCAAAGGTACGAATGCTATCGAAATGTCCTGCACGGATCGCGGATCCAATGTCCGATTTACCGTGGTGCAAGCGACTGAGGAGGTAAGCTACTTTGAGCAATTCCTCGGTAATTTGTCTATTGTTTATTTCTGTTTCGACTTCTCTGAGGAAATCATAGACAGACCAAGTTGGGTCCTGGCCGGTAAATTTGGGACGATTGGCATCGTCGAGATAGATAGACTGTGGAGGGTTGGCCATGGCTGGAAGTGTAGAAGTGGCGGCAGGAGAGGTGTGGGAGAGAGAGAAGGTAGTGGCAGTTAAGGGCGAGCAAGACGGGGTATGAAGGGAGGTAGGAGAGGGAACGACTGGGGAAGGAGTAGAGGAAGAAGAAGGGAGTGTAGAGGCAGGAGTAGAGGAGGAGGTATCTGGATTTACGAGGGTAGGACGGGTAGTAAGTGATTCTGCGGGAAGTGAAACGGGAGTCTCAGGTACAGGGCGGTGGTACTCTTTGCCACTTCGTAAATGAGTGATTGTGTTAGAGTCGGCAGACGGGGTATGAGCAGGTGATGTTTCCGAGTCGAGAGGGCTGGTGGTAAGCGGTTGACGTGGAAAGTATGACATTTAATGCGGCAATGGAAGATGAAAGGATGAAGATGGATACGTAGGTGGAAATGTATAAATAACAATGAGAGAATGGAATACACTAGGTGTGAAAATGAATGAAGGGGCGGGCATGGATGGTTTAAATAAAATGCAAAGGATAAGATGGATTATAAATAACGTAGGTGAAGATGAAAACGGAGTAATGAAAATGAGATGGAATATTTACAATAACCAATCTGTAGAGAAAATCGACGATAATCTCTATAGAAAGGAAAGATATACTATAGTTACACAGTAGAAACGGGAGTGGCAAGATGTATGACGTGCAGGGGTGGCTGGGCGTAGCTGGGCTGGGGCGGGGCGGGGTGGGGCGGGGCGACGGGGTGGGGCGGGGCGGGGCAATGGTGGAGAGACAGCAGGGCGGTGAGGAGAAGAGACGCCGTGATGAATCACCGGCAGGGAGTGGCGGTCTTAGGAGGCTCCGTAATGCAGACCAGGTGCGGGCGACGGTGGAGGCCGGTGGTGGGTGGTGAGGGCAGATGTCGGCGCAAGGCAGGTGTAGAGCTGGTGAGTTGCAAATGCAGAAAATGGTGGTGGGCAGGCAGCGGGCAGACAGTGATAAGTGGCACCGTGGGGGCAGGAGCTATGATGAGTTCGGAACAGGTGCTGGGAACAGGTGCAACAGGTGCGTAGGTCGGCGACGGCGACACATGCGGTCAGGAACAAGGCGTATGGGTGCGGTTGTTTGAGAGGTGAGCACTGGTGAGAAAAATGGTACACTTGAAAAGCACAGCCAAGGTATAGAGGCACGGAGGAGGGGCGAGGCGGGCAGATGCGAGTCGTCGTGTATCTTGTTGTATCACTAAAAATCCAAGGAGGCGGTCAGAATGTGATGGTTCGAAACACCGCTGCTACCAAATGTAACTTGCAATACTTTGGTGATAGAAACTCCGTGTACAAACAGCTAGATAAGGAGTTTATTACAAGCTCACAGTAAAATAGTCTGCCCTTCTCGGCTGTCTGGTATCAACTGATGCAATAACGCCGTCTTCAGGCGTGGGAAAGCATGCTGACCTAGCAAGATTAGTGGGGGCATGTATGCATTGGGGGGGGGACATATATACATATGGGGTAGACATATTGTGGAGGGGGTACATAAATATATATATATATATATATATATATATATATATATATATATATATATATATATATATATATATATATATATATATAAAGCATTAGTTTCCTATATTGTTTGTCCTACTCTGGGCAGAAGCTTCACAGCCTGTTTACAAGACCCATTAGTCCTCCTACATACCACACACCACATGCCACCACTTCGGCACTATCACCCACCATCCGTAGCGAATACAAGTTAGAGCTGTCTCATAGAGAACTGATGTATTGGTAATAGTGGGAGTATTTTTATGACATGTCATCAGGACTTCCGATAGATCAGTCAAGTCTGCTCTGTGAAATTCAAATCCTTAAACACTTCCCTGCCCTAGCTGGGATTTGAACCTGGGTCCATAATGACTGCAGGCCACCTCTCTACCGATTCAGCCACTGTTTCCCTTATGAAATGGAAAGCGGTTTGAAGCTTCCAGTTGATGTTTGGGTCATTTGGAAAGTGTTGGTTTGCTTGTAGCTCTGGATTCGTAACTAAAATTGGGCTCAGTGTTTCCTCCGTCTCTGTTTATTTTTGGTTTATGTGGGGAAGCTCATCATCCACTCACTCAATGTAGAGGTGCCATATGATCTCTACACTGAGTGACAAGCCAAATGGTTTCCTATACCCAGGAAACCATTTACTACGTTGGGTGGTAACCATATAACCGGTGTTTCTGGCAGGGTTAAGTGTCCCCCAGATTCCCCTATCCAAAATCACTTAATCATGGCAGTCGTTTCAGAGAGCCTCGGAGGGCCCAATACCTGCCCAGGGCCCCAACCAAATGGGCAGACTCACGTGGCCATGTGGAATGTGAGAGGTGTGAATGAGGAGAGCAAGAGGGTGGAAGTGGTGAATGTGTTTAAGAGTGCGAGATATGCCGTGATGGCATTGTGTGAAATGAAGATAAAAGGGTGCGAAGTGGAGGAGTGGGAGGGTGTGAAGTGTGTAAGATCGGGAATGAATGGGCGAGGAAGATGGAAGGAAGGAGTTGCTTTGTTGATGAATGAGGTGTGGCAGAGTGGAATAGAGACTACAAATGTGTCAGCTCGAGGTGTATGTATGTCAAGTTCAAGTTTGAGAAGGTCAAAAGTGGCAGTGATTGTAGCATATGCACTGTGTGAGGACAGGAGTGAGAAAGACAGGTTTTGGGACGAGCTGGGTGAAGAAGTGGGAGAAATGCCCAGGAGCTATAAAGTGATTGTGATGGGGGATACGAATGGAAGAGTAGGCACTGGTCCTGAGGATGACATGATGGGTTGTTATGGAGTACCAGGAGAAAATGATAATGGGAAGAGACTAAAGGATATGTGTCAAGAGAGGAGGTTGTGCATTTGTAACTCGTATTTCAAACACAGAGATGCACATATGTATACGTGGTATAGAGGGAACGGGTATCGTATTGAAAGAAGCCTGATTGATTACGTGCTCGTAGAGAGGACGATGATGGGAATGGTTGCTGATACGAGGGTTGTGAGGGGACGATGTGGAGGTCTGTCAGATCATATGATTGTGGTATGCAAGATCAAGCTGAGAGGAGTGAGGTGGATCAGGAGAGAGAGGAGCAGTCAGGGAGAAAAACTGAAAGTTGAGAAGCTGAGGATCAAAGAAATGGCAAATGAATACAGGACCAAAGTAGAGGACGAGTTAGAATTACTGAATTAGAATGAAATGGATCTGGACAGACGTGGAATGCATATAGGGATTGCTTAGTTAGGAATGCTAAAGCGGTGTGTGGTGTGGCAAAAGTAACAACAAAGAAGAAAGGTACGGCTTGGTGGGATGAGGAGGTAAAGAGAGCGGTGGAGGAAAAGAGGAAGAAGTGGCTAAAGTGGTTACAGGACAGGGGTTCAGTTGAAATAAGAACTGAATACAGTGAGAGCAAGAAGCACATAAAGAGACCAGTGAAGAGGAAAAAGAAGGAGGTAAATGAGGATCTAGGAAGAAAAATGAATGCGAACTACTCTGAAAATAGAAAGTTATTCTGGAAAGAGGTGCGGAAATGTAGAAGTGAAAGTGGAAAGAAATGGGATGGTGTGAAGGATGCAGGTGGTATTTTATTAACCCATGGAGATGAAGTAAGGACCAGATGGAAAGAATATTTTGAAAGCCTGATGAATGGGAACAGAGAGAGCAGAGCAGCTGTAAACATGATCGGTTTCGGGAGTGTGCAGAGAAGGAATGCAGTGCCAGGAGACGTGACACTCGCACAGGTGAAGAGTGGTGCAAAGCAGCTGAAAAATGGGAAAGCGGCTGGGGTTGATGAGGTGTATGCAGAGATGCTTAAATGTGGTGGAGAGAATGGAATGAAGTGCTTGTTGGAGATATGTAAGAAGGCATGGATGAGTGAAACTGTGCCTGCAGAGTGCAAAAAGGCTGTGATTGTACCCCTGTACAAAATTAAAAGTGAGTGAAGTGAGTGCAAGGATTATCGTGGCATAAGCATACTGAGTGTGGTAGGGAAGGTATATGGAAGAATTATTATAAAAAAAAGTAAGGGAGATATCAGAAGTCCTAGTGAGTGATGAACAGGTGGCTTTAGGAGTGGCAGAGGATGTGTGGACCAGATATTTGCAGTGAGACAGATAGTAGAGAAGGCTTGTGAGAAGGACCATAAGGTGTTTATGGCATTCATGGATCTGGAAAAAGCATATGACAAAGTGGACAGAAAAGGATTGTGGAAAGTTTTGCACATGTATGGTGTAGATGGTAAGCTGCTAGGTGCCGTCAAGAGTTTTTATGATGGTAGTGAAGCATGTGTCAGGGTTAATGGGCATCTAAGTGAATGGTTCACGATCAGTGTGGGCGTGCGATAAGGTTGTGTGATGTCCCCATGGCTGTTCAATATATATATATGGATGGGGTGATGAGAGAAGTAAAAACACGAGTAATGGAGAGAGGGATGGCATTGGTAATGAATGGTGATGGATAGAATATCTCAAATTTGTTGTATGCTGATGATGCAGTACTGCTTGCAAGTACCGGACAATAACTTGGTATGCTAGTGCAGAGTTTTGCTGATGTCTGTAAGCGTCGTTCCTTGAGAGTAAATGTAGAAAAGAGTAAAGTGATGGTTATTGAGAGAGAAGGTGACTCCCACTGCAATGTAACAATGAATGGAGAGAGACTAGAAATGGTGAGAAAGTTCAAATACCTGGGTACAGTTATAGAAAAGAGAGGAAAATGTGCAAAAGAAGTTGAAAGTAGAGTGACACAAGGAAGAAAAGTAGCTGGTGCAATGAAAGCCTTGATGAGAAACAGAGGCTTGAGTGTTGCAGCTGCACGAGCCTTACATGAAGGAATGTTAGTGCCAACTTTAACATATGGATGTGAGACTATGGTGTGGCATGAAAATGAAAAGTCAAGAGTAAGAGCAGTGGAGATGGGACTGCTGAGGAATGTATGTGGAGTACAGAGGGTGGATAGGATACGAAATAACGTGATTCATGAAAGATGCGGAGTGAGGAATTCGGTGGACACCAGAATTGAAGAGAGTGTACTGAGATAGTATGGTCATGTGGAGAGAATGGATAACAATAGAGTGGTGAAGGTATATCTGAGCGAATTCGAAGGAGGGAGGAGGCAAGGTAGGCCAAGGAGAAGGTGGAGAGATATGGTGGATGAATATGTGAAGAAGAGAGGTTTGGAAGTCGGTGAGGCTAGGGAACTGACAGGATATCGAGCTGGCTGGATGAATTTTGTGAGGAGAAGTGCATGATCAGGGATTTTTGGCACCCCTTTTTAACGTGGCAGCGTCTGGATTGACTCTGTCAGATACGATTATGTGAAGCTACAGAACTTGGTGAATGTTTTTGGCGTATCCGATAGAGCCAGGATTCCGGGGGCTTGAATGATGAATGAATGGAAGCATGGCCCACTGGACTGGGCAATTTTGGGCTGTCTGGACATTGCCACTCCTCACCCTGCCCTACGGTGGGAAAGGAGATCCGGATAATGATGATGATGATGATTTATTTATGAAGTATTTTTCTTTGGTCCATGTTCATGTGGGATCATCCTCTTTTACTTTGTAGAAAGGCATGAAGTTAAACTTAGGGGAACATATTCTTTTGCACATTTGTCTGTGTGAGGTTTCTAGTGATTAAGGTGATCTCTATGAAAGGTGGTATGGAGCCGGTGATTTGAAGTCTCACCTATGTCAATATCTGCATTCATTGCAGTGAATTATATAAATGCAATTTTGCATTGGGCATCCCATATTGTCATTAATTTTGAATGCATAATTTGCATAGGAAAAAATAAATTCACTGCCTTATGTTATCTCAGTGCAAGGTTTGCATTTCTTGCCTTCACATTACTTCACTTTATAAGTAGACAGGTTATTAAGTCTAGCCTTTTTTATTTATCTATTTATTTATTTCTGGGTTGTCGTTTTGCTTTTATTATGAAAGCATCTCTGAAAATATCTGTTGTTTTGGATGCCTTGGCTTCTTTAAAGTGATCATCATAACTTGGGTTGCAGGTTGTTATATATAGTATGGTTTTGTGTATTACCTGTTGTTTGTTTATTATTGGTGCTCCCGATATTGGTTATGGATATTTGTTTTGCTCATTCTATGCCACTATTTATAATCCCTTTAGGGTATCCGCACTGCGAAAGAAAAATCCTTAGTTTACCTAACCTTGTGGCTTTGAATGGGGTTCTGAAACTACTGTAAATCTTTCGTGCTAAATCAAATGGAATGTTGTTTTTTATATACCTGGGGTGATGGGAACTGTTGGTTAGATATGTTCAGTATCTGTTTCTTTATAATGAATGTCAGTAATTATTTTGCTATTCTGCCTAATAAGTTTTATGTCCAAGAAAGTAACCGTGTTTCCACTTGTATCACAAGTAAACGTTAGTGAGGGATCAAGATTATTCATGATGTTGATCATAGTGAAATGTCCGTCTCTCATCATCCCAAATCTTAAAAATGTTATCTAAGTATTTCATGTACGTCTCATTCATTTTATCTGCTATTGTTTCACCAAAATATGATGACACTTTATGTTTTCTAAATATTCCAACACAAGATTGGCATAATTTGGTGCAAGTTTGTCCCCATTGCTGATCCAGACATTTGTAAGTTGCTTTGTCCATTAAACCGAAGGAGTTATTGTCCAAAATTTTACATCATTTTCCTTTTTGTTGGGTTTGCAGGTATATATATTGTTACATAGCCTATGATTTCATCATCCTTTGTGTAATTTTAACGCACAGTTGCTGCATGTTTGATCACGAGCGTGTTCTGCCTCAGTCCCCCCTTCTACAGTTATAGTAGAGTAAGTCGTTCTCTCTGTTATACTTTGCGGGATTTTCAGCTCTCTGTCCCCATTGCTTCATTTGCGCGTCCCTCTTACAAGTTGTATCAAGCTCTGCCAGCCCCTATATAATGAGCTCAGTCTCTGCATCATTGCCACTTAGATCTGCTCCTCATTTTGTTCACATCTCTGTCCTCCCCTGTACAGATATTATTATTGTGAGTGCTCAAGAAATCTCCAAACATCTAGCAGCTGTGTGTAATTTGAGTATAACTGTTATTGCATTTTTTCTTGTACTGTATAGCATAAGTTTAATTTGTAGGCCTAGTGAAGTTTTTGTAATTCATGTAGGGATCTTTATGTCAATCATTTTTGATAGTTTTTTTTTTTTTTTTTTTTTTTTTTTTTTGCCTATCGACCATTGGGGCCGGAGCCCCTGGTCATTAAGGCAATATATATATATATGTATATATATTGACATATATACACATATACATACGAACATATATATATACATACATACATACACACATCCATGCATATGAACATACACACTTTCATGCACACGTACATATATATATAATAATTTTTATTTTATTATTTTTTTGTAGTTTTATTTTTATTATTTTTATTTATTTTTTAATATTTTTAACCATATATGACTTATAAACTAAAATACCTAATCTAAAGACCCTAAAACTAACCACCTTACAGACAAATCACTAACCTATACTAAATCCTAAGAGACAAATAACTAGACCTACACTAATGGTAAAAAAAGCCTCGACCAAGAGAACACCATCGACTGCAGATATGTAATGCCTTTCTACATGACATACCTGCACTCATCACCTGGTGACTGTCAGTCAAGGCACAACCTAATATAGGGGACATCAATATATGAAAGGGAACCAGACGAGTCAGGAACATTTCCATATACGTCAGCTGTCGGCCCTAATTAGAATAACTTAAGCAAGATAATATAATGTATTTACATAATTTGTACAAAAAGTGAAGAACCTCGCCCAGCAGACCACCATCGACTGCAAGTGCCCAATACCTTCCTATATTGCACACTTGCACTCATCAGCTGGTGACTGTCAGGCGAGGAACTTGGCTTAATGTAGGGGACATCTATATTAGAAATAGATCAGTGGGAGGAGGAACTATTTAAAATATGTCAACTGTCAACCCTAATTAATATTACAATATATACATATTTACCGTTGATAAAAACCATAACCACACAGTAAAGAAGTCACATCACTCTGATCAGTCCGGTCTCTCTCAAGAAAGCCATCAATTTATCAGTCATAACAATGTCCCCATCACCCAGGATGGTGGAAAGGGTGAAGGGGACGTCTGCTGCGCCGCAGTAATTAATAAGTGAAGTACGTTCACGAATAAATCGCCGACAGCGCAGGATGATATGACTGATAGATAACACCGCATCACAGATGTCACAGTGCGGTGGGAAGCGTCTTTCCATATATGGTTTTATGTGGGTTAAAACGGTGGCATTGAGCCGTAACCGTGCCAACACTTTTTCTTCTAGGCGACTGGGACGGTTGGCAGTGTCCCAGTCGCCTAGGTACGGCTTACAAGTTGGAATATTTAGTCTGGTCCACTGACCTTGCCACAGAAGATTTATTGATTTCTTTCCGAGAGAGAGACTCGACCGCAGATCACGAGGAACGTCCCAAGTCTCCTCGAGCTCTACAGCCGACTTTGCAAGTAAGTCAGCCTGCTCATTGCCGTAGATACGACAATGACCAGGCACCCAGATCAGCGTGAATGACTTGTTGCATGAATGCAACTTATTAACGATGCGGCCCTGGATCTCGTGAGAGTCCGTAGTACAAGATGCAATTGCCTGAAGGGCTGATTTTGAATCTGAAAATATGACAAATGAGTCATGTCTAGAATTGAGAGCATAGTCTATGGCTTTGTCAATAGCAAAAAGTTCTGAAGTAAACACAGATGTATGAGTCGGCAACCGATACCTGAGGGCACATTCAGTCGACCACACACTTGCACCCACACATTCACTCGACTTGGAGCCGTCGGTGTACAATTGATGGGACCCCAAGTGACGAACAATGATCTTACGAAACAAGTGGTGGACCTCCGCCTCCGGCGCCTTGGCCTTTGGTGCTGGGAGCCATGTGACATCGACTGTAAAGCCGGGTGGCTCCCAAGGCGCTATATTTTTAAGCACCAACTTGTCACAGTCACTGGGGTCCACATCAAGCTCCTGAGTCAGTAAGTGGAGGCGAGCGGCAAGTGGCCGACGCACCCCCCGCAGAAGGTGGTGGTATTGACGCAGGGGGGTACAAGCCACATTGCCGATATTACTTTTTCTTAATGTCCTTACACCATAGGACAAGGCCAGGTGGTCACGGCGAATACGGAGGGGAGGCACATTCGCCTCCACTTCCATACGAGCCACACGAGTACACCGGACGGCTCCAAGACACATTCGCAAACATTTATTCTGCAACACATCCAATCCTTTCAGAGTGGCATCGGATGCCGAGCCATACACCTGTGCGCCATAGTCTAGCTTCGATCGAATAAGGGACTTATACACCATTAATAAAGATTTTCTGTCAGCACCCCAGGTAGTACCTGCTAGGTACTTGAGGACATTTAACGGTTTATCACAACGAGCAAGCAAAGAATTAACGTGAAGTTTAAAATTCATTCTACGATCAAAATGTATTCCTAAAAATTTTACAGAATTTTGAAAAGGTACCGCCTGATTATCCAAAGTTAAGCACAAATTAGGTACGTTACGATTAGTGAAAACTATAGCAGCACACTTACGGACGGAAAACTTAAATCCCCACTGCAAGGCCCATTGGTGGACGGAGTCAAGGGCTGCTTGAATCCGCCCAGCCGAAAATTGTGCATTACGGGAAGAGTGCCATATTGCACAATCGTCAGCGTAGAGTGAGTATTTAAGGTTCCTCGGGATGGGAGCTGATGACAGAATATCATTGATCATAATACTAAATAAAGTAGGACTAAGCACACTTCCCTGCGGCACCCCGTTTTCCTGGATAAATATATCCGATGTTACATTACGGGGCAAGTTGACAGAGAAAGTTCTGTCCCTTAAGAAATTTGAAATAAAAACAGGCAAATTTCCTCTTAAACCATAAGCATAGAGCTTCATTAGTATACCGTGTCGCCATGTCATGTCATAGGCTTTATGGATGTCCAAGAACACCCCTATCATGAATTCTTTATTGGCAAATGCCTCTGCAATACAATGCTCCAAATTCATTAAATGATCTAGTGAACTTCTGTATTTACAGAAGCCACATTGTTGATCATTTAACAAATTTTTCGACTCTAAAACAAAAAGAAGCCTATTGTTAACCATACGTTCCATGACCTTACATAGACAAGAAGTCAACACAATAGGACGAAATGAAGTGGGATTCATAAGACGACCAGCCTCTTTGGGTATCGGTATGACGTGCGCAAAGTGCCATGAGTTTGGGAACGTTCGAGACGCCCAAATCTCATTGTACAATGCTAACATCTTAATCAGGTTGTCCTGATTAAGATGCTGGATCATACCGTACGTGATGGTGTCTGGTCCAGGGCTGGTGTCTTTACAGGATTTAAGGGCAAGGAGCAGTTCATCTAGCGTAAACTCTTGGTTGTACGGGGAGTCTACGTCTTCTGTGGCAAAGTCTAATATCTGTAGCTCAGCCGTGCGTTTATGATGTTGGAAACGCGGGTCATAATTGGCTGAGCTACTTACATGAGAAAAACTCCTGGCGAGGATGTTAGCAACGTCCACGGGCTCGTCATAGATGTTATTATTAACCTGCAAGGTGGTAATGGGGAAATATGGGCCTTTATTATTTAATAATCTGATAGTGGACCAGACTTTATGTAATGGTGTTGTACGAGTCACCGTGGACACAAAGGACCGCCAGGAGTCACGTTTGGCCCTTCTTATTATTCTCCTTGCCTCAGCCCGTGCCTGCTTGTATGCAATAAAATTTTCCTCAGTGGGCTGACTATCAAAAATCCTGTGTCTCCTATTGCGTTTTCTTAAAGCTTGTCGGCAATCCGGCGTCCACCAATGTGCTCTATGCTTCGCATGAACTGTAGAAGTCTTGGGAATAGCAGCCTCAGCTGCGTGTAATATGGAAGTAGTTATATTTTCGACCTTAACATCCATGGTCTCCCCAGATATATCTAAATTGGCGATCCTTGAGAAGGATCCCCAATCTGCTTTCTTATAGTTAAATTTTGGAGGTGGAGGGTCCGAAATGATGTCGCGTGTATAAGAAAGACAGATGGGTAAATGATCACTTCCCAAGGAGTCGTCGTAAGGGTCCCATGAGAGATCTTGATGTATATCAGGGGAGGCCAAAGATAAGTCAATGGCCGAAAAGTTACCAGTACGATCATCTACACGAGTCGCTCTACCATCGTTCAGAAGACAGAGGTTGGACTGTAGTATTAGGTCGGCTACTTGCTCCCCACGACCATCAATCCTCAAGCTACCCCATTGATAGTGATGGGCGTTAAAATCGCCCAACACTAACTTATTTCCAGGCAGATGTTCCACCAGTGAATTTAAAGCATCACTATCAATGGGGCCATGTGGAGGACAGTACAGAGAGCAAATAGACAGATACGTGTTATTAAATTTTACTCTGCACGCGACCGCTTCCAGAGTAGAATTTAGAATCACTTCCGTTTGTGGGTGTGATTTGTGTGTGTAAATGGCAACTCCGTGACCTTCATATCTTCTATACGAGTGGTAGTGTTTGAACTGTGGAGGATCAGGACGATCCTCCAGGCGCGTCTCCTGTAAACAAACAACGTCTGGCCTGTGTATAGAAAGCAAGATTGCTATATTGTGTAACTTATTCCCAATACCTCTACAATTCCACTGTAATAGGGTGAATGCGGCGGTTTAAGATTTTCTTTGGGGGCCAGTGTGCTTCGTCTTTTTTTGTCGCCCGCCCGAAGGCGAGCGACTACCGGGGGACCTATCCCGGTGCTTGTTCATGGAAACCTCCATATTATCATCAATTACGAGGTTCCCAGCCTCCCCCGAGGAAGAGCTAACCTTCCTCTCCCTCGCTGGAGTGGGAACTGGAAGAACGTGAGGACGAGATTGTTTTGTGAGGGTGGTCAGATTAATCTTATCAGACTTGTCGGGCTTCGATTTTGACCGCACCGACTGCGAAGGAGCAGCGGCAGCCTGAGAGTAAGAAGTGGCGACAGGGATGTCTGTAAGAGAGTTGGAATGTACAGGGAGTCTAGACTTAGAGGTAGGGCAAGTGGCATGTGGAGCGAATGTAAGGTCAGTCTGTGTCTCCACGGTGCACATCACAGGACGGGACACAACCGCCGATGCATAGGAGACATTAGGCTTGGGAGTTGCATGCAACTCCTTCACCTTCTTCCTAGCATCGTAAAAGGATATGCCCTCAGTCGCTTTCACTGTGCAGACCTCTTTCTCCTCCTTCCACTTGGGACAAGCCCTAGAGGAAGTGGAGTGAGCATCCTTACAGTGGAAGCAACATTCAGTCTCTGATGTACAGCGGTCAGCAGAATGTCCTACAGTCGCGCGCTTGCCACATACTACGTTTGAAGCTCGACAAGCCTTTTCGTGATGTCCATAGAGTTGACATTTTCCACAACGAAGGGGATTAGGTATGTAAGGTCTCACATTAATAATTTCATATCCTACTTTCACATTAGTAGGGAGAGATACTTTGCCAAAAGTCAAAACTACTGTGGCTGTCTTCGTCCTTATGCCTTCCTGGTAACGGGTTATGAATCTTGCCTCTATGACATCTTGCTGAGAAAGTTCCTGTACAATTTCGTCTTCCTCCATTAGCACAAGATCCCTGCAGGTGATAACACCCTTGCAGGAATTCATGGAGTGGGGGATCGTTGTCTGGACATCGAGACAATGGAACTTCCTCAGTTTAAGCAAATCCTTGACCTGAGCTGAATTCATGGTTTTTACGAGGAGGTCTCCACTCGCAAGTTTTTTAACTTGTTCCACCTCACCTGCACACCCATCAATCACCTTCTTGATGATGAAGGGATTGAGGCTGGACAGGGGAGTGGAACCAACCGCATGAATCTGTACAAACTCGGCGTTTTTTACGTTGATGTCAAGGCGGGTACGGGTCTGGGGCCGTTCAGTCTGGGGGCAGTCCGTCCGTGCAGCAGTCGGGGGTCGGTCAGGACTACCTCCCCCCCTGAAGGGGGGGGAGGCAGCAGTGGCGTCCGCCATAGTTACCACTTCCCCCTCACGGGGGAAGTGGGAAGAGAGAGAAAAACGACCAAGGGAGAAATTGCCCGGGGATCACACACCTAATCTGAGATTACCCTCTCAAACCACTCTCGGGAGGACGCGCCCGTGTGTAACTCACACCCCAGAGCGATCAGTGGGGGGTACACTCCAGAGGTGAGTAAGCAAAGGCAATCTCAGGAAACAGATATTGACACTTACTATATCTCTAAAGGGCTGGGAGGAGAATTAGTACTAGCTAACCTAACTTTATTGAAAAACGCCCTAGTGGCGGAGGAAACAAAGCTAAAGCCGGTGAGGCAACCCTGCAGCTAGAGGAGAGCCAGAGAAACACGTCTGCACACTCCATGATAATAGTTTGTATCTGTAATTATTTATCTGGCATTCACTGAGTATTATCTGGTATCTCATTTTATCAGGGCTGACTTAGATAAATTTACTCTTGCTAATTTCGTGTTAATAGAGGCTATTGCAGTTAACCATATATTTAACCTGTTTATTTGCCATTACATTATCCTTATGAGTCCTGAATGTTTTGTTGTTAGTTTGAGCATTAAACTTTAACTTGTAATTTTACCTAACTCTTTTGTTTTGAACCTGGAACTTTACGGGACAGTAGTGACTCTTCGTATTCTCACTTAAAGTGTACATTATCTTTCTCTGTTCCGTAACATAAATTTGGCGACCTCATATCAGGATATTCAGGATATTATCATAAGGATATTGTTTGATATTTTGTGACTGTGATATATTCATGATGGCTACTATTTCTACACTTGATGAAGCCAAAGATTTTTTGTCAAATGTGCAAACAGTGTGTGATATAGAAAACAGAACAAAGAATGAACTTAAGCTTGTTGCTCAACAATTGGGAATTGCAGTTCACTCTCATCATTCTAAAGATCAAATTGTTGGCATGATTAATAAAAGCTTGTTTAATGTAACTCCTCCAAATGAGCAAACGCAGATTGAATTAGCTAAGTTACAGCTAGCCCTGCAGGAGGCTAAGGCTAAGGAGGCGGAGTCTCGTGTGAAGGAAGCTGAATTTCAGGCAAAAGCTAAGGAGGCTGAGGCACAAGTTGAAATTGCTAGGATTCAGGCAGACCATGAGTATCGCATGAAACAAGGTGGAACTGGATCATCTAGCTCTGATGATTTTGATGTGGCTAAAATGTTAAACTTGTCCCTCCTTTTAATGAATCTGATTTAACAAAGTATTTTCAGTTGTTTGAGAGGTTAGCTACAGGTTTTAATTGGCCCAAGGAGTATTGGCCAGTACTCCTTCAAACTGTTCTCACCGGTAAAGCTCAAGTAACTTATGCATCTTTGCCTCAGGATCAGTCTGATAATTATGATGTAGTTAAGAGCTTGATTCTTAAGGCCTATGAGCTTGTTCCTGAAGCTTATAGAGTAAAATTTAGGACAACTTATAAGCAAGATAAGCAATCCCATGTTGAGTATGCAAAAATCAAAGAAGATCTGTTAGAGCAGTGGTTAAATTCTAAGAATGTGGATTCTGATTTTGGTAAATTTAAGCAGATGATTTTGCTGGAGGATTTCAAAAGGTGTATTAGTAAAGATGTAAGCCTATATCTTGATGAGAAAAGAATAGATAATTTGTCTGATGCTGCAGTTTTAGCTGATGAGTATGTTCTCACTCACAAGAGATATTCTAGAGAAAAAGGGAAAGCTGAGAGTAAGTACGTTGCCTCTACTCAGAGTACAGGTAACAGGAAAGAGAATAAGGATGATGTTTCTCAGGAAGTAAATACCAGCTTCACCTCTAGATTTCAGAAAAGTAAATGTACTTATTGTAGTAAGCTTGGTCATACTACGGAGAGATGTTTCAGGAGACAGCATGATGTGAACAAAAAGGAGTCTTTAAATATTCAGTCAATTGGTCTAGTGTCCACTCTTGAGAGTTCCCAGAATTCTTTAACTGAGTTAACTGAACCTGCTTTGAGGGGTAACTTAAATTCTCATGATGGAGCTCCTCTTTTGAGCAGTAACGTGGGTGACACTCTCAAGAGTTCATGTGCTAATTTCCTGTCTGATGGTTTTGTCAGTCCTCTGGACAGTAATGACAGGAAATCAGTTAAAATATATCGTGATACAGGTGCTTGCCAATCACTTATGCTGACCAGTGTTCTAGGCTCTAATTTTAATTCCTCTGATGAAACTGTAATCTTACAAGGTGTAGGGAATAATTACTTCTCTGTTCCTCTGTGCAGAGTGAATTTAGAGTCTGGTTTTGTTAATGGTTCTGTTATGGTTGGGTTGGTTGAGACACTCCCAATGTCAGGTGTAACTTTCTTACTTGGAAATGATATTGGTGGAAGTCAAGTGTGTCCAGCTCCTCACTTGTCTAGTGAGCCAGTGGCTGCGTCCCAGGATTGTGATGTACCTGATGTGTTCCCTGCATGTGCTGTCACTAGGGCTAAGTCTAAAGTTACTGGTGATTTAGAGGATAATGATGATGATGATGATGTTATCCTAGCTGACACTTTTCTTGCTAATTTGGACCACTCACCAGATGAGGCAGTACCCCGTAGTGTTGATAATTTGTCTCGTCAAGAGTTGGTTGAGTTGCAGGTTGCTGACCCTGAGTTGAAAGGTCTAGCTAACTCTGCTTGCAGTGAGGAAGAGTCAGCTGGTGCTCCTACTTGTTATTATGTAAAGTCAGGAGTACTTATGAGGAAGTGGAGACCCCCAACAGCATCAGCCGACTGTGAATGGGAGGTTGTACATCAAGTTGTCATCCCTCGTGTTTGTAGGCAGGATATCATTAGAGTGGCTCATGATTCCAGTTTGGCAGGACACCTTGGAGTGAGGAAGACTGTGGCACGCATTTTGAAACACTTCTACTGGCCAGGTATCTTCAGGGATGTTTCCTGGTATTGTAAGTCTTGTCACACCTGTCAAGTTGTGGGGAAGTGTAATCAGACCGAAAAGGTTGCACCTCTAGTTCCCATTCCTCCTTTTGAGGCGCCTTTCACCCGTGTGTTGGTGGATATTGTGGGCCCTCTTCCTAAGACTTCTTCAGGATTTTCTTATGTGTTGACCATGATTGATATGGCTACTCGTTATCCTGAAGCCATTCCACTTAGAAATATTTCAGCAAAGAACGTGGTTAAGGAAATGCTAGGGTTCTTCACAAAGTTTGGTCTGCCCAAGGAGGTACAGTCAGACCGGGGAAGTAATTTCATGTCAAACGTTTTCAAACAGTCTCTGAAAGAGTTGGGCATCACCCAGATCACGTCTTCAGCTTACCATCCCCAGGTCCAGGGAGCGTTGGAGAGATATCATCAAACACTCAAATCGATGCTCAAGAAATACTGTTTGGAACATCAGAAAGACTGGGATAAAGGTCTTCCATTCGTTGTGTTTGCCGCAAGAGAATCTCCAAATGAATCACTGGGCTTCTCACCTTTTGAACTACTGTTTGGCCATGAAGTAAGAGGACCCCTTAAGTTACTCAAGGAATGCTGGCTGTCGGAGGAAGATGACGTCAACCTGCTGGAGTATGTGATGAAGTTCAAAGAACGGCTGTCTACTGCTTTACAGCTGGCGAGAGAGAATTTAGGAGCTGCTCAGGAGAAGATGAAGACTTGGTATGACAAGAAGTCCAGGTTACGCCACTTTCAGCCAGGAGATCAGGTTTTGATTCTGCTACCAGTTCATGGGCAACCTCTTCAAGCCAAGTTTAGTGGCCCTTATTTCGTGGAGAAGAAACTCAGTGATGTCAGCTATGTCATCGCCACACCAGATCGTAGAAAGAGCAAGCAACTATGTCACATCAACATGCTAAAGTTATATCACAAGCGGGACGAAAATAATCCAGTCTGCACTGTAGCTGTTCCACCCGAGTCTGCAAGTGAAGCTCTCCCATGCAGTATGAGCCTGAGTGATAGTTTGGGGAAGAATCCTGATATTATGAATGATCTCCAGACTAAGCTTTCTCATCTACCACCCAAGGAAAGGCAGGAGTTTTCGGCATTACTGCAGGAGTACCCGCAAGTGTTCCGTGCCACTCCAGGAAGAACCACTGTGTTGATGCATGATGTCGAGGTTGGAGACGCAAAGCCAATTAAACTGCCTCCTTACCGTGTGAACCCAGTGAAAGTTCCTCTCATCCAGAAGGAGCTTGGCTACCTGTTGGACCACAAGATGATTGAGCCCTGTCAGAGCGAGTGGAGTTCTCCTGTCACTCTAGTCCCTAAGCCAGGTGGGTCACAGAGGTTTTGCATCGACTACAGACGTGTTAATCAGATAACCAAAACAGACACTTACCCTCTCCCTCGTGTGGAAGATTGCATAGACAAGATCGGAAAGGCTAGGTACATAAGTAAGTTTGATTTGTTAAAGGGATACTGGCAAGTACCTATGACTGAACGTGCTAGGGAGATCTCATGTTTTGTAACACTAGGAAAGGCTTTTGCATGTTCTGTAATGCCGTATGGTATGAAGAATGCACCAGCCACATTTCAGAAGCTCATGAATGTTGTAACAGAGGGTTTGGCAGGGTGTGTTGTTTATATTGATGATGTATTAATCTTCAGTGACAACTGGAAAGATCACCTATGCCATGTCAGTAAATTTCTTGACCGTTTAGTTCATGCTAATCTTGTAGCTAATTTATCAAAGTGTGAGTTTGGTCAAGCTAAAGTTCAGTACCTTGGGTATGTAATTGGTGATGGACATGTTGCACCACCAGGAGCTAAGGTTCAGGTTATAAGTGATCTTCCCAGACCTAAAAGTAGGAAAGAGCTACAAAGATTTTTGGGAATGGTAGGTTATTACAGGAGATTTGTTCTTAACTTTTCTATTCTTGTATCACCACTTACAGACCTACTGAAAAAGGGAGTTGAATTTGTCTGGACCGATAACTGTGAATCCTCTTTCAACAAACTTAAAGCTATTCTATTTAGTCAGCCAGTGCTCGCTACTCCAAATTTTGCTAAGCCTTTTAAGATGGCTGTTGACGCAAGTGATACAGGAGCTGGGGCTGTTTTGCTGCAAGAGGATGATCAGGGTATTGAACATCCTGTATCTTATTACAGTAAGAAGTTCACTCCACCTCAAAAGAACTACTCAACTATTGAGAAAGAGCTTTTGGCCTTGATTTTGGGTTTACAGCATTTTTCATTTTATTTGTGTTCTGGTTTTGACCCCATAGTCATTTATACCGATCATAACCCACTGAAATTCCTTAGTAAGTTTAAAGATAAAAATCAGAGATTGACAAGATGGAGTCTTGTCAATCTCTGATTCTTCAGGAGTATTCATTAGACATACAACATGTCAAGGGGAAAGAAAATGTTATTGCAGATTGCTTATCTAGACTTTAGACAGATTGTTTTAGAGTAATAAGAAATTTCCTTTGTAAATTTCTTTTTCTTTGTGGGGAGGTGTTACATAGCCTATGATTTCATCATCCTTTGTATAATTCTAACGTACAGTATGCTGCATGTTTGATCACGATTCGCCTCGTGGCTGAGCTTAAAATGTCGGAAGTCTGAATTTATTATTTTTTTTTTTTTTTGGTTGGTTGGTTGCAGTACATTATGCTCTGAACTTGCTGGTGCAGTTTCTGATTCCAGATCGTCATTTTTTTGTTTATTTTTTGACACAGACACTCCGAATGACAAAAGGGAACGTTGCTGTGTCATGATGGATGGCAACGGAATGACTGCAATTGCACACACATCGCACATTCATATATAGATGTACAAAAACTGCCCAACGGTTTCGAAGAACCGTTTTTCTTTGATCTGGGTCGATATTCACAGTTTGTCGTAAATTTGCCACATGTAGCTCAGAACTTCACAAATTATTATTTAAAATATAAATAATTAATATAAGGAATTTCCATGGGTTCTTTAATCATAAGTCTTATTGTGAACCTGTTAAAGCACAACTGTTAATTACTAACATTAATCAATAAGGTACGGTACACAGCTAACAATTCACACACACACACACACACACACACACACACACACACACACACCGCTCGCTGGCTCAGTGGTAGCGTTCTCGCTTGCCATCTGCCAGACGGGAGTTCGTGCCTCGCTAAGGTTGCGAAAAGTTTCACTGACGAAGTGGGCGGTTACTGTCCCCTTAAGCAAGGGGATGGGTGTGTACCCTTAGATCGGACTATATGAGCTCTCAGCTCCCTTCCTGGAGGGTAAAAGCTGACGATCACGACCATCAAGTGATCCTGACCGACCCGGTGAATTATACACACACACACACACACACACACACAAACACACACACACACACACACACACACACACACACAGCAATGAAAGTTACAAAAAGAGCCTACACTATAAAAAGGGAAACTATCATGACCTAAAGAAGTACTTTTTGGAAATTGATTGGGAAAAGGAGCTTAGAAGACAAAATTTAAATGCTATATATTAAAAATTCTGTGAACTTTATGAAATAGGAGTCCAGCAGTACATCCCACAGCACAAAGAAGCAGAAAAGAAAATAAAGAAATGGTTCAATATAGAATGTAAAAAATCAAAAGAAAAAAGAGATTTGTTGTGAAACAGACACAGAAGACAGACTAGTGAAAGGGCATATGACAACCATAAACAGGCAAGAAACGATTATACAAGAATAAGGAAGCCCAAAAACAGTTTGAGGAGGATATCATAAATAAAAGCAGTGATCAGCCGAAGCTATTTTACAGCTTCATCAGAAGCAAAACCAAAATAAAAGATAAAATACAATCCATTACGGACGAGGGAATCACCTATATACAGGAGAAGGATATTTGTGAAGCACTAAATAAGAATTTCCAATCGGTTTTTACAGAAGAAAAAAAAATTTGAGAGGGACAATGTGGAACATACATGCCCACACATACTACCAGATATACAACTATCAGAAAAAGTAATACAGGAGGAGTTGAGTAAATTAGACAAAGGAAAAGCAAATGGTCCTGATGAAATTTCATGTTGGGTGCTACATGAATGTGCAAAGGAGTTAAGTAAATCATTATCTTTAATTTTCAAGAAATCCTTGAGACAAGGTAAACTACCTGATATTTGGAAGAAAGCAAACATTGTTCCCTTATTCAAGAAAGGGAATAGACAAAATCCACTCAACTACCGACCAGTATCACTAACCAGTGTTGTAGGCAAGGTATTAGAAAAGCTTATAAGAAAAGCTTGGGTAAATCATCTAGAAGAACACAATATGATAACAGAAAGACAGTTTGGTTTCAGAAAAGGAAAATCATGTGTTACTAATCTGTTAAGCTACTATGACAGAGTAACAGACACATTACAGGAAAGAAAAGGATGGGTGGACAGTCTCTATTTTATGGAAACTATACCATTAAGGAGGAATTCGAGGGAAATTGTATTATTGGATGCAAGATTTTCTCATAAAAAGAGAAATGAGAACAGTACTAAGGGGAAATTACTCATCATGGAGAGAAGTGACTAGCGGAGTTCCACAGGGCTCAGTGCTGGCACCAATGATGTTTTTAGTTTATATAAATGATCTAGACAGTAACACTGGAAATGAAAGCTATCTGAATATGTTTACAGATGATGCAAAAATAGAAAGGAGAATTACAAACACAGACTCTTGTAAAGAGCTACAAGAAGAATTAAATAAACTACATGAATGGAGTAATACATGGCAATTGGAATTCAATGTGGACAAGTGTCATGTAATCAAGTTTGGTAAAAGTGGAAAAAGACCTTATTGGGATTATAAGTTAGGAAATAAAACCCTACACACATCAGAAAGAGAGAAGGACCTAGGTGTGATTATCAATAACAGACTATCTCCGACTGACCACATCAGTGAGAAGGTACGGAACATGTATACACTGCTTGCTAATATGAGAATAGCGTTCACATACATAAATGAAGACATGCTAAGAAAGATAATAACATCATTCATCAGACTAACCCTGGAGTATCCATCAGTAATCTGGAGTCCTCATCTCAAAAAACACATAGACAAGATTGAAAAAGTTCAAAGGGCCGCTACAAGATGGGTACCAAGCTTAAGGAATCTAAGCTACGAAGAAAGACTAAAAAAACTGAATCTACCAACACTACAGGAGAGAAGGAAAAGAGGTGACATGATTATGCTATATAAATGCATATCCGGGAAGGGGAAAATAGACACAAATGATTACTTAACCTATGGGGAGGCATCAGCAAGAGGACACTGCAAAAAACTGCATAAAAAGAGAGGTGATAAAGACGTAAGGAAATTTAGTTTCCCAAATAGAGCAACTGATCAGTGGAATGCACTACCGAATGAAATAGTGTGTGCCAAAACAATTCACACATTTAAGGATATGTACGATAAATATGGTTTAAAACACGGGACAATACGAGCTTGATTCATTCCTGAAAAGATCAGTTAGGTAAGAACAATTAGGTAAGAACACACACACACACACACACACACACACACACACAGTATTTTGAGAGTAATTAGCAGAAGCAAACTATGTAAACAAACACTCACCTGGACATTCCAAAATCCCAAAATACAGTAAACCGAAGTGAGTTTTTACACATACACTTTGATCTCTGCCGAAAAGCTGACAAGAGACAAATATGCCAAAAGCATCTGTCCGTAAACCGGTTCAGACAAGCCCCAGGTGATAGTCAACGGATGTAGACAGAACAAAAACTGATAAATAGCTGCAGTTAAGGTACACACAGGCTCAGTATTACTTAACCCGCCCCATCCCGACGTTTTCTGGGCAGTGGTACGCCCCAGTCACGACATTTTTGGACCTTTTTTGGGGGGGGGGCTCAAACATCCGCTTTTGGTGAGAAACATCAAAAATTCATAGAAAAATCGTTCACCTGAGGTTTAAAATACTCGATTCAGGTACGAGTACTTGCTTACCTGACTGGGGTTTCTAACAGGCTGGGACCAAAGAAAACGAGTTCTATGGGAGGGTAACTATTTTATCCACTCATAAACAGTATTTATTTATTTACTTGGTACGAATTTATATGTAGTATGAGAGTATACTGGTTTTCAAACAGTAATATAGGCATTATAAGCATTGTTTCACTCACTAACTCATCACCATTCATGACCTTTTTTTTCCCACATTACCTGATCATCATTTCTGACTGTTTCTTCCTCTAATGCTATGTAAACCTTGTCCTCCACATTGTCATCGATTGGGGAATCACTCTGGCCCTGAATGTCTTTATTGGCCAGGTCACTGGTAACAGGTGAATTGCCGAGACAATGGTGTGCAGCGGGCGGGGAGAGGTTATGCAGTGTAAGGCATTGTCCCTGATTGGCATCTTGTAGAGGAATAGAGGAAGGTGTCCCATGTATACGTGCCAAAAATCACTCGCGAAATCACTCGCGAAAATTGAAAATTGTGCAAATTAGGGACCTTGCAATGTTGCCGTGTTAATTCACGTCGCCGGGACATGAGTGCACATCATGTGCGGACGTTAATTCACGTCGCCGGGACGGCGCAGGTTAATGGTCGTTTTATACACAGCGTGGCACACGCAATGATCTGATTTAAGGTGTACGCTCACGAATCTGGACGTACGACTGCATTTTTTGGATGTAATATACGGCCATACGTCCAATAATGGAAGCCCTGTGCACAGGACTTGGAGGTAGAAAAATGAAAGCCATGAGTAGTAGCCCACGGGGAGGCATCAATGGCGGACTGAAGAAGGAACTGGAAATGTGGCAGTTTTTTTTTTTATGCAAAAAGAAGGAACCAAAGGCCAGGAGCCTGCAAACCGTCCCTTCCAAGAAAAAAACAAAAATGATACAAAAGAGAGCCAAATTCAAGATCCATTCTCTTCGAGATGCCTGGATATATTGCATTTGAAAGACTGGAGATCAAAGATAATAGGAAATACGGACAGAGGGAGACAGTTCCGGAGTTGACATGTTGCATAAATGAAGGGCTGGGAGTAAAAGTTAACTCTTGCATTAGAGAGCTGGACAGAAAAGAGATGAGAGCTTGTTGCTGGGCGGGTGCTACGCACCCAACATAGAGGTGGAGGGATGCAAGCAGACAGTTCAGAGGAGCAGTGACCATTGAAGTAGCGACAGAAAAGAGATAAAGGTGCAACAGTGCAGCAATGAGACAGAGGTTAAAGTGAGCCAGTAAGAGGAGGAGAGTTAATGAGATGAAAAGCCTTTGACTCAGCCCTATTGAGAAGAGTATGTTGGGAACCTCCCCACACAAGAGAGTTGTACTGTACTCAGGGGCTAATAAAACCGATGTATAAAGTCAACCATTGTGCAGGGGTAGAGAAGGTATGGAATCAACTTAGCACACCCAATCACTTGGAAGCAGATTTTACAAGAGATGTAATATGATCTTTCCAAGATAAGTCCCGAGTGAATGAAACCCCAAGCATGTTCAAGGATGATGCAGGATTGAGCTGGATATTATTAAGCTTAATTCGGTACTCTTTTGTACGATTGTGTCAGGCTAATAGGTGTAATAACTGAGTCTTTTATGCATTAAAAACAACAAGATTATATTTACCCCAGTCAGAGATACAAGTCAAGTCAGACATTAGATGTGCCATAGCTCGTCCCAAGTTTGTCAAAGTTACTGTTGAGATGGATGTTGCAGGAACCGAATGGAAAGGTGAAGGGTGGAATCATCAGTGTACAAGTGGATAGGGTTAGATGTAGAGCTTAGAAGGTCATTGATGGATAAAAGGAAGAGAGTTGGTGATAGGACAGAGCCCTGAGGAACACCACTGTTGATAGATCTAGAAGAACAATGGCCGTCTACAACAGAGGCTATAGAACGACCAGAAAGGAAGCTAGAGAGTTGGTGATAGGACAGAGCCCTGAGGAACACTACTGTTGATAGATCTAGGAGGAGAACAATGGCCGTCTACAACAGCAGATACAGAACGACCAGAAAGGAAGCTATAGATGAAAGCACAGATAGAAGGATAGAAACCGTAAGAGGGCAGCTTGGGAATTAAAGATTTATGCCAAACTCGATCGAAAGCCTTTGAGATGTCAAGTGCAATTGCAAGGCTTTCGCCAAACTCCCGAAAGGAGGATGACCAGGAGTTTGGAAGGTAGGTGACAAGATCACCAGTGGAGCGTCCCTGATGGAACCCATACTGATGATTTGAAAGAGGGTTGTGATAGGAAAGATGCTTTAAAATTTTTATGTTAAGAATTGACTGAAAAACTTTTGAGACACAGGATGTTAAAGCAATTGGACAACAGTTAGAGGGTTGGGAATGGTCACCCTTCTTTGGAACTGCCTAAATGAGAGAGAACTTCCAGCAAGAAGGAAAGATACAAGTTGACAGAAAAAGGCGAAAGAGTTTACCTAGGAAGGGTGTAGGCACAGAAGACCGGTTCTTGAGGACAACAGGAGGGACTCCATCAGGCCCATATGCCTTGTTTGTACTGAGGCCAGTGATAGAAGAAAATACATCAGCTGAAGAAATTTTAATGTCAGCCATGAGGAAGTCAGAGGGGGAAAGTGATGGAATTGGAGGAGAAAGTCTGAGCAAAGAGATCTGCTTTATCAATAGAAGAAATAGCTACAGAACCATCAGAGTAGAAAAGAGGAGAAAAGGATGATGAGGTAAAGTTGTTAGAAAGGTTGTTGGCAAGGTGCCAGAAGGAGTGGGAAGAATTCGAGTTGGAGAGTTGAGAGAATTTAGTACGGATGAAATTTTTAGCAGAGCGAAGAACAGACTTAGCTCGCTTCCTGACAGAAATATAAAAAAGATGTCTTTCGGGGGTGGGTTGGCTCCGGTACCATTTATAGGTCCTCTCCTTGTTGCAGACAGCATTAGAACAAGTGTGATTATGCCAAGGCTTTCTTACATTAGTCAAAGCAATATGAGAAAGGAATGTATGTTTCCATGTAACCTCCGACCATGGAAGGAATAATCATTCCAAGGAAAAGCAAAGAAGTACTGCTTGAGGGCCTCCCAATCTGCAGCTCCAAAGTGCCACAGGCGATGTTTCTTTGGAGGGTCCACAGGCCACACCGGAGCGGTAGGACAGGTTAAGGTAATAAGGTTGTGATTGGAGGAGCCTAACGGAGAAAAAAGATTAAGAGTGTAAGCAGCAGGATTAGTTGTAAGGAAGAGGTCAACTATGTTGGAGCTCTCTCCAAGGTGGTTAGGGATATGGGTAGGGTGCTGTACAAGGTGCTCTAGGTCATTAAGGATAGAAAAGATGTAGGCTTGTTCACCAGGTGGATTAGTGAAAGGAGAGGAGAGCCAAACGTGGTAGTGAACAATGAAATCTCCTAGAATGGAGATCTCAGAGAAAGGAGAAATGGATAGAATGTGTTCCATAATAGAAGGAAGATAGTTGAAGAATTTTTGATAGTTGAATTAGGGGATAAGTAAACAGCATAGATATATTTAGTCAGAATGACAGGAAAGCCGAAGCCAGAGTGTAGAGATTTCAGAGGAATCGAGTTCAGGAACACGAGAGCAAGATAAGTCATTGCGTATATATACACAACAGCCACCTTTGGTTTTGAAATGAGTATAGAGAAAGTAGGACGATACAGAAAAGGGTTTGCTGTCAGTTGCCTCAGACAGCTGGGCCCCAGTTAGGAAAAGAAGGTGAGGTTTAGAGGAGGAGAGGCGGTGCTCAACAGAGTGAAAGTTAGAGGAAAGACGACGAATGTTGCAGAAATGAAGGAGTCAGATAGTGGTTCTAGGTAACTCGAGTCATCATCAGGAGAGGGGTGGAAGGTGGGGGCATTTATGTTCCCCCACCCCCCCGGGGACTCCGAGGCTGTGTTATCTGAATCCATGATTTGTTTTTACATTTTGGAAAAAGTGTAGTGTGTACTGTGCATGTAGTTTGGTGCTGACAGTTAGAGAAACTTGTATTGGAGAGCATGCTGGCCTACTCTTTGTGTTACTGAGACACTGAAAAAGTTCAGCAAAGGGGGATGGTCAGGAACTAGTCCTGAGGGCTGATGAAACGGGAGCTCCAGCTCTCCCTGTCATCAGCTTTCCATCCAACCTTAGGAGTACTTCCCTGCTCGACTGGTTGTGTGATCGTATATTGAACTCAGAAGCCAGTGAAGGCTTTGGCCATCACTGGTATGTGAAAGGGGTAAATGCACTCACATTATCACTTTTCTCACTGTCCACCCTCAACTTGTATTCAGTGACTTCATTTCTCTTGAAGACTATATCTACTCTTTTCCCTACATTCTCCTTTATATTCCGTTTCTTAAATACTCTCCTAGACTCATTCACCAAGCCTTGCAGTTCCCCTTCATCTTCACTCAACAGTACAGTATCATCTGCAAACAACAGAATTGCAAGTTTCCAAACACTACCCTCTCTCATTAAGGCTGCTCCAACATCCACTGCCTTACCGTGCATCTCTTTTATAACTCCATCCATATTCAAACTGAACAGCCATGGAGACATGACAGATTCCTGTTTCTGTCCAACATTCACTTAGCAAAGTCAACTCAGTTCACCATCCACATGAGCGGCAGCCTAAGCACCCTCGAACATACCGTTCACGGCATTTGGCAGCTCCCCATTTACTCTATATATTTTAAATATTTTCCACAATCCATGTCTATCCACTCTATTATATGCTTTTTCCAACCCCTGAAGGCAACATTCAAATTTTTTCCCTTCTCTAGAGACTTTTCTACCAAATACCTTAGGATGAATATATGATCACACAACTTCTTCCCTTCTTGTCATTTTTTATTCTTTACCTTATTGATGCAAATTATTATTATTAAGCTCGTTATGCTAGGCGTTTTTAGGTCGACTTCTCACCCCAAGAACACTAGCTGTTGAGCCGGGGTTCTCTTTCGACACCGGAACTAGAATACACCACGAAAGGAACAGGGCATAAAAACTATTGTCAATTAACCTTACACGTGTATTATCTTAAATTCACACAGCACTGAATACAACGTAGATACAATTAAAGCACAATACACTATTCAGGTACAAAGTCACTATCTAGGCAGGAGGACTCCAACAGGGCTACTGATGTCCTGGGCTCCTACAGGTGTGGGAGGGGTCCCATCAGGTGTGCCTTCCCTCAGAGGGAACGGGACTACCCTCGGAGGCCGTGCCATCTAGAGTTGGCTGCTGGGCAGTTTGGAGAGGGGCCTTTCTCAAGTGGGGCCTCTGTGAGGCGTTTGGTCCTCAGGGCTGGGACTGAATAGGAAGAGTAGGCGCGCTTGTCTGTGCCCAACCTGGGGAGGAGGTTGTCGTCCTCTAGGGCTGGGGAGGTCATGCTCTGGGGTCTGGAGGTGCCTTGGGGAGTCCGTGGACTGCGGTCTCCCTCAGGTCGGGTTGCCGTCAGAGGTGGCCCGCAGTGTTCTCTCCTTCGAGAATCCGATGGGTGGTCTCATCTGGGCATCGGCTGCACTGCTCGGACTCATGGGGTCACAATGGGGCCTTGCCAGACCTTCTACAGGGAGGATAGTTCCTCATGGGGGCTGCCTCTGTGGGGAGAACAGGAAGGGTGTCCCCACTTGGCCACAGGAGGGATGAGCCAAGCAAGAGACGTCCTCCAGAGGGTAAGTCACAGGGGACGAGAGATGGGTGGTCTCTGGTCTCTCCCTGGCGTGGCTGGTGACCGTTGCCAAGGTCCCATGGGTAACAGAGGTAGGGCAGCTACTGGTCGTCCCTCTCTTGTCGGTGCAGCTAATGGCCATCACCGGGGCCTGACTTCTTGGTAGGACTGAGGGCGAGGTGTGGCTAGTGGCCATCACCTGTCCACAGGTGCGGCTAATGGCCGTCACCGAGGTCCTGCGAGAGGAGGCGCGACTAGTGGCCGTCGCCAGGGCCTTGTTTTCTGAGTGGACTGTGGGCTGAGTGAGGTTGATGGCCGTCGCCTGCTCACGGGTGTGGCTAATGGCCATCACTGAGGTCCTCGGAGGGGAGAGAATGGCAGGCAAAGTGTGGCTAGTGGCTGTCACCTGCCTGCTGGTGTGGCTTGTGTCCATCACCGGGGTCCAGCTCCCGGAGGCAGCTGCAGAAGGAATGCAGGCGGTGGCTGTCTCTCCCCTAGTGTGGCTAGTTGCTGTCACTGGTTTCTGCAGAGGGGGGGATGCAGCTAGCGAGCAGCTAGTGGCCGTCTGGAGCCTAGTGCGGCTAGTGGCCATCACTTGGGTGCTGTCTGGGACTGAAGTACCAGCCCCACTCTGAACCTGGCGAGGGCTGGTCAGGCTGGAGGGTTATGCACCAGCACTATCTAATTCTCAACGGGTCCATTGTGGGGAATAGGAATGCAAGGCAGTAGGGAACATAGGCTCATACTGCCTGGGTAATGCACGCGCCCTCAGAGCCCCTCCGTGGTCTCCTTCTGGGGTGGGTGTCGCGATGTCTTGGTGGTGTTTCGTCGCAGTGGGTATTTCAAAACTGAACGCAATAGACTGAATTGGATGAATGCAAGCACTAGAAGTTGCTGTGGCATAGCCACACTACTGGCATAATCACAGATCCCCAAAGCATTTTGGCATCAGGTTATTACCAGTAGCCAAAATTGAACCTGGGATATTTGTTACTTAGGGTTCTAGATTTTTTTTTTTAGCTGCTGGAGGTCAGCTGAGGAACTCCCTAGCTTTCACAAAAGCAACTGCCAATGCAAGTTTTTAGTATGCAACAAGCTACTGTAACATACTTAACTAAAAATATTTGACTATTATAGTATCTTTGGTTGCAGGGGTAACTCTGAGTTCCAGTAAAGCATAAGCTGACTGTGTTTGGCAGTTGTGGTCACCTTTATAAAATGACAGGGATGTGTGGCTATGTCCTAGTCCTTCCTGACTGAATTTTGTGACCATCTTCACCTTCTTGTCCATCTCAATCTCACACCTACAAATATTGTGAATATTACTAGAGAATTGCCTCACTATCACAAACCCAGTTCTTTTTTAAAAACTTTAGCAAAGGAATAACCTTGGTCAAAATGGAGAAAATCTTAGCGTAAGGTAACGATCTCTGTAAAGCATTTGGGTGGAGGAGGAGCAACGACATAAAGGAGGTAAAATGGTAGAAGGGTCTTCAATGATACAAGCCAATGAGGTGTGGTTTACCTATCAACATACCGCCACCACCACTACCCATCTCTCCTGGGCTAGCTGTCAAAACTTTCAGTATCATCAGGATCAATACTGCCTCTCATCACCATCAGACATTTGAGAGAGTTCCTTCAAAAAAGTTAAGTGCTTCATAAGACATTCATCTTTTACAAGAGTTCTACAGCCTTATTTTTTATTGAAATTTCTCCCGTTTTTTTGGTGGTGTGTCTAGATTATATAGAAGTGAAGAAAAATATTATAAGGGAGAAGTAGTTATTAACTTGAGAAACTAAACCAAACCTAACCTAACCAAAACAACCAAGCAACAAGCTTAACTAAGCCTAATTTAGCTTAATGCAGTCTAACCTAGCCCCACTCGGCTTTACCTAACCTAACCTATTTTATATGGGTTTTTGTTCTTTCCAGTCTTCCCCTCCCTTTTAACATTGTTTTTACTACTATCTAGAAAAAAAAAAAAACTGCGTAAATAGTAGCGGTTAGTTCGGAATTATACCCTTATGATTTGGAGATTCAGCAACGGTCTGGCTATTTCTTGTGTGTGTTTTAAATAGATTTAACAATATCTGTTGTAAATTACTTTTAACTTTGCTCAGGTAACCCTCTATTTTTATTACATGTCAGGTAACCCAGGGTCTAACAGACCCCACTTTAAAAAAGTTAAAATGCTTGCATTACATGTATTGAAATATGCACTGAAACACAACTTACTTAGCATGTTTTCTTACTTCTAATGGAAAATGTTTGAGACCACGATGAAAAAATATATACTGTATATGAATTTTTGAAAAAAAACAAACTTGAAAATTTATGGTGTACTGATTTTAGCAGTTACGTGACTAACACTGATAATCATGAACCTGTTTTTGCATCATCGTCTGTGTCGGCAGCGACTGTTGCAATTTCCAGTCACGCTTGTCAGCAGAGAAGTGAAGGTGCGGCCTTATTCTTTACCAATATCTGTGGCCTTAGCACCAAACTAAATTCAGTTCATTTTTTCCTACAGTCCATATCCCCTCTGGCCCTATTCCTCACAGAACCATAAATCCCACACTTTACCGAAATATTCCCATTTTGTTTTCCTGGTTACCATCTCCTCACAAATTTCTGTAACAAGGGCGGCACCTCTTGTAATATCAAATCTCAATATGCAGTTGACACTATTTTAAATTTCAATTCATCCAGTTTTCATTACTCATTGTATAAACTAAATTGTCTAAATATTACCAAATATATCTGTGTAGTCTATCGCTCCCCCAATGCTTCTTCAGAACCCAGTGTATTTGACTCCATATCCACACAGTTGAGGAACCTCAACCTTGCCCTCAGCACCAAATTTACCATTTTGAGTGATTTTAATGTACTTAATGTTGAATGGTTATTGCATTCTGCCAAGACTGACAATGCTGGTCTAGAGTGCGAGCTGTTTGCAGAATTGTTTAATCTCACGCAGCTGGTAAAGCAACCAACCAGAGTACCAGACAACCCTGACCATAATGCCCATCTCCTGGATCTATTCCTGACACATAACCCAGATCAATACAGGATAGTGGTACTGTCACCATTTGGATCCTCCGACCACAGTCTCATCAAAGCCTCATTAGTTAGCCCCCCCCCAACCCCCCCCCCCATTCTGAACCTGTCAGGGTGACCCTATAGCACTTTGATAGGGCAAACTGGGATGGGTTTAGAAATTATCTTGCTGACATTCCATGGCAGTCTTTCTTCTCTAGTGATGCCAGTTCTACTCAGTCTCACATTTGTAACTTAATACTAGCTGGTATGGATTTATTCATACCAAGTCAGCAGTTCACTAAAAGATCGAACTCTCCAAAATGGTATGATAGCAACTGTGCCAGACCAACAGCCCAAAAGTCATTAGCATATAACTCATACTTAAAATTTTAAAAAATCCGAATCACCCTCTCAATTTAAAATTGCTAGGAATCATGCAAAAAATGCAATAAATCTTGCTAAATCAAACTCTCCTCAAAATCAAGCATCAAAACTACTTATCAACCCTGGTGACAATAGAATATTCTGGTCAACCTTCAATTCTTTCAATAATAACTTTAACATCATCCATTTTCCCACTAATATCTTCAGATGGTAACATTACAAATGACCCACATGGGAATGCAGATATCTTTGCCAGCACATTTGCCAGAAATTCTACCATAGAGGAAGTCAGCCAGGACATCCCAGTACTAGAACTTGACTCTCCCGAAATTGTTCCACTTAAAATTCAGACAAGACACCTAGACAATTTACCTACCAACAAAGCTCCAGGACCAGACAGAATTCCTCCAATTGTTCTGAAAAAGTGTTCCACAGAACTTGCTTCTGTTCTAACTAAATTATTAAGACTATGCATACATACTTCATTCCCTATTTCATGGAAAGAAGCCAATATCCACCCAATTCCAAAAAAAGGAAGTTCCTCTGACTCCTCTGATTTCAGACCAATAGCTGTCACATCTTCTCTTGGTAAAATATTTGACATTTTAATTAACCCTCTCGTGCACCGTACGTTTTCAACAAGTTTTGATTCCACGCACAGAACCAAAACCTCGCTCAGGCTGGCTCCGCTCGCACGGCAAGGGAAAAATGTCTATGGCCCAATTTACCCTCAGAAAGTGCATATATTGTTATAAATCGATTCCCATCATCTTCGTTGATGTTTATACCATCATATAAGAAAAAATAAAACATAAAACAGATGAATAAACGTAGAGAAATGAAGCCTGAATAAACCTAATTTACATGAAAACTAGCATCTCATAATTTCCCAACATCACTGTGAAAAATTTTTCCGTGACGCACAGTTCCAAAGGACATGTCTATATGCAGAATTTCACGATCTTTCATCTGTGAAAGTTTCAAGTTGATACGTCCAATAGTTTTCGAGTAAATAAAAAAAAAATACGAAAATTGCCTTTTGTTTATTATTTCGTATGTTGTTAGTGACACTGTAACAAACATATATATAAATTCTATCCAGTTTTGTAGCCCAAAGATTAAGGAAGCCCATGATATAATTCACAGGGTTATAACCCTTACTGTTATGAAGAAAATGAATTTTGAAAAGTTACGACGGGTTACACGTGGTGACAGCACCTATGCTCCGGCCTGTAGGCTATGTTCGTCTTTCGTAACTTTTCCCCAATTATTTTCACACGTAGGTTACTTTGCTTTAAAAAAGGATGCATAAGAAATCATCAGCTTGATCAAGTTTTCTTCAGATTTTGATGCGACCTATACTTTACGAGTATAATGACTGAGAGAATAGCAATGAAATCCACCACACTTTCCCCAATGAGAAATATTTAGTAAACACACATTTTATACCTTACAATACAATAGTATGAAAACTAGACAAATAAGGTGGTTACTCACGTCCTCTAGCAGTGTTGTAGTGTTTATTGAGAGGAGATGGAGTTGCAGAGAGGAGGACAGGTACGATCACAGCCTGTGTGTGTGTGTGTGTGTGTGTGTGTGTGTGGAGTGATGGCAGTGGTGTCAGTTGTCATAGGAGTGATGGCAGTGGTGTCAGCTGTCATATGAGTGATGGCTGTGGTGTCACTTGTCATATGAGTGATGGTAGTGGTGTCAGTCATCATAGGAGTGATGGCAGTGGTGTCAGTTGTCATTGGAGTGATGGCAGTGGTGTCATTTGTCGTAGGAGTGATGGCACTGGTGTCAGTGGTCATAGGAGTGATGGCACTGGTGTCAGTTGTCATAGGAGTGATGGCACTGGTGTCAGTGATCATAGGAGTGATGGCACTGGTGTCAGTTGTCATAGGAGTGATGGCAGTGGTGTCAGTTGTCAGAGGAGTGATGGCACTGGTGTCAGTTGTCATGTACTCTTTCTCTGATAAGTCCTTGCGAGACATTGTAGGTTTAGTGTAAAAATAGGAGGGGAACGGTAAAAATCGGTTAGGAATTTTCAAATATGGCTTTCTCTGAAAATATATAAGAAACATTTATACACTTTCTACGCAAGCACACTGCACTATATGTAACACGATATCACTATACACACGTAAGGTATGGATGGAGCAATAGTAGCCAAATGCGGGTTTAAATGCCCGGCCACGCACTCTCATACCCTCCCAGCCTGACTGACGGGACAATACTGAGCTAAATATGGGCCGCTTTCCCTTTCAATAAGCTCCCAGCTGTTGCCATACATTTACCCTGGACCTGGCAACCCTAAGCTTTGACTCAACAAAATTTGATGCAAATCCATCCACAGGAAAAGTTTCTATGACCATTTATAGAGAAGTTGCATCATTGGTTACTCTTCAGATTGCAAGGCTTATGACTTACACTGCGTCATCTTGTGCGAGGGGGTTAATAAGGACATAATTAAACATCTTGAATTCAACAACTTAAATAGTGATAGACAATATGGTTTTTGCCACGAAAGATCCACCATTGATGTACTCAATCTCCTGACTCATACCATTCATCAATCAATCAACCTACATGAAGAAACTCATGCAGTAGCCCTTGATATTTCTAAAGCTTTCGACAGAGCATGGCATTGTTCCCTGCTGTCCAAACTCTCTTGCTATGGCTTAATGTCTTCTGTTCCTCTGCTTTCCTCATATCTCAGTGACATAAAAAATAAGAGTAAAAGTAGATGATGTATACTCCAATTTCCATTCAACTAACGCCAGCGTGCCACAGGGATCAGTTCTGGTGCCAACCCTGTTCCTGGTTCATATTAATGATCTTTTATCTGTTACCCAAAATCTCATCCATTCATATGCACATGACCCAATACTTCATAGTTCATCCACACTCAGACACCCATTTACAAAGTGTAATATCTCTAACTCTCAACTCAGTACAGCCATCTCCATAAATCAAGACTTATCTACGATCAATGAATGGGGACAAACCAACCTTGTCTCATTTAATGCTGGTAAAATCAAATACCTGTATATACAATTTACTAATAGACAGATATTGCCAGAGTCATATTACCTTCAGTGCTACTAATATTCCCATGTCCAAAAGTATTGAAATTCTTGGTATATCATTTAACAGTGCCCTCAGCTGGACCTCTCATGTCAGATCACTTGCTAAAACCACCTCAAAGAAACTTGGATTATTGTACAGAGTCCGTAACTTCTTCACTGACGAGCAGTTAGCTATAATTTATAAGTCATGTGCACTCTCAGCTTGATTATTGCTCACCCTTGTGGAATGAATGTGGAGAGGTTGCATTAAAACAACTTGACAAAATTCAGAACAAAGCTGCTGGAATTATTAATAACCCTGTAGTTATAAATAAACTACCTCCCCTACAAGTAAGAAGGAATGTTGCCTCCCTTGCATTATTTTACAGATATTTTTATGGCAAATGCTCAGATGAAGTTGCATCCATTGTGCCACCTCTCCATGCCTTCCCTCATGCTACACGGGCATCTGGTAGTGCTCATGACCGGAACATCACTCAGCCATATTGCAGAACATCTCCCTATCAGAATTCTTTCATTCCCCGAACTACATCTCTTTGGAACTCGCATCCCCAGAGTAGTTTCCCTCCAAACTTCAACATACAGCAGTTCATGTCCAACCGTTACAGATATTTTATGAATGGAGGACACCAGCAATCTGGTGTATGGATTATTATTATTTTTTACTCATTTGTTTTTCCTTCTGTTGTTATTAAAAAAAAAAAAAATCATCTGCGGTAGACTAATGCCCCGACTATCTGTAGGAAAAAGTAGAACCACAGCAAATAAATAACAACTGTAGGCATGGATGAAGAAAATGACAAAATATTTTTGGAGTTATTTTTGGCATTCTCGAAAAGTTCATATATCAGGTTTTTCTTTCATAATGTCCACATACATTCAGGCCTCCCAATACAGCAGCTTGATCAAGTGGTGCGGCAGCAGATGTAGAAGCACCAAGGAAAAAAAAGAATGAAGAAGAAAGTAGCACTGTCACATTTCCCCCTTTTCTCTATATACATGCACATACACATCATGTAACCTTGGGTCTGACGGACCCTGATTATGTCACACATCAGGTAACCTGGAGTCTATAGGACCCCGTCAGCTCTATAGACGAAGAATAGAGCCAGATCCAGGAATAACCCCATCACCTCTCTAAACTACTTAACTAGTCGAGAAGGTAGCTATGAGGACAAATCCCTAGGGCTATTAGTCCAGACCCTGTTGTAGAGACCTGTATACATCTTCTTAGGAAGAAGCTTTGACTGGTGATTTGAGTACAGGATACCGCCAGCTTCAAAACAGTATTAGGTGGAATTGCTAGAATCATAGCATAAGTGAGAAAATGGCGGTTTTCAAAATGGCCACCACCGGGGTCTTTCAGGACCACAAAGGCTTACAATTTGTAATAGAAATGAAGTATGGGGTTTTCAGGCACGGCCAACACAATGGTGCCTATAGGAAATCAATATGACCTTGCCTACTACCCGAAATCCAAGATGGCCACCATCCGGACCCTCCCCAAACAAAAAGTTGCGTATCTTTTTAAAGAAACATCATGACTGGATGATTTTTTTGCTAATTATGAGATTTTCAGGCACTGCCGACACTATCATACCATTACTGATTCAATATCACAACATCTGATACTCAAAATTCAAGATGGCCGTCTTTCAAATTCCGTAACTAACAAGAAAGTTCTCAAATTTTCGATATAGTTGGAACATAGCAATACTCTCTGGATATTACTATTTCATTTTTTTTTTTTTTTTTTTTGTAAATATCTGCTTGAACTCAGTTTTGGAAGGAAGTCATTACCTACGTTCCTTCCATGGAATCATGATGGTGTCAGATCTTCACAACTCCTTGGCATGAGAGGCATTCAGGGAGTGGTTGGTGCAGAATGATTGTAGTATCGATGATGAATTCACAGAACGTGCACACTAAGTACAGAAAGCTCTATGTGCAAAGGAAAGACCCACTGAGAAGTTTGCAGAACCATTTGACCAGAACAATTTGAGTGTTTTCTGGAAGAATGCTGTGCAAAATCTAAGGTTTGTCAGCACCTGCAAGTGTTTCAACAGATGGCTGCAACTATCAAGCGTGCAGTTGCATCAGATCGAGAAGGAAATTTCCCTCTGCACATAGCTTCCATGGAAGCTTCTTTACCAATCTTCTGAGAAAGTAACTGCATAAACTACTTTCATTGTGGTATGGTCTATCTTGAATCCACGAAAGCCTTAGAAGCAACTCACTCGGATGTTTTTCAGTGGTTCATGCATGGTCAGTTTGTTGCGAAGGACTGAGTTGAAAGTTTCATCAATGCTGTTTCACCGGATATGATGCTTGAACAATCCATCCACAGGGCATCAAAAAGTGCTGGGGCATTGTTGGCCAAACAAGAAGTCTGAGGGTCGTGATCGAGTGGCAACTCATTTTCCACAAAATTCTCCTCATCTTAAACAACTTCAGGGATATTATGAACGATGTGTCAATAAATCATAGTGAATCGGAGAGGGTTCATCATGAACTTACTGGATGCAAAGCTCATCAGCTGAATGAAAACGTTCCAAAGCCCCTGGACTTTGTGTGAGAAAGGGGTAACCCTTACGTCATCAAGGCTCCTGCCATCAAACTGCACAATCTAATCACTAAGCAACTGGCATTGGATGAATTGGCCGTCTGGCTGCTCCAAATGCAGGTGAATGGGGATCAACTGGGAAGAGAAATCCGGAGAGAAAGGTTTGTTGACAAGACCAAAAAACTCTCTACCATTATATCGAAGAGGAAATTATCTCAACAGCAAACCACCCACTGATGTGAGTGCAACTTCTGCTGTGACATCGAAAATGATAGCAGCGGCTCAGTGCGACATCGAAACTGTGAAAGAGTGAGGCATGGAACTTGAATCTACCTATGCCCATGATATCTCCAAATGTGTAAAGACATAATTTTGAACATTTACCATATTACCGCCTGGGGGTAGGGGAGTTTTCAAGAATACTCTCCCAGTATCCCTGCCTGTCATACAAGGCGATTATAAGGGTTGGCGGAGGGTTAGTGCCCCTCCCCAGAAAACAACTAACTAAAAAGACAAACAATAAGCCTCGGACAAGGACTGACCAAACGATGACGACCAAGGACCGGACAAAGGACATGGTAATTGGAACATGGAATGTAAGAGGTGTGAATGATAAGGTGAAAGAGAGAGAGAGATTGTCCAGGTGCTTGAGAGTGCGAAAGTGGATGTATGTGGAGTAACTGAAACTAAATGGGGAAGTGAGAGTGTGAGAGAATGGAAGTATGGATGGGGTATATAATGACAATAGAATATTCTGGTCAACTCTTAATTCTTTCAATAATAACTATAACAAGTCATCTTCCATTCCCCCACTAAAATCTTCAGATGGCAATATTACAAATGACCCCCGTGGGAAAGCAGATATCTTTGCTAGTACCTTTGCAAGAAACTCTACCATAGATGATATCAGCCAGAATGTCTCAGTACTGGAACTTGATTCTCCCGAAATTGCCCCACTTAAAATACAGACAAGATACGTAAAATCCATCCTAGACAATTTACCTACCAACAAAGCTCCAGGCCCAGATGGAATTCCACCAATTGTTTTTAAAAAGTGTTCCCCTGAACTTGCCTCTGTCCTAGCTAAATTATTCAGACTATGCATACCTACTTCTTTATTACCAAATTCATGGAAAGAAGCCAATATCCACCCAGTTCCAAAGAAAGGAAGTTCGTCTGACCCCTCCAATTACAGACCAATAGCTGTCACATCTTCTCTTGGTAAGGTACTTGAAACTTTAATTAATAAGCATATTGTTAAACATCTTGAATCCAACAACTTAATTAGTGATAGACAATACGGTTTTCGCCACGAAAGATCCACCATTGACATACTCAATCTCTTAACTCATACCATCCATCAATCAATTGATCTTTTTGGAGAAACTCATGCAGTAGCTCTTGATATCTCTAAAGCTTTCAACAGAGTATGGCACCGTTCCCTGCTGTTCAAACTCCCTTGCTATGGACTAACGTCTTTTGTTCCTTTGATTTCTTCTTATCTTAGTGACAGGAAAATAAGAGTAAAAGTAGATGATGTACAGTATATTCGAATTTCCACTCAATTAACGCCGGCGTGCCGCAGGTGTCAGTTCTGGCGTCAACCCTATTTCTGGTTCATATTAATGATCTCTTATCTGTCACTCACAATCCCATTCACTCATATGCAGATGACTCAACACTACATAGTTCATTCACACTCAGACATCTATTTACAAAGTCTAATATCTCTACCTCTCAACTCAGTACAGCCATCTCCATAAATAAAGATCTATCTACAATCAGTGAATGGGGACAAAACAACCTTGTCTCTTTTAATGCTAGTAAAACTAAATATATACAGTTTACTAATAAACAGATATTGCCAGATTCGTACATTACCTTCAGTGCTACTAATATTCCCATCTCCAAAAGTATTGAAATTCTTGGTGTCTCACTTAACAGTGCCCTCAGCTTGACCTCTCATGTCAGATCACTTGCTAAAACCGCCTCAAGGAAACTTGGGTTATTGTACAGAGTCCGTAACTTCTTAGCCGATGAGCAGTTAGCTATAATTTATAAGAGTCATGTGCGCTCTCAGCTTGAATATTGCTCACCCTTGTGGAATGGTTGTGGAGAGGTTGCATTAAGAAAACTAGACAAAATTCAGAATAAAGCTGTTAGAATCATTAACAACCCTGCCATTACATATAAACTACCTCCCCTGCAAGTAAGAAGGAATGTTGCCTCCCTTGCATTATTCTACAGATATTTTTTTGGCAAATGCTCAGACGAAGTTGCGTCCATGGTGCCACCTCTTCATGCCTTCCCTCGTGCTACACGGGCATCTGGTAGCGCTCATGACTGGAATGTCACTCAAACATATTGCAGAACTTCTGCCTATCAGAAGTCTTTCATTCCCCGAACTGCATCTCTCTGGAACTCGATTCCCCAGAGTTGTTTTCCTCCAAATTTCAACCCACAACTGTTCAAGTCTAACTGTTACAGATATTTTACGAACAGAGGACACCAGTAATCTGGTGTATGGATTATTTTTTTTTTTACCCATTTGTTTTTCCTTCCTCCGTTCTGTTATTTATTAAAAAAAAAAAAAAAAAAAAAAAGGAGTAGGTGAGAATGAGAGGGCAAAAGAAGGAGTGTGTACAGTTGTGAGTAAAAGATGGAAGAAGACCATAAGAGAGTACGGATCAGTTGGGACAAGGATTGTGTGGGTAAGATTGAAAGTTGGAATACAAATGTGGGCGATTGTGTGTGTGTATGCGCCAATGCAAGATCGTGCAAGCAGAGTGAGAGAAGAGTTCTGGACAAATGTGGAAGTGTGCACTGAAAAGTTTGGAAGGAATGAGAGAGTGTTTTTGATTGGTGATATGAATGGTAAAGTAGGGAATGTGAAGGTGGATGGAATAGTTGGTGAGTGGGGTGTGCCTGCTGAGATAGATGAGAATGGCAGTGCGTTAGTGGACATTTGTGCTGGAAGGGGGTTGGTGATAGCCAATACCCTCTTCAGACATAAAATGATCCACAGGTATAAATGGCGAGTGATGAGAAGGGTGGGTGGTGAACTGAATGAAAGGAAGGCAATGATTGATTATGTGTGTGTGGATGAAAGGATGCGAAGATGTGTAATGCATGCAAGAGCTTATAGAGGTTGAGGGAGTGGACTTTTTGACCACTACTTGGTGGTGGCCAGAATCAAGATCCAAATTAAGATGGAGAAATAGAAGAAGGGAAGGACAGGAAGGAGTATTTGCAAGGAGAGTGGAAAGGTTACAAAAGGATGAGAAAAAGGCAGAATATAAGAGAGAAATGGAGGAACGATTGGGCAAATATGAACTGGAGCAGATGGGGGACGTGGAAAGTGTGTGCAGGATATTCAGAGAAGAAATATGTGAAGCATGTGATGTGGTGTGTGGGATGAAGAGAAGACGGAGGGGGGTGCAAGGAACAGCATGGTGGACTGAAAAGGTGAGACAGGCTGTAGCACAAAAGAAGAAAGCATACAATGAATGGATGAGAAATAGGGGCATGGAAGAAGTTGAGAGGCGGAAGAGAGAGTTATATATAGAAAGAGAGAGGTGAAAAGATTAGTAAGAGAGAGTAAGAAGAGAGTGGATGAGGAATTTGGAAGGAATATGAGTGTAAAGTGGAGGGACTCTAAGAAAATGTTCTGGAAAGAGGTGATGAGAGTAAGACAGGGTGGAAGTGAAATTAGTAGGGGAGTGAAAGATAAAAATGGTAGATTATGGTACTAGTGGAGAAGGGACAAATAGTGAGCAGATGCAGAGAACATTTTAAGGACTTGTTGAACATAGAGGTTGGAAGTAATGCGAGTATCAGTGGCTGGGGAATGGCTGGGAGAAGGAGAGAGGTGAGAAGACAGGAAGAAATCAGTAGGATAGAAGTTGTGGAAGCAATGAAGAAAGTTAAACTGGGGAGAGCCCCAGGAATTGATAGAGTGTGTAGTGAAACGCCGAAGCATGGGGGAGAGATAGTAGTAGAATGGATGTGGAAGATGTGCAGATTGGCCTGGGGGGAAGGTGGAGTCCTGGAGGATTGGAAGTCAGGTATAATTATTCCCTTGTACCAAGGAAAAGGGGAAAAAGAAGTGTCTGGTAATTATAGGGGCATTTGCCTTCTTAGTATAATAGGAAAAGTGTATGGTAGGATACTTATTGACAGAGTTAGAGAAAGAACAGAGAAATTAGTTGGAGAAGAACAGGGAGGCTTTAGGAAGGGAAGACGTTGTGTAGATCAAATATTCATTCTTAGATCTTTAGTGGAAAAGTTTCTAGAGAAGGGAAAGAAGTTGTATGCAGCTTTCATGGATTTGGAGAAAGCATATGACAGGGTGGATAGACAAGGATTGTGGAAAGTATTAAGAATATATGGAGTAGATGGGAAGTTGTTGAATGCTGTGAAGAGTATGTATGACGGTGCTAAGGCTGCAGTGTGTGGATGGTGAACTGAGTGAATTTTTCTCTTTCAAGGTTGTGTTGAAACAGGGATGTGTCATGTCTCCATGGTTGTTCAATCTGTACATGAATGGGGTAATAAAAGAGGTACAAGGTAGGGTATTGGATGTTGGAGTGGCCCTGGTGAGAGAGGGTAGTGTTTCGAAACTCCCTGTACTGTTGTTTGCAGATGATACTGTGTTGTTGAGTGAAGACGAAGGGGAGCTGCAAGGCTTGGTGGATGAGTCTGGGAGACTGTAAGAAACGGAACATAAAGGTGAATGTAGGGAAGAGTAAAGTGATGGTCTTTGAGAGAGGTGAAGTCAGTGAATGTACAGTGAGGTTGGATGGTGAGGAATTGGAAAATGTGAGTACGTTTAAGTACTTGGGTAGTGTGATGAGTAAGGATGGAGGTTTGGAGGGTGAAGTGCTTGAAAGGGCACAACAGGGAAGAAAGGTTGATGGTTCCTTGAAAGCAATGATAAGAAACAGGGAAGTAAGCATGGAAGTGAAAAAGTTACTACATGACAGTATTGTGATACCAACTCTAACGTATGGAAGTGAAGCTTGGACGTTGTTGGAAGGACACAAGTCGAGTGAGAGCAGTGGAAATGAGTTATTTAAGAGGAGCCTGTGCAGTCACATTGAGAGACAGGCTGACAAATGAGGATATAAAGGAGCGATGTGGTGTGGATATGGATGTGATAGGAAGCATTATGAGGAATACACTGAGGTGATTTGGCCATGTGGAGAGGATGGAGGGTGAAAGACTGACGAAGAGAGTGTATGTGAGTGATGTGGAGGGGGGAAGAGGGAGGGGGAGGCCGAGGATGAGATGGAGGGATGGGGTGGAGAGGTATATGAGAGAGGGGGGTGTGAGTTGGGGGCAGGGTAGTGAAATGGCGGGGGACAGGGCGACGTGGAGGCGATTTGTTTGTGGCCACCCCAAACGGGATTGAGGCGTCTGGCAATAGATAGAGACTGATAGACAGAATACTGAAATGGACCAAACTGGATCTTGAATGAATGAACTGGAGCCAACCAATATAGTCAGCTACTAGTAGCCTGTAGTGAATGAAAATTACAAATAATTATCCAGCAATGATCCTAAAATGCTTTATGAAGTTATAGCCCTTTGGTTCTAAATTAAAAAATTAGTCTAGGCGTACATAATTTCTTTCCACAGGAAACTAATGAAAATAACCTATTCTACAGCTTGCATTACTATCTATCTATCTATTGCCAGACGCCTCAATCCCGTATGGGGTGGCCACAAACAAATCGCCTCTAAGTCGCCCTGTCCCCCGCCATTTCACTGCCCTGCTCCCAACTCACACCCCCCTCTCTCATATACCTCTCCACCCCATCCCTCCATCTCATCCTCGGCCTCCACCTCCCTCTTCCCCCCTCCACATCACTCACATACACTCTCTTCGTCAGTCTTTCACCCTCCATCCTCTCCACATGGCCAAACCACCTCAGTGCGGTCCTCATAACGCTTCCTATCACATCCACATCAACACCACAACTCTCCTTTATATCCTCATTCGTCAGCCTGTCTCTCCATGTGACTCCACAGGCTCCTCTTAAATAACTCATTTCCACTGCTCTCACTCTTGACTTGTGTCCTTCCAACAACGTCCAAGCTTCACTTCCGTACGTTAGACTTGATATCGCAATACTGTCATGTAACTTTTTCACTTCCATGCTCACTTCCCTGTTTCTTATCACTGCTTTCAAAGAACCAGCAACCTTTCTTCCCTGCTGTACCCTTTCAAGCACTTCACCCTCCAAACCCCCATCCTTACTCATCACACTACCCAAGTACTTAAATGTACTCACATTTTCCAGTTCCTCACCATCCAACCTCGCTGTACATTCACTGACTTCACCTCTCTCAAAGACAATCACTTTACTCTTCCCTACATTCACCTTTATGTTCCGTTTCTTACACACTCTCCCAAACTCATCCACCAAGCCTTGCAGCTCCCCTTCGTCTTCACTCAACAACACAGTATCATCTGCAAACAACAGTACAGGGAGTTTCGAAACACTACCCTCTCTCACCAGGGCCACTCCAACATCCACTACCCTACCTTGTACCTCTTTTATTACCCCATCGATGAACAGATTGAACAACCATGGAGACATGACACATCCCTGTTTCAACCCAACTTTCAAAGAGAAAAATTCACTTAGTTCACCATCCACACGCACTGCAGCCTTCGCACCATTGTACACACTCTTCACAGCATTCAGCAACTTCCCATCTACTCCATATATTCTTAACACTTTCCACAATCCTTGTCTATCCACCTTGTCATATGCTTTCTCCAAATCCATGATAGCCGCATCCAACTTCTTTCCCTTCTCTAGAAACTTTTCCGCTAAAGATCTAAGAATGAATATCTGATCTACACAACCTCTTCCCTTCCTAAAGCCTCCCTGTTCTTCTCCAACTAATTTCTCTGTTCTTTCTCTACCTCTGTCAATAAGTATCCTACCATACACTTTTCCTATTATACTAAGAAGACAAATGCCCCTATGATTACCACACACTTCTTTTTCCCCTTTTCCTTTGTACAAGGGAATAATTATACCCGACTTCCAATCCTCCGGGACTCTACCTTCCTCCCAGGCCAATCTGCACATCTTCCACATCCATTCTACTACTATCTCTCCCCCATGCTTCAGCATTTCACCACACACTCCATCAATTCCTGGGGCTTTCCCTGATTTAACTTTCTTCATTGTTTCTACAACTTCTATCCTACTGATTTCTTCCTGTCTTCTCACCTCCCTCCTTCTCCCAGCCACTTATACTCGCATTACTTCCATACTCTACGTTCAACAAATCCTCAAAGTGTTCTCTCCATCTGCTCACTTTTTCTCCCTTCTCCACTAGTAATCTACCATTTTTATCTTTCACTCCCCTGCTAACTTCACTTCCACCCTGTCTTACTCTTTTCACCTCTTTCCAGAACATTTTCTTACAGTCCCTCCACTTTTCACTCAAATTCCTTCCAAATTCCTCATCCACTCTCTTCTTACTCTCTCTTACTAATCGTTTCACCTCTCTCTTTCTTTCTACATATAACTCTCTCTTCCACCTCTCAACTTCTTCCATGCCCCTATTTCTCATCCATTCATTGTATGCTTTCTTCTTTTGTGCCACAGCCTGTTTCACCTCTTCAGTCCACCACGCTGTTCCTTGCACCTCCCTCCGTCTTTTCTTCCTTCCACACACCACATCACGTGCTGCACATATTTCTTCTGTAAATATCCTACACACAGCTTCCACGTCCCGCATCTGCTCCAATTCATATTTGCCCAGTCGTTCCTCCACTTCTCTCTTATACTCTGCCTTTTTCTCATCCTCTTGTAACCTTTCCACTCTCCTTGCAACTACTCCTTCCTCTCGTCTTTCCCTTCTTCTATTCCTCCATCTTACTTGAATTCTAATTCTGGCCACCACCAAGTAGTGGTCAGAAAGTCCACTCCCCCAACCTCTATAAACTCTTGCATCCATTACACATCTTCGCATTCTTTCATCCGCACACACATAATCAATCATTGCCTTCCTTTCATTCAGTTCACCACCCACCCTTCTCATCACTCGCCATGTATACCTGTGGATCATTTTATGCCTGAAGAGGGTATTGGCTATCACCAACCCCCTCCCAGCACAAATGTCCACTAACGCACTGCCATTCTCATCTATCTCAGCAGGCACACCCCACTCACCAACTATTCCATCCACCTTCACATTCCCAACTTTACCATTCATATCATCAATTAAAAACACTCTCTCATTCCTTCCAAACTTATCGATCCACACTTCTACATTTGTCCAGAACTCTTCTCTCCCTCTTCTAGGACGATCTTGCATTGGCGCATACACACACACAATCGCCCACATTTGTATTCCAACTTTCAACTTTACCCACACAATCCTTGACTCAACTGATCCATACTGTCTTATGCTCTTCTTCCATCTTTTACTCACAACTATACATACTCCTTCCTTTGCCCTCTCATTCTCATCTACTTCTGCACATATACCCCATCCATACTCCCATTCACTTTTTTGCATTACAAAACTGCAAATAGCCTATATTAGTTTTGGTTTTAAATGTTCTTTAGCCCTGTCAGGAAACTTGGTCTGTGCACCCCTATTACCTCTCCCAATTTTGGCCCAGCCAGATAATTTTTTCCCCTGGCTGAAAGTAGTTTATACTTTTTGTTACAGAACGGGAACTAATACAGATACTAATTATTGTTTTGTCACTTTGGAAAGTCAAAAGGTGTAGTTTTCTTTTGTTCTGTGCTGTAAATTTGTAAACTTATAAATCGTTGTAGAAATAAACGTATGAATACTATATTGCGTTCATTCACAAAGAAGTTGGAAATTTCTGAGAAAGTAAAATATCATTATTGTATATTAAATACACCCTTTTTTCTGTTTGACTTACAATAATCCCTGTAATAACCAGACGTCCAATTCCCGGACACCACAGTTTCTGGACATTTTGGGTCCGGGCCCTTGGAACCTCCTAATGGCTAAAAAATGTAAAAGAGAGAAAAAAAAAAAAACTGACATTTTTTCAACCGTACTCTGAACTTGGCGCACGGCACGGACCAGCTGTATTTTTGCGTGTAGTACAGGGGCCCGCTGCTTCCTCTCCTCCCCAGTTCCCACCTAACTACAATCATGATTAGACACTCGTTGCAATGGCTGCCACATGTGCTCAGTTTTGTGAATAAACAGTGAATATACTGCAATACCTCGCCAATAGACCACATGGGAATTTACAGTGTTGTGCAGTGTTAAGAAATTGGAATTTAGAGTGCACTGGATTAAATGCACAGTGCAAACTGACGTGTTGCAACTGGCATGGCACAAGTAAGAACAGAATGCACAGTGTTAAACAGTTGTAATTCACAGTGCTAAGGATTAATTGCTGCACGACACTGGATTACTGTACGTGCTTCAAGAGCATTTTCACCACTGCTAGAGCCTTAGAGGAGGCGGGTTAATCGTCGTAATGGCCACGGACGTGTTGTAAGTACTCTGTACAGTGCAAAATATTTTCCATACTTCTAATTCTTCATTCTTTGGTTTCTTTTATTTCATGGTTTCTCTCTCTTATTTGTGTGATTAGGGTTTTAAATAGGTACTATGTATGTCTGGTAGGGAGTTATGCAGGTGATTTTCTGAGTTAGACTGGGTTAGGATCCATAAGTACCTGTCCAGGAGGCATTTTCCCAATTCCTGGACACACCCAACTTCTGGACATGCCTTTGGCTCTAATACATTGGTTACTGGGGGGATTACTGTATTCTGCATTATGTTATCAAATTTCTCATAATATACACAGTATAGTGTACGGAGCACATGAAAATTTGCTATAGTACAATTTTCCAGTTCCAATCAAAGCGAGATTTATTGTAATATATTAGCCACAAAATGTAGTATTGTCACTTGTAACTTGCACCAGCGTGACACACGTTTATATTTAGGCACACCATTGCCAGACATACGAGCCTATAAATCATATGAAAGCAAATTATACGTCTTTTCTTTCTTACATATGTAGGCTAAACGTGAGTGGGGTAAGTAGATCATATGCGTCAAATGCCAATGAAAACCATGAGAGGGTTAAAACCTTTCCAATATCATATAGTGACTTAGCTGTGGTTGTCCTACAGCAAGCTCAGTAAAAAAAAAAAAAAAAAAAAAAAAAAAAAAAATCCATAAAGCAGGTTAGCTGAGTCAAGAACCCTAGGTTAAGACAGCAATATTATATAGAAGTTCTGATGCCAAAAATTCTGAGAAAACAAATTAAGGGATTTTTACATACCGTATTACACCTGTACAGTTATTAATTCACTGAATGGCAAGACATTGTGTATTATCGTGGACTGTGCTTTATTTTTCCTTACAAATACAGAGGAAGTGCCGTACATTAAAGTTACTTCCTATGCCCCCAAACCCCATCTATAGGGCAATGGGTTATGAGACATGGTAAATGTACCGCACTATTTTGGGAACAATAACTGCAAATCCACCAAAATACACAAGAAACTACGGTACAACAAGATGACAGTTATGCAGTGATTCAGGCTGTTTTCTTACTAGCTTACGTTCCTAAGGAAAAGTAATTTTAGTATTGGTACCATATACATATTCCTAAAATGGCATTGGAACTGTACTTTGAAGGTTTCTGAAACATTATCATTCTAAAATCACACAACTTTGTGAAAACCATTGCTTGGAATGGAGAAGCATGGAGGTGGAAAGACATTTTCAAAAGATGTAACAACTTGTTCGTTAATTCACAGACGCTGTATTCTGTCAGAGACGCATTTACCACCAATAATTCATCTGGCTGCATGGAGACAGGTGGCATAGAGGAATTACAAAAACTTCCACTGGGTAAGTTTTCCCCAGTCCCTGCCTTCACTAGGGCCTATTGCCTAATGGGTAATGTAAAATGTAAACCCATATGCTTTCAGGTATTGATATTAATTTTGGAAAATTTGCATATTATGCCCACACACTTTTCATATTTGTTATATCAGCTGGCACTGGTGTTTCTGTTATTTTCTTTTGTTTTTAGAACTAACTTATTAATGCACAGAATATCAGGTTTTTCTCTAAATAATGATGTTAGTCTCTCCTAACAATAATAATTTGGACCTGGGTTCAGTAATGGTTTGCCTGCATTGTGTTAGGATTTCCTTGCAGTGAATTACAGTTTTCCTGCAGTGAGACTGAATGGGTTAGGTAGGATGTGGTTACGATACAGGTTAGCAAAATAGTGCACAGTGATTATGTTACAACACTTCATATTCTGCAAAATCTAAGACATATATTGTACCGTATGAAGTACAATAATGGAACCTCCTATTTGTAAACATTTTAAAATAAAAATATTTAAACCCGCTATATGCACCAATCTAAAAAATAAGTAAAATGTCCTGTTAATATTGTCTTCATATTTGAATGAGAAAGCCATACAATGAAGTAAAAACCAGGAAATCTAACCACTTCCTACCTAACCCATTCAGTCTCACTGCAGGAAAACTGTAATTCACTGCAGGGAAACCCTAACTCAATGCAGGAAAACCATTACTGAACCCAGATCCAAATTATTGTTAGGAGAGATAATAACATCATTATCTAGGGAAAAACATTACATTCTGTGCATTAACTAGTTGTAAAGACAAAAGAAAATAACAAAACTACCAGTGCCAGCTGCTATAATAAACATGAAAAGTGTGGGCATAATATGCAAATTTTCTAAAATTAATATTAATACCTGTTAGCATATGGGTTTACATTTTACATTACCCATTAGGCAATAGGCCCTAGTGAAGGCAGGGACTGGGGAAAACTTACCCAGTGGAAGTTCTTTGAATTCCCTTATGGTGCCTGTCTCCATGCAGCCAGATGAATTATTGGTGGTAAATGCGTCTCTGACAGAATACATCTATCTATCTATAGCCCGACGCCCTAATCCCTCAAAGGGTGGCCGCAGACAAAACGCCTCCAAGTCACTCTGTCACCCACCATTTGACTACCCTCCCCCCAACTCACACCCCCCTCCCTCATATACCTCTCAACTCCATCCCTCCACCTCATCCTCGGTCTACCTCTCCCATTCCCTCCCTCCATCTCACCTACATACACCCTCTTAGTCAGTCTTTCATTCTCCATTCTCTTCACATGTCCAAATCACCTCAGTGTATTTCTCCTAATCTTCTCAACCACATCCACATCCACCCCACAGCGTTCCTTCACTTCTTCATTCGTCAACCTGTCCCTCCACGTCACTCCACATGCTCCTCTCAAGTAACTCATTTCCACTGTTCTCACTCTTGACTTGTTCCCCTCTTGCAAGGTCCATGCCTCGCTTCCATACATCAGGGTAGGGATCACAATACTATCATGCAGTGACTTCTTAACTTCCATACTCACCTCCCTATTTCTCATCACTGCTTTCAGTGTACCAACAACCTTCCTTCCCTGCTGTACCCTTTCACGCACTTCATCCCCCAAAGTTCCATCCTTACTCATCACACTACCCAAGTACTTGAATGCACTCACATTCTCCATATCCTCACCATCCAACCTCACTGCACACTCTGTGACTTCATTCCTCTCAAACACCCTAACTTTACTTTTGTTTACATTACCTTTCAGATTCCTCCTCCTACACACTGTCCCAAATTCATTCACCAAACCTTGCAACTCCCATTCATCTTCACTCAACAGTACTGTATCATCAGCAAACAGCAACACTGGAAGCTTCCAAATCTCACCCTCATTCATTAGAGCCACCCCCACATCCACTGCCCTACCTTGCACCTCCTTTACAACCCCATCCATATATATATTAAACAGCCATGGAGACATCACACACCCCTGTTTCAGTCCCACATTGAGATCAAAGAACTCACTCAGCTCACCATCCACTCGCACCGTAACCCTAGCTCCCTCGTACATACTCTTCACAGCACTCAACAATTTCCCCTCCACTCCATATATTCTTAATACCTTCCACATACCTTGCCTATCTATTCTGTCATAAGCTTTCTCCAAGTCCATGAAGGCAGCATACACTTTCCTTCCCTTCTCTAGATACTTCTCCACTAAACGTCTTAGAACAAGTATCTGATCTACACACCCTTTTCCCTTCCTAAATCCCCCTTGTTCTTCTCCAACTAGCTCCTCTGTCATATGCCTAACCCTATCAAAGAGTATTCTACCATATATTTTACCAGTCACACTAAGTAGGCAAATACCCCTATGGTTACCACATACTTCTCTCTCCCCTTTTCCTTTGTACAGAGGAACAATTATACCTGATTTCCAGTCCTTTGGAACCCTTCCCTCTTCCCAAGCCAATCTACACAACTTCCATATCCACTCCACAACAATCTCACCCCCATACCTAAGCATTTCACCACACACTCCATCAATTCCTGGGGCCTTTCCCAACTTAATATTCTTCATCGCTTCCACTACTTCCGCCCTACTGATCTCTTCCTCCCTCCTCTCATCTCTTCTTCTCCCAGCCATTCCCCAACCACTTATACTCGCACTGCTCTCACTCTCCACATTCAACAAATCCTCAAAGTGCTCCTTCCATCCCCTCAGTTTCTCTCTCTTCTCCACCAACAATCTATTATTCCTATCTTTCACTACCCTACTATTTCCCCTTTCACACTGCCGTACTTTCTTTACCTCCTTCCAAAACAATTTCTTACTCTCCCTCCATTTCACACTCAGATTCCTCCCAAACTCCTCATCCACTTTCTTTTTACTATCCTTCACCAGTCTCTTAACCTCCCTTCTCCTACTCACATATACCTCTCTCTTCTCTCTCTCATCTTCTCCCCTACCTCTACTCGCTAATCATTCACTATATGCCTTCTTCTTTTGTTCCACAGCTCGTTTCACCTCATCATTCCACCATGCTGTCCCTTGCACACCCTTGCATCTGTGAATTAATGCACCAGTTGTTACATCTTTTGCAAATGTCTTTCCACCTCCATGCTTCTCGATTCCAAGCAATGGTTTTCACATGGACAAAGTTGTGTGAATTTTGAATGATAATGTTTCTGAAACCTTCAAAGTACAGCTGCAATGCCATTTTAGAAATATGCCATAGGAATATGTTATAGTGGCAGAAGTTAGTCGTCTCGCGCACTTCGTCCAGACGCCCAAGGGATTTGTTTACAAACTCAGCTGATGGGGCATTCATTAGTCAGTATACAAAATATTTAAATTATTGTGAAAATATTATGATACCTCAAAAATACAGTAGTAATAAAGGTCTGAGATAACACTATTTACTTAAATAACAAACATTAATGTTATGATTTACAAGATGATTAATAAATTTAAGTGTAAACGAATTTCTATTCGAATGACGGGACTCGGACGTACATTTGTCAGTGCAAAGATGATAAAGCTTATTGTACTTGTCATTAAATATTTACGACAAGCGAATCTGCTGACAAAAGGCCGTTCTTATGTGAAGGAATGGTACACATAGCAACTGTCTTTTACGCGCTGACGTTGTAATATAGGTGTCACCGACGTAACATTTTGACAAAGCATTTCGTCAATAGGACTTTTTTGCTTGGTGTTTTTCATGTACTGTAGGGAATGTGTTTGCTGCTACACATGTACTGTAGGCAATGGATAGGCTACATGTAAATAAATCAATATATCAATCTATTACCTGGCATGTAGTGGGAGGTGATTGGCCGTCGGAGGTATTGAGACAAAGAAACAGGCCCCCCGGAGTGGTGAGTGCAAGGTGAGGGGTCGGGTAGGCCTGGAGGTGGAGGAGCGTTTGTGTTGTCAGTTGTTGTGGAGCGGTACAGTGTTACAGGTAGGTACTGGCCAATTAACTACCACACTACAATGACGGATTTGTCATTTGTTCCTTGCTATCTATATCCACACAGTTTTATTCACCTTTGAAGAGGTATTTTGAATGCCAGAGGTTAGATACAACCTTCAATTCCTCCTTCAGTAAAAGATGTCTTCCTAATGCTAAATACAGTCATTTAGAGCCAACAAGAATTAACACAGACAGTACTGGATTGAAGGAGTTAACACTGATATTACAAGAATTAACACACACATTGAAATAAATAACACCAATATTAGACGAATTAACAGACATAAATAGTTAACACTGATATTACAAGAATTACCACAGACACATAAATAGTTAACACTGATATTACAAGAATTAACACAGACACATAAATAGTTAACACTGATATTACAAGAATTAACACAGACACATAAATAGTTAACACTGATATTACAAGAATTAACACAGACACATAAATAGTTAACACTGATATAAAAAGAGGTTACAGGCCAGCAACACTGTGTTATTGTTTTCAGAACAATGTACACAAGAACAATATGTATTTTGTAGGATTGTTCATGCTGTAGTGTCACTTTATTTATCAGTTGGTACAGTATTAATGTTACAGATAATTCAGTTCTGTATAAACTCTTAAATATGTTGCCTTTGTACGTGGTCAGTGTATGTAGTTATTTATCTGTGGACAGTTGGTCTTAGCATCATAGTTGTGACATGTGAAGGTGTGAGATGTAGCAGGAATGCTGGGCCTCAGCTAACACATTGTCTAGGTCATGTCCAGAGTGGGCTACATATCAGAAAAAGACTTCACCCGCACGAACCCCTGCCTCCCTAATCCATACCTTACTTTTATGCTGCCTTTAGTTCTTTCACCTTAACCTGACCCACAGTTTTATCCTTTTAGAAAAAAAAAAAATGCTATGGCTCCACACCCTTTCCATAGCACTTATTCGTGACTAGCACCATATTCTAATGTTAATTAGGGTCTTAAAACTTATCATTCAAGGAGGAGAGAAGACAGTTTAATGTCAAGTTAGAGTAAATAAATTATAGTGTACTATCAGCCTTGTATTAGACAACAGTACCACCACCAGGTAATGCAAGTCTGTGTTGCCAATTCAACCTCAGCTATTCTACAAACTGTGTCTTTCCTTGGTGGTGTCATTTTAGTCGTGCACATAGCAGAGGGAGTGTCAGCAGCAGCCCTCCAGCCCCTGCCATACGTCAGTGTGTGGGTCTACCAGAGTGACGTGGGTGAGGGCGGGCAGCAGCGAGCCGCTCAGGTGGCACAACACCTCCAACCACCATCAGGGTCAGTACTGACGCCTACAGTCACCTCTCTCTTACATTTTACACACTTCATACCCACTTCTTACACACATATATACAATCCCTGTTTTCTTATTGCACACATTCATAAACCTGCACACCTACATTTACACACACACACACACACACACACACACACACACACACACACAAGCTTAGATACACATACACTCCCTGCTTCAGACACTCTACTGTTCAGAAACTTGCTGCTTCTTTAGGCACATATGTACAGTTCAAAACACACACACACACACACACACACACATACACACCGCTCGCTGGTGCAGTGGTAACGTCCCCGCTTGCCAACTGGTGGACGGGAGTTCCGCCTCGCTCAGGTTGCGAAAAGTTTCACTGGCGAAGTGGGTGGTTACTGTCCCCCTCGAGCAAGGGGACGGGTGTGTGCATGTGTGAAGGTCACAGCCTTACCCTTAGATCGGACTATATGAGCTCTCAGCTCCCTTCCGGGAGGGTAAAAGCTGACCATCACGACCATCAAGTGATCCTGACCGACCCGGTGAATTACACACGTAAAAAAGTGGGAGCCTTTTAGCAACACCATAAACATCCTTGGTCACCGACAGGACTCGAATGCACTCCTATGCCTTTTGGGGGAGGGGGGGGGACGCGCTAACCGGTTACACCACGGCATCATCCACCATACTTTACCTGTCAGCTGGAAGGCGTACAGTACCTGAGTAGTGCTGCACACCTGCTATACATACATACATACATACATATTCACATACATAGCCATGAGTTTAAATGGAACGTACACTAACTTTTTACGTACACCTTTTAAATTAAACCACACACACACACACACACACACACACACCGCTCGCTGGCGCAGTGGTAACGTTCTCGCTTGCCATCTGGTAGACAGGAGTTCGCGCCTCGCTCAGGTTGCAAAAAGTATCACTGACGAAGTGGGCGGTTACTGTCCCCCTTGAGCAAGGGGATGGGTGAGTGCGTGTGTGAAGGTCACAGCCTTGCCCTTAGATCGGACTATATGAGTTCTCAGCTCCCTTCCGGGAGGGTAAAAGCTGACGATCACGACCATCAGGTGATCATGACCGACCCTGTGAACACACACACTGGCTTACAAAGCAGTAGTTGGAGTAAAGCATTAAAGAGCAACAAATGGTAAATGGGTGCAGCAGTTCCTAATGTCAGTGTCAATTCTGCTGCAAATACTGGTAAAGGAGTGAGTGGCGTCACACTGACTGAACTGAGCACAAGGGATGGAAGAAAAAGATAAAGCAAGAGGGGAAGAGGAAGAACAAAGAGGAGGGTAAGAACGAGAGGAGGAAGAAGTTAATGATGCTAATGGTATATTTTAGTACACAAAGTGGCTCACATACAAGTGTAGCCTACACTTGGGCAACCACCACAAACAGATTATGTCATCCGAGTTAAACAGTTTAAAGTGTGCCCCCCCCTCTCTCTCTCTCTCTCTCTCTCTCTCTCTCTCTCTCTCTCTCTCTCTCTCTCTCTCTCTCTCTCTCATATACTTCGTGTAGACATTATAATCCTAATTGTGCAGCAGTTTGTTATCATGTGTTTGGAGGCAGGAACTTGCTTTGGATGAGGTAGACCAACCCAACCCCGCCCGGGAGCCACCTTACTAAATAAGCTGGTGAAAATGGCCCGGTTTGGTCCAGTTAGGCCATGGCTGGGTCTAGGTTAGGTTAGGGTGTGTTAGGTTTGGTCTGAGTGTATTAGGTAACTCTGCCATTATGTATCGGCAAGAACACATGCACGTGGATATATTGTGAATACTGACACATGACAAGGAACAACATTCCTCACCAATGTATTAATTAGGCTGGCAATCTTGACTGGCTGCATTTATGCGTTAATTTATCCCCAATAAAATAATCCTTAGTTACCATGAGAAGTATAGCTGGTTGTGAGTCTGTGTGTGAGATGGTACATACACCACATACATATGTTGTATGTGCTGACACAGGTTGTTGTCAGATGGGACATACACCACATACATATGTTGTATGTACTGACACAGATTGTTGTCAGATGGTACATACACCACATACATATGTTGTATGTGCTGACACAGGTTGTTGTCAGATGGTACATACACCACATACATATGTTGTATGTGCTGACACAGGTTGTTGTCAGATGGTACATACACCACATACATATGTTGTATGTGCTGACACAGGTTGTTGTCAGATGGTACATACACCACATACATATGTTGTATGTGCTGACACAGGTTGTTGTCAGATGGTACATACACCACATACATATGTTGTATGTGCTGACACAGGTTGTTGTCAGATGGTACATACACCACATACATATGTTGTATGTGCTGACACAGGTTGTTGTCAGATGGTACATACACCACATACATATGTTGTATGTGCTGACACAGGTTGTTGTCAGATGGTACATACACCACATACATATGTTGTATGTGCTGACACAGGTTGTTGTCAGATGGTACATACACCACATACATATGTTGTATGTGCTGACACAGGTTGTTGTCAGATGGTACATACACCACATACATATGTTGTATGTGCTGACACAGGTTGTTGTCAGATGGTACATACACTACATACATATGTTGTATGTGCTGACACAGGTTGTTGTCAGATGGTACATACACCACATACATATGTTGTATGTGCTGACACAGGTTGTTGTCAGATGGTATATGCACCACATACATATGTTGTATGTGCTGACACAGGTTGTTGTCAGATGGTACATACACCACATACATATGTTGTATGTGCTGACACAGGTTGTTGTCAGATGGTACATACACCACATACATATGTTGTATGTGCTGACACAGGTTGTTGTCAGATGGTACATACACCACATACATATGTTGTATGTGCTGACACAGGTTGATGGTAACTGGAGGAAGCAAAACACAGGTTAGGCTATTATCTCCTTCTTCCCTCCCTCACAATAGAAGCAGATTTTTAACTAAAGTCTTACTACACCATTAATGGCAAAAGTGCCTTGGACAAATAAAAAGGAATGTATTCTACGTTATATGTAATATAGTCTAGGGATTTACATCACCACATTTTATCCCATTTCTTTGGCTAACACTCGTGAACTGACAATAAATGTGGCCATTACAGACAAACAAAATATATATGCATAATGCATCGTTGCCACAAAATGAATGCAGAGAATACCACAGTCAGTGACAACAAATAGTTTGTCTTTACTTTGCCAACAAACTACGCTTTGAGAAACTGACATTTCTTGTTGGAACATTTAGGCAACAACAATGCTCCCTGTTGGCGGTTGGCCTTCCATATGGTGCACTTAATATTTACAGTTATTTGACATACAGATTTATAATAATAATAATAATAATAATAATAATAATAATAATAATAATAATAATAATAATAATAATAATAATAATAATAATAATAATGATGATGATGATGAGATGGGGAGAACATTTTCTATATTGCTTAAAAATTTAAACATTGCCGATCGCACCAACGGACTTCATATCGTGCATTCATTATTGCTTCATACTTATCAGTATATAATAAATGCAAAATAGAAACAAGAAAAAATGAAATACTTCACGTCATGATAGGCTAATAAAAATAACCAGTAACTAATTGCTTTAAAATGTGACTGTTTTGAGTTCATGCCAGTTCACTTGACATCATGCTAACTTAGCCACTTGCCAGTTTTGGCACACAAGAGCGTTCAAAATATCCATTGATAATTTTAGTAGTATTAGCACAAATTGTGTTTATAAATAAATATCATGTGAAAATTGCTTTGAAATAATACGAAGCACTTGCTGAATAATGCTATGCTTCGATATTGCCAGATATAAGCAAAGTACTGTATCGAAGACCGTCCATCTTTTCACAGTAAGAAATTGCTCAATATTTTCCTTATTTACGGCTAAATCGAGCCAACTTGTTCAACAAGTATTTGATATTCAAGTAAAGCAATTTTCACATGATATTTATCTGTTATAACCAGGATTTGTGTTGATGCCACAAAAACGATCACTGCTGATATTTCAACTTGCTTGTAGGTCAACACTGGTAACTGGGCAGTTGAAGATCACTTTATCTTTATGTCATAATTATACATCCACTTATTGTTATTATTAAAGATGTATTCATAACATTTGACAGGAAAGGCCAAAACCAGAAATATCTCCACTCATGTATTGCTTACAAAATTCAACCCTGTCCAGTTAGCGCCAAGGGACGTTACATGGAGGCAAATTCACACACACACACACACACACACACACACACACACACACACACACACACACACACACACACACAGGTAGATTAATGACACACACACACACAGGTAGATTAATGACACACACACACACACACACACACACACACACACACACACACAGGTAGATTAATGACACACACACACACACACACTCTCTCTCTCTCTCTCTCTCTCTCTCACACACACACACACACACACACACACACACACACACACACACACACGCACGCACACACGCACACACACATACACACACACACACACGCACGCACACACACACACACACACACACACACACACACACACACACACACACACACATACACAGGTATCTTAATGACACACACACAGACACAGACAGACAGACAGACAGACAGACAGACAGACACACACACACACACACACACACACACAGGTATAGCGCCAGTCCAACTCCTTCCCCTACTGCCCCTTCATCCCCTACCCCCTTGGCATACCCCTGGCACCCCCTAACCCTCCGCCGCCACCACCAGGTGCTGGTCCATGGAGTTGCCCAGGAGCAGGTTGGGTTATGGCGGGTACGTGAGGCTGGTGGAGGCCCTGGCTGCGGCTGGGGTCAGGGTGCAGGTAGTGTTGGTCCCTGACACCACCATCACTGACACAGAGGCGGAGCAGCTGTACTTCCTCACCAGGACCAGGCTGGGGACGGTGTTTGGCAGGTAAGTGTTGTGTTGCTGCCTCACTACCTCACCCTCACACCCACCCCACCATCATTCTCTCCTTTCCTCCATGCCCTGACCATTCCCTCCCTCCCTCCATACTCCGACCATTCCCCCCCTTCCTCCATACCCAGACCTCTCTCTCTCTCTCTCTCTCTCTCTCTCTCTCTCTCTCTCTCTCTCTCTCTCTCTCTCTTCGATACTTCCTTCTCCCTGACTCTCCCTTCCTTTCATCTCCTCCCTCCCTCCCCCTCTTCCCTGTCTCCTCTCCTCCCTCACTCCTTTCCTCCTCCTCTCCTCTATCTCCATCTTGTATTTATAGTATGGTTAGGTTAATTATTTTGGTACATAATTATTTCGACGCTGTACCATCATTATAATCATCATAATCATCAGTATCATCATCATAATCATCATTATCATCATCATTATCATCATTATCATCATCATAATCATCATTATCATCATCATAATCATCATTATCTATATTATTATGATCATCGTTGTCATCACCATTATCATCATTATCATCATTATCATCATCATCATTATCATCATCATAATCATCATTATCATCATCATTATCATCATTATCATCATTATCATCATTATCATCATCATTATCTATATTATCATGATCATCGTTATCATCACCATTACCATCATTATCATCATTATCATCATCATTATCATTATCATCGTTATTATTATTATCATCATAATCATTATTATCATCATCATTGTTGTCATTATCATCATCATTATCATCAGTATCATCATTATTATCATTATGATCATCATTATCATCATTATTATCATTAAGATCATCATTATCATCATCATTATTATCATCATTATCATCATCATTATCATCATTATTATCATTATGATCGTCATCATTATCATCATCATTATTATCATCATTATCATCATTATCATCATTATTATCATTATGATCGTCATCATTATCATCATTATTATCATTATGATCGTCATCATTATCATCATTATCATTATTATCATTATGATCGTCATTATTATCATCATTGTTATCATCATTATCATTAACATCATCATTATTGTCATCATCATTATGATAATTTTCATCATCATTATTAATCATCAACCAACAGCAACAGCAACAACAATAACAGCAACTACTACTACTACTACTACTACTGCTATTACCTCGACTACTATTACTACTGCTACTGCTACTGGTACTAGTACTACTACTAGAATTACTACCACTAAATCTACTACAACTACCACTACCGCTATCACCACCACCACCTCTTGTACAACTACTACAATAACTAGTACTGCTACAACTACTACTACTAGTATAGCTACTACTGCTACTATTACAACTGCTACTGCTACAGTGACTACTATTACTACTAGTAGTAGTAGTATTACAACTACTACAACTAGTACTACTACTGTTACACTACTACTAGTATACCTACTACTACTACTGCTCCTAGTATTACTACTACTACTACTACTCCTAGCATTACTACTACTACTACTACTACTACTATAGTTAATTTAATCAGCTGTGAGAAGAGACGAGTCTTAAGCTTTTGAAAGCTGGCAGCTGACTGGTTGTCCGAGTGCATTCATTATTAACGACGCCTGTAAATTATTTTTATCGTATGGGTTTCAATAACCGTTTGACGAAAAGATTGCTAAATAAAATGTTATACATAGTTATTTGCAAAGATTAATTTAAAAACGGGGCCTTACTAAGTTTATCAGATGGCCTAGATACGTGTGAAATTTTGAATTCCCGGAACAAAACACGTCCAGGTAAATTTTACGAGTACCTCGATTTTTTCCCCATGTTCAAGTAAACTGAAGTAATGCATTACTGCGATAGTTTGTATAATATGACCTAGTAAAACATCGGAATTGCAATGATATGTAACATATTCCCTGAATCTTGATGAATGATAGACGGAGGGGGACGGGGGAGGGGGTAAGCCGCTCATGGGGTGTCCTACTTGACCAAGCAGACCAATATTCAGATTTACGTGAGAGTGTTTTGCTGTCACGTCAGTTTGCATTATGCTTTCTACTTTCGCATCATCAGTAAGTTTTCTATCTTTTTAGTTTCGAACATCTACTTACAAATTACTACTGGGCTGTGACAAGGTATGGGCTGCGGGATATTTAAAAGTGACGGTGACATACAGCTTCTTCACACGTTGACGTCATTTGTCATTGGAATTCCGATGTTTTTGTAATGCTGGGTTGAATTAGGCTCGACTTCTCGTACCAATTCAACTCAACGCGGAGCGGGGTCCTCTTTCAAGACCAGAGGTAGTGCAATAAAGAGAGGTAGGACATAAAAACCTTCGGCAACACCATACACGTATATTACTACAGTCAGACACAGGACACTTCAGTAGACATTACATCACAATATAGAGCAATACAAAAACCTTATCTAAAATATTGTGTATCTCGCAGGATACTAGCTTTCTAGATACTAATGACAATACAACAAATCTTAGTACTAGGAGTGCAGTAAATACAAGTGCGCTGGAGCGCGTGAGGGGGGGGGTTGTGATCCCCCAGGAGGAGGTAGGGGAGACACGGAGAGTGACTTAAAACGGCAAGGAGGTAGTTATGGTAATATTGAAGGATGCCCGATGTTAGCAAGGGAGTTTAGGTATTTTCTGTTGGCGAAGATTCTTTGACAAATAACTCTGATTCTTACTTTGACTTTAAGGGCGGGAGCGAGGAATGGAGAGAGTTTTAGGAATAGCGGGCGGAGGGAGGGAATATCGTTAATACTCGCCTTCCTTGATATTTTTCTGGAAATATGGTTTTCTGTAGGCACCACTTATTCGTCACACATCTCCTCGGTATGATATGTAGACTCTCGCTTCACAACGCGTAACAAAGTCGGAATACTCGTAAATACTATTTCACCATATTACTTAGAGACTAGCCAATAGAACTCCAGTAATATTTTAGTCTTTCTCCGGGTTCTAGAGATATGTCTTTAGAAGGATTCAGGGTGGCACTCGCACGTATTTTCACTTTAGGTCTCAACCCACATTCTCGTCCTTCAACTGGATATTGTGTTCTAATTTACCCCGATGGAGATTACATAAAGTTACTGCACAATACTTATTCTAAGAGACAGGGAGTCACACTTAACCTACTTCATGGGCTCGGCGTGCGGCCCGTGGGACTGGGGCCGAAGAGGTCTAGGAACCTCTGGGTCAGGTCCCGGCGTCGCGGGGGCGTGGTGAGGTCTCGCCCGGGTGTCCTAGGGCGGGCCGGAAGAGGCGACAGACTGCGGTCTCCCACGACCAGGGGCGCCGTCAGGGGAGGGCTGCGGCAGCGGCTGTCACGGGGGCCCGACAGGTGTGTCTGCTCGAAGGCCACGCGTAGGGAACAGAGGCCGGGGGAAACAGGGAGGTCTCTCCGAGATATTCTGGAGCGAGACCCCTGGAGTTCAACCTCCGGTTGTGGAGACGTCCCTCTTCTCACTACACCCTGGGAGCGACCATCGATCGTCTCTACCTGGACATTGGGGGAGCGACCATTGATCGTCTCTACCCGAATATTGTGGGAGCGACCATTGATCGTCTCTACCGGAGTGCTGAGGGAGCGACCGTTGATCGTCTCTACCTGAGCTTTGGGGGAGCGACCATTGATCGTCTCTACCTGGATTTTGGGGGAGCGACCATTGATCGTCTCTACCTGGATTTTGGGGGAGCGACCATTGATCGTCTCTACCGGAGGGCCAAGGGAGCGACCATTGATCGTCTCTACCTGGGCTTTGGGGGAGCGACCGTTGATCGTCTCTACCCGAGCTTTGGGGGAGCGACCATTGATCGTCTCGACCGGAGGGCTAAGGGAGCGACCATTGATCGTCTCTACCTGAGCTTTGGGGGAGCGACCATTGATCGTCTCTACCTGGATTTTGGGGGAGCGACCATTGATCGTCTCTACCCGAGCACTGTGGGAGCGACCGTTGATCGTCTCAACCGGAGGGCCAAGGGAGCGACCATTGATCGTCTCTACCTGGGTGTTATGGGAGCGACCATTGATCGTCTCTACCGGGGTTTTATGGGAGCGACCATAGATCGTCTCTACCTGTTCACTGTGGGAGCGACCATAGATCGTCTCTACCTGTTCACTGTGGGAGCGACCATAGATCGTCTCTACCTGAGAGGCACTGCCTGGAGTATTGTTTCTGACTCCACCCCTAGCTAACTCGGTGATTCCGCCACGCGAAGGTAGTGTCTTTTGCCTACGGTGGCGGCGGCGTGGTGGTTGAGTGTCACAGGGGCGCATGGCCCGGGCTGACATACGTCGTTGTTGCCCGGAGTGGTGGTGGCAGGCGGCGGCTACCCCGTGGGGTCCGAGTGGGGGTGTCGGCATTCTTGAGGGCGAACTCCGCTGCTTCTGGTTCGCCTCGATGTCGGGGATACTACGGTATTCTCCGGAATATTCCGGAGTACTGTATGTGTGTCTGTCAAAGCCACGCATTTCAGTTTTACTAGGTTAAATTTGACAGGATGTTGAAGTAATGACATGATTTACCTTAATTTGCCTGAACATGGGGGAAAAAAATGAAGGTATCGCCCAAACAAGTGATGTCTCCCTAAGTTTCGGACAAACTCCCTGGGTCTGGCAACATTCACTTGATTGGGAGTTAGGAGACAGAAACAGTATTTGCCTGTCCTGCAAACATTATTTATGGTGTAAAAAAACTAATGATGCGAAAATATTAGGTTTAGCGTTTATTTCTTTTTAGGCCAATAACAATAATTAAGTAAAAAGCGACATCTGGCACGTTTCCACTCGTCGTCACGAGTCATGCCAGCAGTGTTACCAATGCAGCAAGTTTACCGCTAAATTTAAAGTTTTTAAAAGCAATCTAGCTGGTAAAAATGTAAATATTTTCTGTGTATATGGCATTCCTTTAAAGTCCTGCCTAGCACTGTTCTCCTTAATTTCCTTGTTATGCGGATTTTTATTACTTTTGGGACCAATCTAGCGGATATCTATGGTTTTCCTTTGGCAACACTGCACGGAAGGCCCAATGTGTGTGTGTGTGTGTGTGTGTGTGGGAAGGCCTTACGTCAGGCAGTCAGTATCATGCCATGGTTGTGGGTGGGTGTTTCGGCCTTTGTCACGATCCTCCTCTTCCCTCCTTTTATACAATCCTTTTCGTCTTCTCTTCATTGTCGCACTGTTGCTTTTGACTATCCTCTCCGTGTTTAGTTCTTTCATGAAACTGCTCTACATATTTTATTACATGTTAGATGTCGTGTGAATAAAATGATCAGTTTTCTCCCAAAAGTTGCACTGGTTACACTAACTTAACTGAATACCGGCAGATCAATTTGCTTCTTGATAGCAACACTGGTGGTTAGGGGTTGTTCTTGGGCACATGCAATAATTTGTCTTGGTCTTGTGCTACGAGGGGCTTCATTTGGCAGTTTTTCAGTGTTTTACCTCTCTATATCACTTATCTATTAACTGTCCTCTACTTGATGTTAAGCTTCTGGGATATCTGTCTTGCTGGAATATTTGCTAAATACAGAGCAATAATCTGCTTGCACTGACAGGCTGTAGTATCATGTTGATTCATCTTGCTTACTGCGTTCACGGGTTTTCCCGCGTAAATATCATCAGGCATTAAACGTGGATAATAATGTATTTTTAGGTGTTTATTTTTCTGATTTTGTGGCACTCGTGATTTCGACATTACCATTTTCTGTGTGTTTTATTTTGTGGGACATTTTTCCTTCAGTATTGTTGATTTAGGATGTAAAATAAGTATTACGAGAGTTTCTCCGCATTTTAACCCTGAACCCATAAGTCTAGTAATACCAAGTCGGTTCACTTTCCCTCAGTGCGCAGGGAGGCGTGGCTTGTGTGTGACGTCAGTCGGATTAAGTAACAGAAAATGTATAAAAGGGCAGACTCAAATTAAACATTTATAATAAGGGAAAACGAAGAAGGGGAAGAAGTGTGGACTCGTTTAACCGTATAACATTGCAGTAGGTTCCCTCACACCCGTACGCCTTCCTTCACACATTTCAATTCCTTCCCTCACTTCGGACTGAAAATGTGTCATGATCTGGAGAGTTCAGCATATATCCACTCACCACCACGGTCAGGCGTCAACTGAACTTGGGTTTCGTGCAAGCTGACGTCACTCCGATGCTCCGCCCCCTGCGCCAACTTGGACCCGTTTTAGATGGAAGTGATCCGACTTGGTATTAGTAGACTTAGCCTGAAGCCGTTGAGCGATAGGCTGTGCGTTTCACATTCTTTCGTATGGCTAAGCCTCAACTTTAGTAAATTGTGGTTTACTCGTCCGTAATGCGAGATATACAAGGTAAGGACATTGATATATTGCTTTTTGGTGTTGTTTACCTAAATACTGCTCTTTCCGGTGTGCAATGTAGGACATATAACTGGGCGGCAGCAATTGCCAGATACCACTTTCTGAGCGAAAGATGCTGGGAATCAGGTCCTCACTTCTTTGGGCGTTTGTACTCGTAAAACTTTACCTGAACGTGTTTTGTTTTGTTCATGGAATTCAAAATTTTGCATGTATCTAGGCCATCTGATAAACTTAGTAAGGCCCCGTTTTTAAATTAATCTATGCAAATAACTATGTATAATACTTTATTTTGGCAATCTTATCATCATACAGTTACTGAAACCCATCTATCCATCTTCCAATCCTATGTCGCTCCACGAAGAGCATAGGAGCCCGAGACTAGGCATTTTGGTCCCGGCATTTGAGATGAGAGTGACCAGCCTCACTCATCCCTGAGTTGCATTATGTGAGCAATTAACTCCAACCACCCCTTGGATATAAACCTACACAGGCTCAATCCGATTGAAGCACCCTAATTATCCACTAAACCACCAGGTGCCGTAATTTGGTTATATGGTTACCACCCAGTGTAGTAAATGGTTTCTTGGTGTACAGGAAACCATTTGGCTTGTTCCTCAGTGTAGAGTCACCCATAGACAGAAGGAAGAGGAAAGAATGAAGGAAAGACAGACAGATGAGGAAGGAATGGAAGAGAGGAAACCCATATATTAACAGAAACTGCCGAGCGGGCATAGAGCGTGGGTGTGTGCTGCCATGGCCTTCCGCAGCCATCACCACAGTCATCACTGCAGTCACCGCAAGCACCGCAGGCCTCGCCCTTCAGACCATACCTATAGCAACATGGCCCAGACTGATGCCCATGATAGTCTCCCGTCCTCGGAGAGTGACGGAGAGGGGCATGAAGTAGCAGTGCCTCAAGCACGAGACATAAATATGTAAGGTGGTGCCACGGCTGCGGAGCGAGTGGCACCGTGACACAAGTGCCCCAGGTCCCAGTGTCAAGAAATGCCAATGCACAGAGGAGGACAACGATGTGCCAGCACCTGAATGTGTCATAGTCTTCGGTGTCTGGGAAGAATGACATGATTCCAGGGTGAAGCTGAATTTTCCCTTGGATAGTGGGGTCTCCCCCTCAGACAAAGCAAAGTGGGCCATTTCAGTGGCACAACAGTTTCCTGATTTTGAGGTACTGTTCAAAGAAGGTAAGACACATCCATACTTGACTGTGAATAGTGGCCCTGCAGTACATTGCCTGATCAGTGATGGATTTCAGGGCAATGTCTTGGAAGCTGTGATCAACTGCCCCCATTCCAGGATTATCATTCATGGTGTTTGAGTCTCTTGGGCCATGGAGGACCTTGAGATGCCAGAAAATGTCCTGTGGATGAAGGGAAGAATGGTTGACCAATATCCCAGGCTGCAGTTCACTGCTCTGATAGAGGGGGAGACTCCTGAGAAATTATTGAAGGCACTGGGATACAAGAGAGTTGCACGCTGTGTTTTGGAGCCTGGCCACTGCTACTGCTGTGCACCTGGCAAGGAAGAGTAGTGCAGCATACAGGTGCTGCTTCTGTGCTGGGAAGCATGGAGGTACTACCTGTCTGGAAAAAACTCAAGAGGGGCAAACACTTCAAAGTTTAGTGCTGCAACTGTGGAGGGGAACAAAATGCCCATTCGTTCCTCTGTCCCCAGAAACTGCAGACGACCCTGGCACCCCAGCACACTGCCGCTCAACCTCATGTAGCCCAACCACCACCACCGCCCCCTACCAATGCTTGGGACACCCGCCTTCAGGCCTCAAACTTCCCATGCCTTGGACAATCATCTGCTGCTGCATCTGTGCATGGTCAGCCACCAGTACATCCTGCTGAGTCCTTGGCAAACCAGCCCTCAGATGGCGATTCCAGTCAGCACGAACCAAGCCTACGAGAAATGGTTAGGATCTTCAGCTGGCAGTGCAAGACCTGTCCCAGAGACTCCAGGAGGTGGAAACACGTTCACAACAAGAAGAACAACAACTGGAGGACTTCTTTGTTGAGTCTGACACAAAGGACAACGATGGCAATTCTGCAGCTGGGGCTTCTCCTCATCGAGGTCATGGCAGTGGTGAGGACACGCAATCCCGACGAGGGCTCGCCCTAACGACAAAACTAGGCCACCTCTCCACACCCAGGTTGATGCCTTGACCTGAGACGTGGCAGAATTTAGGCATTCGATTGAGCAGTTAACAGTAACGGTACAACAGATGGCAAAAAGTCTACCAGCCAATGGATAACTCCCCCTACACCTTCCTGACCTGGAATGTAATGGCCTACCGACTCGATTTACTGACCTACATTCTTATATTATAATGAATAAACCAGCTCTGGTTTCCTTACAGGAGGTAGAATGTGACGTGCCCCAGCTAAGAGGTTATAGTGTTTTCACCCTGGATCAAGATGAAGGCAGCACCAGGGGCTTGGCAGTGTATGTTAAGTCTAGTCCCACTGCTACACTCTTTGAAAAAGGTGTACACAATGGAACTGAATACATAGTAGTCTGCTAACATCTTGACAGCATACTCATTTATATTGTTAATATATATGTGCATGCTGGCTCCTTCCATGTCGATTCCCTTCCCACTTGCATTCTTGAGGAAAGAACTATTCTACTCGGAGACCTTAATGCCAGGCATGCAGATCTGGGTAGCATCAAAACCTCCAATGTCAATGGCGTGCATTGGAAAAATTTCCCTGATGCTTTTGATACTGCTTTTCTTACAGGTGAAAATGTTCCTACCCATATTCAGGGAGGCAGGCTCGACTATGTAGTTTTGTTCAACTTTGAAACAAGTCCTGCTGAAACTCATATACTCAGGTATCTGCTCAGTGATAATTTCGCCCTAGAAACTTCTCTTACACTGTGTACAACTATTTACAGCCCAAGGAAAAGATTAATCATTGCAAGTGTAAAGTCGTCTAAACTCTGCTGCTATGTCCAGAAATGGTATCAGACCACATGGGGGTCCCTCTTGAATGTTAACACTTTCTTTGAATGTCTTGTTGCTGTTATAGAAAATTTAGCTAAGCACCACAGCTCAGATATGCTACGCCAAGCAGTGGCCGGTAAACCTACATATGCTACTGATCCAGTAATACTAGAGTGGCAGAAGACACTGGCTAACTTGCAGAGGCGCTGGCAAAACAATCCTTGTGACGATGAGGTGCGTGACAGTATGGTGGCAATCGCAAAGTACCGAACTGAACTACATCAGAGGGTCAGAAAACGACACTGGGATAGCTTCCTCATAACCACTGGGAAGACCAAGTCTCTCCAGGGTGTGTGGTACCATGTAAACAGGATAAGAGGGAAAACTAACCGCATAACCTCCATCCCAAACCCTGGTGACAAAGCCCAAGCCTTGATTGACCAGTGGGCTAATGCCTCTGCGCAGTCAAGCCTACCTGCCTGTCATAGAGAGAGCCTTGACCACCACAGACCCTTCAGGAATTCCCTTGTTGATACCAATATTAATGTGATTGATGACACTTGTCTTCCCATAACGTACGACGAATGACTTTGTGCTGTAAAAAAGGTAAATCGACCACTCCAGGCCAGGATGGTATAACCTATGACATTCTCAAAGCTCTCCTTGCCTCATATGACACACCCCTATTAGATTTGTTCAATATGTCATATGCGGACAGTGAATTGCCCACATCCTGGAGGAGTGCAGTCATAATGCCAATTCCAAAGGGCTCTGGTGGTTATCGCCCCATTTCCCTAGTTAGCTGTATCTGTAAAATGATGGAAAGAGTTGATCTAAATAGGTTGTTGTACAAGAGAGGCAATCAATTGTCTCCGAACTTGCATGGTTTTCTGAAAGGGAGAACAACGAGTGATTGTTTGGTAAAATGTCTCACTCCTGCATGTAAAACGTCATACGAATACCTCTGTATTTCATACCATACAGTGTGACCTTTTTTTTTATCAAACGGTATGTGGCTACACACACACACACAAAAAAAAAAAGTGTGGCCACACCCACGAATGTCCAATTACTAATTGTATGTAACTGTATTGGCTGAAGAAGGTGTGTGGCACGACCTACCACCTTCTTTTGTTGTATTAGCACTCTACCTTTTACAACAATAAATATTTCAATTCAGTTCCATATGTCAAATATAATTTACATTGCGTCGTTCATAATGAATGCTCTTGGACAACCAATCAGCTGCCAGCTTTCAAAAACTTAAGGCTCGTCTCTTGGCAGATCGGATCAAATAGGCTATAGGGTTTTGCTAAGACAAATAAAAACAAAGTTAAATCAATTAATTTCTGGTATTCCAGTGTGATACGTTAGCAAAATTTAATTTAGTTAATCCAACAAAAATTGAACAGAATTGGTTTGTGGCAACTGTATTATTATTTGTAAACACAATGTTTTGTAAATATTAGAAAATATTTTCAACAAAACGCATTTCCTAGATGACACAAGCCCATTCCGCTCTCCACAGTTTAGTAATAATTACCCATTCTTATGTTTTATTCAGTGCACTGATTTAGTGTACATCATTTTTAATATTACATTACTTTTTTTTTGGTTTACTTACCTTTTTAAGTCATCTTTTTTTTTTTTTTTTTTTTTACTACGTATAGTTTAGATACCTATCATGATGCTATTAAGCACTCCTAGAATACTAAACAACAACAACTACTACTACTACTCCTACAAAAATGACAACAACAACAACAACAACAACAACTACTACTACTACTGCTGCTGCTGCTGCTGCTGCTGCAACTACTACTACTACTACTACTACTGCGACTACTACTACTACTATCACTGCCACCTCAGATGGTGGTGCTGCCTTTGCTGTTGTGACTTTCACTGCTACAACAACAACAACAACGACTGCTACTACACTGGGTTTATTATTGATGCATTATTTAAACCAAGGATACATTTACTGGTAGTTGTTAATACCATCTCAAATATCTTTTGTGTTCATCCCATCCCCTTCTCCTGTACCAAAATCCCTGATTCTATTTATATTACTCTCTCTCTCTCTCTCTCTCTCTCTCTCCTTGCATACTTTGCCATACTCTTTTAATGTTCCACTTTCTGCATCTTTTCCTCCTACGTTCAAGCTTTCCTTCCCATACTTATTCATTCTCAAATTCTCTTACTCTCGAAGTTCACCTTTCATCCCTGTTATCTTCCTCTTTCCTTCCTTGTTCGTTCATCCTTATGTCCTTGACTCTCTATTGCTTCATTGCTCCATCATTTTTCCGTTGCATTGAAGTCTTTATTTCTCTTCCCTCTTTCTTTCCCCACCTACTGCTTCCTGTGCCATTGATTCTCATTTCCTTATCGTTCTTTCATCCTCCCACCTTAATTGCACTTTCTTGGCTCACTCTTGCATCACATTTCTCACCTCCTCATTACCTAGCCTGATTCTTTTCAATTGTTTTTCTCTCTTATGCCACAAAATTAATTTTCTTCTCCGTTTCAATTTTCCCTCGTTGAATCTCAATACCTTATTTCTATAAATATAATGCTGATGATACAGTAAATATAATGTGATAGTTGTTTTATTAGTAATACAGAATGGTGGTAGGTGGAGGCGCCCATCATCCACCTACTTAGTGTAGTGTTGCTCTGTTTTTTAGGGTAACTCTACATTGAGTGGTAAGCCAAATGTTTTCCTGTAAACCAGGAAAGCATTTACAACGTTGGGTGGTAACCTTATAACCAACCAACACGTGTTCCCTACTCCCCGGAAAACAACTAACTAAAATTATGAACAAGAAGCCTCGGACCAGGACTGACCAAAAGATGACAACTAAGGACTGAACAAAGGACATGGTACGGATATCTACACGGAATGTAAGGGGTGCGAATGATGAGGTGAGAGAGATTGTCCAGGTGCTTGAGGGTGCGAAAGTGGATGTGTGTGGATTAACTGAAACTAAAAGGAGAAGTGAGAGTGAGAGAGAATGGGAGTATGGGTGAGGTATATGCGCAGGAGTAGGTGAGAATGAGAGAGCAAAAGAAGGAGTGTGTATAGTTGTGTGTAACAGATGGAAGGAGAATATAAGAGAGTATGGATCAGTTGGCTCAAGGATTGTATGGGTAAAATTGAAAGTTGGACTACAAATGTGGGCGATTGTGTGCATGTATGTGCCAATGCAAGATCGTGCAAGCAGAGTGAGAGAAGAGTTCTGGACAAATGTGGAAGTGTGCATGTAAAGTTTGAAAGGAATGAGGGAGAGTGTTTTTCACTGGAGGTATGAATGAAAAAGTAGGGAATGTAAAGGTGGGTGGAGTAGTTGGTGAGTGGGGTGTGCCTACAGAGATGGATGAGAATGGCAGTGCTTTAGTGGATATTTGTGCTAGGAGGGGGTTGGTGATAGCCAATACCCTTTTCAGGCACAAAATGATCCACAGGTATACGTGGCGAGTAATGAGAAAGGTGGATGGTCAACTGAATGGACGGAAGGCAATGATTGATTATGTATGTGTGGATGACAGGATGAGAAGGTGTATAATGGATGCAAGAGTATATACAGGCTGGGGGAGTAGACTCTCTGACCACCACTTGGTGGTGGTCAGAATCATTGTCCAAACGAAATAGAGAAAGAGAAGAAGGGAAGGACAGGAGGAAGTAGCTCATACAAGGAGGGTGGAGAGGTTACAAGAGGATGAAAAAAGGGCAGAATATAAGAAGGGAGTGGAGGAGCGACTGGGGAAATATGAATTGGAGCAGATATGGGAGTGGAAGGTGTGTGCAAGATATTCACAGAAGAAATCTGTGCAGCATGTGAGATGGTGTGTGGGATAAAGAGAAGACGAAAGGGGGTGCAGGGAACAGCATGGTGGAATTAAGAGGTGAGAGAGGCTGTGGCACAAAAGAAGAAAGCATATAATGAGTGGATGAATAACAGGGGCGTGGAAGAAGTTGAGAGATGGAAGAAAGTGTTATACATAGAGAGGAGGAGAGAGGTGAAAAGATTAGTAAGAGAGAGTAAGAAGAGAGTGGATGAGGAATTTGAAAGGAATTTGAGCGTAAAGTGGAAGGAATGTAAAAAAATGTTCTGGAAAGAGGTAAAGAGAGTTAGACAGGATGCCAAAGAAGTTAGTTGGGGAGTGAAAGATAAAAAGGGTAGATTACTAGCCAAGAAAGGAGAAAAAGTGAGTAGATGGAGAGAACACTTTAACGAATTGTTGAACATAGAAAATGAAAGTAATGCGAGTATAAGTGGCTGGGGAATGGCTGGGAGACAGAGGGATGTGAGAAGAAAGGAAAAAATCAGTAGGATGGAAGTTGTGGAAGCGATGAAGAAAGTTAAAATGGGGAAAGCCCCAGGAATTGATGGAGTGTGTGGTGAAATGCTGCAGCATGGGGGAGAAATAGTAGTAGAATGGATGTGGAAGATGTGCAGGTTGGCCTGGGAGGAAGGTAGAGTCCCAGATGACTGGAAGTCAGGTATAATTATTCCCCTGTACAAAGGAAAAGGAGAAAAAGAAGTATCTGGTAATCATAGGGGCGTTCGTCTTCTCAGTGTAATAGGAAAGGTATATACTGTATATGGTAGGATACTTATTGACAGAGTTAGGGATGTAACAGAAGAATTAGCTGGAGAAGAACAGGGAGGTTTTAGGAAGGAAAGAGTTTGTGTAGATCAGGTATTCATTCTTAGATCTTTACTAGAAAAGTATCCAGGGAAGGGAAAGAAGTTGTATGCGGATTTGGAGAAATCATATGACAGGTGGATAGACAAGGATTGTGGAAAGTATTAAAAATATATGAAGTAGATGGGAAGTTGTTGAATGCCATGAAGAGTATGTATGATGGTGCTAAGGCTGCAGTGGGTGTGAATAGTGAAGAGTGAATTTTTCTATATGAAGGTTGGATTGAAACAGGGATGTGTCTTGTGTCCGTGGTTGTTCATTCTATACACGGATGAGGTTATAAAAGAGAGACAAGGTAGGGCAGTGGATGTTGGAGCAGCCCTAATGAAAGAGGGCAGTGTTTGGAAACTCCCTGTACTGTTGTTTGCAGATGGTACTGTGTTATTAAGTGAAGACGAAGGGGAGCTGCAAGGCTTGGTGGATGAGTTTGGGAGAGTATGTAAGAAACGGAATCTAAAGGTGAATATAGGGAAGAGTAAAGTTATGGTCTTTGAGAGAGGTGAAGGCAGCGAATGTACAGTGAGGTTGGATGAGGAGGAAATGGAAAATGTGAGTGCGTTTAAGTACTTGGGTAGTGTGATGAGTAAGGATGGAGATTTAGAGGGTGAAGTGCTTGAAAGGGTAAAACAAGGAAGAAAGGTTGCTAGTTCCTTGAAAGCAGTGATGAGCAACAGGGAAGTGAGCATGGAAGTGAAAAAGTTTCTACATGACAGTATTGTGATACCAGCTCTAACGTATGGAAGTGAAGCTTGGACGTTGTTGGAGGGACAGAAGTCAAGAGTGAGAGCTGTGGAAATGAATTAATTGAAAGGAGCATGTGGAGTCACATGGAGAGACAGGTTGACAAATGAGGAAGTGAAGGATCATTGTGGTGTGGATGTGGATATGATAGGAAGTGTTAGGAGAAATACACTGAGGTGGTTTAGCCATGTGGAGAGGATAGAGTGAGAGACTAACGAGGAGAGTGTATGTGAGTGAGGTGAAGAGGGGGAGAGGGAGGGAGAGGCCAAGGATGAGATGGAGGGATGGAGTGGAGAGGTATATGAGAGAGGGGGGTGTGCGCTGGGAGCAGGGAAGTGAAATGGCGGGGGACAGGGCGACATGAATGCGATTTGTTTGTGACTACCTCTTATGGGATTAATGGGTCTGGTAATACATAGACAGATAGATATACTATGATAAACTCCAGTATTTCAGTAGTTATTTGTATGGCAGCAGCACCATGATAGTAGAATTAAATGGTAGCAGTGGTTTAGTGGCAGACAGTGTTGTAGTTGACCACACCCACTACTGCCATCACAGAGGATAATTTCCCACCTCCATGACCTTCATTCTATCACCACATTCTCCATCACAGTCAACATCATCCTTTACCACAGTCTCTACCACAATGTGCTTCAATCCCTTTTTTTTTTTTTTTTTTTTATGCAGGAAAGAAGGAACGAAATACCAAGAGCCCACAAATCGTTCCTTCGAAGAAAAAAACAAAAACAATACAAAAGAGCCAAATTCAAGATCCGTTCATTTCGAGATTCCTGGACACACTGCGTTTGAAATACTGGAGATCATAGGAAGTAGGAAATACAAACAGAGGAAGACAGTTCCAGAGCTGAGCTGCTGCATAAATGAATGACTGGGAGTAACGGTTAACTCTTGCATTAGAAAGTTGGACAGAAAAGGGGTGAGAGTTTGTTGCTAGACGGGTGCTACGCACCCATTGTATACGTGGAGGGAGGAAAGCTGACAGTTCAGAAGAACAGTGACCATTGAAGTAGCGACAGATAAGAAACAAAGATGCAACAGTGCAGCAAAGAGACAGAGGTTGAAGGGAGCCAGTAAAGAAGGAGAGTTAATGAGGCGAAAAGCCTTTGACTCCACCCTGTTGAGAAGAGCTGTATGTGGGGAGCCTCCCCACACATGAGAGTCGTACTCTATACAGGGGCAAATAAAACCCGTGTATAAAGCCAACAACTGTGTAGGGGTAAAGAAGGTACGGAGTCGGAATAGCACACCCAATCTCTTGGAAACAGATTTTACAGGAGATGCAATATGATCTTTCCAAGGTAAGCCCCAAGTGAATGAAACCTCAAGCATGTTCAAGGGTGATGCAGGATTGAGCTGGATATTATTGATCATTAGTTGTTACTCCTGTGCAAGATTGTGTCGGATTGATAGGTGTAAAAACTGAGTTTTTGATGCATTAAAAACAAGATTATTTTTACACCTGTCAGAGATACGAGCCAAGTCAGTCAGTAGGTGTGCCATAGCTTCATCCCTTGTTTGTTGAAGTAACTGCTGAGACGGACGTTGCGGGAACCGAATGGAAAGGTGAAGGGTGGAATCATCAGCATACGAATGGATAGGGTTAGATGTACAGTTTACAAGATCATTGATGAATAAAAGGAGGAGAGTTGGTGACAAGACATAGCCCTGAGGAACACCCCTGATGATAGATCTAGAAGAACAATGTCCGTCTACAACAGCGGCTATAGAATGACCAGAAAGGAAGCTATAGATGAAGGCACAGATAGAAGGATAGAAACCGTAAGAGGGCAGTTCGGAAATAAAGATTTATGCCAGATCGATCGAAAGCCCTTGAGATGTCGAGTGCAATGGCAAAGCTTTCGCCAAAGTCCCGAAAGGAGGATGACCAGGAATCTGAAATGTAGGTGAGAAGATCGCCAGTGGAGCGTCCCTGATGGAACCCATACTGACGATCAGAAAGAAGGTTGTGATAGGAAAGATGCTTTTAAATTTTCCTGTTAAGAATTGACTCGAAAGCTTTTCAGACACAGGATGTTAAACAATTGGACGGTAGTTAGAGGGTTGGGAATGGTCACCTTTCTTTGGGACTGGCTGAATGAGAGCAAACTTCTAGCAAGAAGGAAAGGTACAAATTGAAAGACAGAGGTGAAAGAGTTTACCTAGGCAGGCTGTAAGCACAGAAGCACAGTTCTTGAGGACAACAGGAAGGGCTCCATCAGGCCCATATGCCTTGATAGTATTAAGGCCAGTGATGGCAGAAAATACATCAGCTGAAGATATTTTAATGTCAGCCATGAGGAAGTCAGAGGGGGGGAAGTGATGGAGGAATAGCACCGGAATTGTCTAAGGTGGAATTGGAGGAGAAAGTCTGAGCAAAGAGATCTACTTTATCAGTAGAAGAAATAGCCACAGAGCCATCAGAGTAGAAAAGAGGAGGGAAGGATGATGAGGTAAAGTTGTTAGAAAGGTTTTTGGCAAGGTGCCAGAAGGAGCGGGAAGAGTTCGAGTTGGAGAGTTGAGAGCATTTAGTATGGATGAATTTATTTTTAGGAAAGTGAAGAACAGACTTAGCACGATTCTAGACAGAAACATAAAAAAGATGTGATTCAGGGGTGGGTTGGCTCTGGTACCTTTTATAGGCCCTCTCCTTGTTGTGGACAGCATTAGAACAAGCGTGTTTAAACCAAGGCTTTCTTGCATTAGTCAAAGGATATGAGAAAGGAATGTATGCTTCCATGCCCGAGAGAATAGCCTCCGTAATGCACATAGCACACTCAGATGGCTTCCGGCCATGGAAGCAATAATCATTCCAGGGAAAGTCAAAGAAGTACTGCCTGAGGGCCTCCCAATCCCCAGCTCTAAAGTGCCACAGTCGACGTTTCTTTGGGGGGTCCACAGGCCGTACCAGAGTGATAGGACAGGTCTGGGTAATAAGGTTGTGATTGGAGGAGCACAACGGAGAGGAAAGATTAACAGCATAAGCAGAAGGATTAGTTGTAAGGAAGAGGTCAAGTATGTCGGAGCTCTCTCCAAGGCGTTCAGGGATACAGGTAGGGTACTGTACAAGCTGCTCTAGGTCATTAAGGTTAGAAAAGAAGTAGGCTTGTTCACCAGGTATATCAGTGAAAGGTGAGGAGAGCCAAAGGTGGTGGTGAACACTGAAATATCCTAGACTGGAGATTTCAGAGAAAGGAGAAGTGGAAAGAGTGTGTTCCATTGTAGAAGTAAGATAGCCGAAGAATTTTTCGTAGTCAGTAGAATTAGGAGATAAGTAAACATCGCAGATATATTTGGTCAAAGAATGACAGGAAAGCCGAAGCCAGAGAGTAGAGAATTCAGAAGAATCAAATTGAGGAACACAAGAGCAAGATAAGTCGTTGTGTACATATACACAACGGCCACCTTTGGGTTTGAAATGAGTATAGAGAAAGTAGGAGGTAACAGAAAAGGGTTTGCTGTCAGTTGCCTCAGACTGCTGAGTCTCTGTCCGGACGAGAAAGTGATGTTTAGAGGAGGAGAGGTGGTGTTCGACAGAGAGAAATTTAGAGGAAAGGCCGCGAATGTTGCAGAAATTAAGAAGTGAGTCAAATGGTGGTTCCAGGCATCTCGCTGAGTCGTCACCGGGAGAGGGGAGGATGGTGGGGACATTTATGCCCCCCCCCCCCAGGGACTCCAAAGCCTGGCTATTCTGTGCCATTTTTTTTTTTTTTTTATTGAAAAGGAAATGTAGTGTGTACTGTGCATGTAGACTGGTGTTGACAGAGAAAATTGTATTGGAGAGCAGGCTGGCCTACTCTCTGTGTTACTGAAACACTGAAAAAGTTCAACAAAAGAGGATGGTCAGGAACTAGCCTCGAGGGCTGATGAAATGGGAGCTCCAGCTCTCCCTGTCATCAGCTTTCCATCCACCTTGGGAGTACTGCCCTGCTCGGTTAGTGCTACAGTCCTCTCCTCTATCACCACAGTCACTACCACAACGCATCTATCCTATCATCACAGTCACTACCACAATGCATCTATCCTATCACCACAGTCACTACCATAATGAATCTATCCTATCACAAGAATCACTACCACAAGGCATCTCTCCTACTGTATCACCACAGTCACTACCACAATGCATCCATCCTATCACCACAGTCCCTAACACAGTGCATCTGTCCTATCACCACAGTCCCTAACACAGTGCATCTATCCTATCACCACAGTCCCTAACACAGTGCATCTATCCTATCGCCACGGTCACTAACACAATGCATCTTTCGTATCACCACAATCACTATCAAAATTGCTTCCATCCAATCATCGCAATCACTGTTACAATCGCATCTTTGCCGTCACCACAGTCACTACCACAGTTACCCCTATCCAGTCACCACAATCACTATCACAGTCATTTGCATCCCTTCATTGCAATCACTACCACAGTCACCAGCATCCCATTTCCACAATCACCAGCATCCCATCACCACAATCACCAGCATCCCATCACCACGATCACCAGCATCCCATCATCACAATCACCAGCATTCCATCACCACAATCACCAGCATCCCATCACAATCACCTGCATCCCATCACCACAATCAAATGCATCCCATCATCACAATCACCAGCACACCTTCACCACAATCACCTGCATCCCTATACCACAATCACCAGCACACCTTCACCACAATCACCAGCATCCCATCACCACAATCACCTGCATCCCATCACCACAATCACCTGCATCCCTATACCACAATCACCAGCATCGCATCACAATCACCAGCGTCCCATCACCACAATCACTATCATCCCATCCTCACAATCACCTGCGTTCCATCACCACAATCACCACCATCCCATCATCACAATCACGTGCATCCCATCATCTCAGTCACCAACATCCCATCACCACAATCAAATGCATCCCATCATCACAATCACCAGCATCCCATCATTACAATCACGTGCATCCCATGATCACAATCACCTGTATCCCATCAAGATAATCACCATCATCCCATTATCACAACCACGTGCATCCCATGATCACAATCACCAGCATCCCATCAAGACAATCATCATCATCCCATCATCACCATCACCCTCATCCCATAATCACAATCACCCTCATCCCATAATCACAATCACCCTCATCCCATCATAACAATCACCCTCATCCCATCATCACAATCACCAGCATCCCATCACCACAATCACCAGCATCCCATCACCACAATCATCAGCATCCCATCACCACAATCACCAGCATCCCATTACCACAACCACCAGCATCCCATTACCACAACCACCAGCATCCCATTACCACAATCACCAGCATCCCATCACCACAATCACCAGCATCCCATCACCACAATCACCACCATCCCATCAAGACAATCACGTGCATCCCATCATCACAATCACGTGCATCCCATCATCACAATCACCTGCATCTCATCACCACCACCACCACAGCCACCATCACACTAACGCCACACTCTCTTGGACAGGCTGAACCTCAGTGATTTTGAGGCCTAATGTTGTCGGTGTAAGCGCGGGAGAGTGTGCAGCCACAGCAGCACTTCCCCACTTCACATCACCACCAACGCGTTCCCTCGGATTTTACTCTGAATGATTGTAAGAAAAAACCTTTGTTGTATTTGCAAATGAGTTTGGTTGAAGCGTGAAGGATTCTGTTAACTTTTGAATGCAACTATATATCCCCATGGAATATAATCATTTGTTTTCCTAAATAATATTGCTACATGCACCAGCAATAGTGATGTGGTTACGTCATATTGTTTTTGTGTTTTTGGCTGCCAGGATTTCACTCAGCTGATCCATATGGTCTGATGTTATCCTAAGTCAAATATACAAGTGCTGCACCAGTAGCAAAATCTCATCTGAATATTTTGATATTTGAGTGATCACACTGACGATGGGAAAGTAACTGTGAACTGGACTGTTGCGTTATTTTGATCCTGTAATATCAGGGGTGTAGGCTGGTCACCCACTTTTAAGTATTGTGGACTGCAGGAGCCTTGCATCGTGCTCCTGCATCATGCAAGAACAAATATAATATTATTATATGTTGGTGTTAATGTACAGTGAGCAACAGTAGTCGTGTCGCGGTTTTGTCCGAAGATTAAATGTAACTCGTGAAACATTATGAACCGTCCGTATGACAGACGGCGGATTGTACCAGACGCTTAACCCGTTAGCTTATGTTTTCACCAAATTTCACGACACGATTATTGTTGCTTACTGTACATTAGCATCATACATGTCAAGTAATCAAATGTAACGAGATAATTACAGACACTGCTCAGTACAACAATACTTGCACAGTAAATCTACGGCCATCTGGATCAGGCAATTCCAAATATGAAAGAAGTTGGTAATGGACACCCTTTCTGAGCGGCCACTTGCACCATTGGAGGAGGGAAGGAAGGAGTGGCACTGATAATAATCGGACAAGATGAACGTTGTGGCCTATTCTACATCAGTGGTACTTAAGCTAATTTTTAAACTTTCCTTCCCAGTTGTTCATTAACAAACCTTCTCCTTTTCCCCAACCCTGCACTGCATCCACACACCTTAGCAAAGTTGTATCAGTTATCTCCCAGGCAACACATGATAAGTTCATACTTGTTTACAGTACCTGTACGTATCATAAAAATACACATTACACTCCTTTTATCACCCAGGCAACACATAAGTACTTACTTGTTTACAGTACCAGTATGTATCATAAAAACACACATTACACTCCCTTTATCACCCAGGCAACACATGATAAGTACTTGTTTACAGTACCTGTATGTATCATAGAAACACATACATTATACTCCCTAACTTGGGTCTGGCAATGCAGTAAATTGCCTACTAATCTGGAAAACTCCTGGCATGCAAGTTGCCATCCAGATACCAAAACTTTTACAACTTCCACCATTGCAGAATATGGGTGTCTTGATTGGATTCGATGTGTAGAGATTGACAGTACATTGACATGTCTTACATGGCAGGTCTGGAGCTACACCTGATGATTTTCACAGTTGTATGCAAGATATAACTTTAAGTGGTAATATCAAGCCTATTCAGAATATATAGTGCTTACTGACTGTTTACATTACTGTATGTCCCCGGACAGTTTTATTTTAGTGTTTGCTTACATTATGTCCCTGGACAGGTTTTTGCATGGTGTGCTAATTTAAGTGGTAATATCCAACCTTAATAAGCAAAAAAATATGCTTAGTGATTGCATAAACTATATCCCTGCAGACTTTTATGCAAGATATGATAATTTTAAGTGGTACTGTAATATCCAGCCTTTTCAGAGTATAATATGCTTCGATATTTCTTACATTATGTCTTTAATATGGCAAGCCTGGCGCCAGACACTTGACCTGGGCCCATATTTACTAATGCCACCTTGATACGGACATTCTTATGGCCAACATACTATAAAGTTATATGAATTCTCAACAGTGGTATTTTCTCATAGCTCTGAGGCCTTTGTGTGCTATGGATTATCATGGGCTGAGTTAACGTCACTGTGTCCTCACAGACGTCTGTAGTCAGTCACTGTGTCGGTTATTTGAGGTGAGTGGCAGCGACCAATCACCAAACACTTGGCAGGGCGGCTGACTTGTTTACATATGGGACAAAGGGGTGTCCCTTATACTATATGATGGAGACATGGCTGCCTTGATTCTTATCTAATTTATGATATGACATAATTTATCATGTATGAGGATACTCTAGTAGTTTGGCTGTTAGTAAATCAGAATACCTAAAGTGTGTTTAAGTATAATGAAATAAGGCTTAGTGAGGTGAGCTGTGACTGGCCCATTCATGTCAGCTACCAAGCTACACTTTTCTTCACCATCTCAATTTACCAGCCATAGTTCATTACATAGGCTAAATATTTCCTGTTGGAAGAATCTGGGTAAAAAATAAACTTTAGTAACACATTCATACAATATTTAAGTGTACAGTTAGAATATATATGTAACTCAAGCATAATCTGAGCTAAATATTCTGTATATACTTTTTGGCTTCAATGATACTGGATAATGGTCTCTCACCCAGTTTTTCCAAAATAGTCAGCATTTAAAAATAGTGTTCAAAATTCCATTCAAATCGATGTAAACTATCTTTGAACGCAAATTCACAGCACAAAATAAGCTCAAAAAAAAAAAAAAAAAAAAAAAACGATCAGACTCTTAGGCATCAGCCAGAAGCTTCACAATATGTTGCATTCCTTCCCAAAAAATCAAAGGGTATTAGTGGTTAAATGCAACAATATTTTATGCAAGTACGTCATTTATAAAGCACACTCTGAAATAAATACTATGAAATACTACCCTGCTTAGAGTTACAGTTGAGTTTAAGGAGGCCTGCGACCCACCGTGGGCCACGATCGTCATAGCTGGCAGGAGAGTGTTTAGTAAATTCCACTGTAGCGAAAGTTTCCATACCTGGGTGAGCTACGGAAGAATTGTCCGTATCTTCACTACGGAAGTTTAGTATATCCAGGCCCTGGACAGGTTTATGCATCATGTGATAACTTTAAGTGGTAATATTCAACCTTAATATACATGTATTATGCTTAGTGATTGCTTACTTTATGTCCTTGGACAGTTTAATATATGATAAGATAATTTTAAGTTGTAATATTCAGCCATAATATAATGTGCTTAGTGATTGCGTACATTATGTTCCTGGACAGTTTTATACATGATATGATAATGTTAGGTGGTAATATCCAGTCTTAATATAATGTGTTTAGTGACTGCCTACATTATGTCCCTGGACATTTATATTCATGATATGATCATTTTAAGTGGTAATATTCAACCCTAACCCTCCTTAGGTAACTTGGTGTCCCTCAGACCCCAGGCTACTTTTCTTAGTGTTTTTTATATATTACTATAAGGTCTTGGGATCTGGTTTTCCCTCTACCTTCCTGACTAGTAGAGTAGTTTAGGGAGGTGATCGGCTTATTTCGGGATCTGGCTCTATTTTTCGTGCTAAGGGGCTTTGGGGCCACTGGACCCGAGGTTACCTTATCTGTGTAACTTTTTTTGTCCTATATGTCTTCCATACCTAAAGTTATCAGTGATGACACGTACTTCTCTCTCTCTCTCTCTCTCTCTCTCTCTCTCTCTCTCTCTCTCTCTCTCTCGCTTTTTTAGAGATACTCTGGCCATTGGTCTACAGCAGGCAATGATAGAAAACTGGTGGGACATTTCAGTTTTGGTCTGGCAACCAATAATTTCAGTTGGTATAAACATTTTCAATGTCTTTCTTTGTAATTTTCAATTATTTCTTCACTTACCGTATATTTTCATACATTTTGCACCAAATTGAAGAAAAACGGCTATAGAACTTGAGTATACATGGTTGTTTCAAAAAAGGTTGTAAATATTTTTGGTGAAGTTTTTAAAGATTAGGGTCTTTTGGACCCCAGGTTACATGGGGTAGGGTAAACTTTTGGGGTTACCTGAGGAGGGTTAATATACATATAGGCTGCGTTCACACCAAGCGATTCGATTCGATTCAATTCATGGAGAATCATATCGATTCATGATTCGTCTTGATGCGACATGTTAATTCCTATAGGAACTGTTCACACCAAGCGAATCAATTCAATTCAAATCATGGCGATTCAAGGCAATTCAGAATCACTGATGCGCGAGGGTCCATTTTTCCATCAGTCACGGCGATTCAGTGGAGGAGTGAGCACCATGCTACCGGACGTCCTGATAAATGTAGTGAGAGCGACGTGCTATTTATGATGCTAAAAAGTGGAACAATGATTTTGGTGCATTCACAACGATAAACATATTATGTCTATTTTTTTACTCTATTCAGTCATAAATGAAGGATGTCTATTTTTTTACTGTATTCACAGCCATAAATAAAGGATGTCTATTTTCTTAATATATTCACAACCAGAAACAAAGAATTTATACTTATTTTTACTCTATGCACAACCAGAAATAAAAGATATGTTTTCTTAATGTATTCTGTATTCATAACCAGAAATAAAAGATGTCTTTTATACTGCATGAAACACTACTTCTCCCAACTTTCAGACTTTTTAACAGTTCACTTCTTACCTAAGGTAAATGGCAATCCTTTCTTCAACTCCAACTGCACGTCGGTAATTAGTATTCTGTTTTCTTATGTTGGGTGCAGTCAACTCCACTAGCATTTTAAACTGTTCAGTGGTCATCCTAAAATAATCATAAAACTTGTCTGAATTGTTTATCAAATCTGGGAACAAGTGTCCGAAACTCCCAAAATCAGGTCTTTTTGCATTAATTTCATGCACCCATATTCTTCTTGGACGCCTACGCCTACGCCGCCTCAGCCACAGCAACACCTCTATTTCAGCAAGAGCGTCTACGTCCATCCTCGTTCAAGTCAGCCTTTGCACTACTCTCTGTTGATTCTGACAGTTTGATTCTGTCGGTATGAACGGCGCTGATTCAAAATGAATCGAATCAAATGATTCTCCATGAATTGAATCGAATCGAATCGCTTGGTGTGAACACAGCCATAGTGTGCTTAGTGACTGCTTACATTAGGTCCCTGGACACTTTTATGGATGATATGATAATTCTAAGTGGTAATATCCAACCTTAACATACATGTAATATGCTTAGTAATTGCTTACACTATGTCAATCGACAGTTTTATGCATGATGTGATATTTTAAGTGATAATATCCAACCTTTTCTGAACATACTGTTCTTAATGATTGTCTACATAACGTCTTTAATAGGCAAGTCTGGTGCCAGACATAATGACCTGGACAGTCGTATGCATAATGTGGTAAATTCATGTGGTAATATCCAGCCGTTGCAGAATATATGCCTAGTGGCTGCTTCCATTTTGTCCTTATTATATTGCTTAATACGGCACAGTTTTCAATCTTATGACATTTGTGTTTACCCTGTTGAACAGTATAAAACAGTATAACAGCTTAATCCTTCACTGGAATATTTGTCATAGTTTGTAGGTTATGACAAGGTGGATAGAATGACATTTTAGGCCTTTCAGGGGTAGGAATTTGCCATTGCTGAAGAAAAAAGTGTGACAATACCAATGAACTGGAAAGTAGTTAATGTAATTTTTGATGGATTTTATAGCATAATATGTTTAATAACTGAGGCTTATAATTGGATATTATTGTGCTTGATGTATGTTAATTAATGTGATTTGTGATGGATTTTATAGTATAATATGTTTAATAATAGGGGCTTATAATTGGATATTATTGTGCTTGATGTATGGTGTATTAATATCAAACTAGCATTTTATATCAAAGGAAGACTAATTTAATTGGTGTGTGTTCTGCATTGCCACAAAATATACCATACAGTTCAAAATGTGTTTCTTTTTACCTGAATTATTAACTCTGTATTTGTTATGGGAAACGTTACATGATTTCAGGTTTTATACACATGAACTGAAGCTGTTAGTAAGTACATGGCTGTCACAGCAAACAAGTTTATAAATGTTGCAATGAACCAGGGCAGATGAATACCTCATTAAGGTGAACCCACTGTGCCAGGATGGGGTGAACACACTGTGCCAGGATGGGGTGAACACACTGTGCCAGGATGGGGTGAACCCACTGTGCCAGGATGGGGTGAACACACTGTGCCAGGATGGGGTGAACACCCTGTGCCAGGATGGGGTGAACCCACTGTGCCAGGATGGGGTGAACACACTGTGCCAGGATGGGGTGAACACACAGTATTAACACACTATGCCAGGGTGATGGTAAGACGGGCCTGGGGGAGTCTCTTCAACAGGTGATGCAGTGAGTGGATATGCTGCTCCAACACACTATGCCAGGGTGATGGTAAGACGGGCCTGGGGGAGTCTCTTCAACAGGTGATGCAGTGAGTGGATATGCTGTTCCTATGTCACTCAAAACACCACCAGGTCATCCATGTACGCCCGCACGCCCTCCAGGCCCTCTGTCAGCCGGGAGGTCAGCCGCTGCAATCACTGGAGTAGCCAGTGGGGGAGCAAATTGTCCCCTGGAAAAATTTGTGAGAAGAGTTTATACATACTATAATTTGTGTGCATGAGAGAGAGAGAGAGAGAGAGAGAGAGAGAGAGAGAGAGGGATGTACCATATGGTCAGTAGGTTTGGTTCACATACATTTGTTTACAGTGTTCATAATGTGACTGGGCGTCAGTACAGTGTCACTACATCAAGAGGAAAGGGTCATTCCTTCCCATCTATCTGTCTTTCACCTTTACTTTAGGTAAGGTTTTATACGTGGTTCTCAAGGGGTTGCTTAGTAGTGCCTCGTGTTTTTGAGGAAGGGTGAAGACAGGAAAGCTAGAAGTTTAGTGAAGTTCAGGAAGCACAGAGGAGGCTGAGAAGTACAGTGATAAAGCACTATAATGAAGGCAGAGATATAAACTAATGCTAGGGAGTCTAGGAAAGGATGGCAGGCACTATGAATGTAGAGAAGCACGGTAGCACAGTGAAAACGGGTAATATAATGAAGGAAGGAGGGCAAAGTGAAGATACAGAGCCATGATGAAGCTATATTGAGATTAAAAACAAGCGTAATGAAACTGTGAATCTGGGTAAAGGCACGAATCAGATTAGAGTAAGGGAAACAGTAAACAAACTAGAGAAAAAGTTAGACAGTATTTCAGTCTTGTCCAGTATCAAGGTCTGAGGGAACTGATGATCTCTGAGAATTTTAGCCTAATACTGATGTGGGAGAGCAAAGTTCTGATCATATATATATATATATATATATATATATATATATATATATATATATAGATATATTACTCTGTTCATACAGTAATTATGACACTGCTATCATTACCAGTGTATGCGACGTGGTTGTAGACTCAGTGAGAGTAAGTTAAGCAGGAAACACCCAGAAGGTGCATGCCTCTGCCAACACATATATAAAATATGCTTCATAAATTAACCTTTGTCACACTTTGCTGAAAGAAGAAATTAATTTCATAGTGTTAGACTACTCCGCTGCACATTCTCAGAGAGCGCATACCCCTGCCAGTGCAAGGTATTGTTATGTCCCCGTCCCACGCTGCCACAGGCTCCAACTTCAGTACTACAGAACAGGAAGTACGTTGCCCAGTGAGTTGTTCTTCCTATGGTCAACCTTTAGGTGTACTGCACATAAGATCAGCCCAGGCGTCGTAAATAAACACTGACTTCTTAAGTTCACTGTCTTTATTTTCCAAATTATTACTTTGAGTGGTTTCCAACTTCACTAGTCTCACAAGCACTGCAGCTATACACACTTTACTAACTGCAGTTACCTTTATGCTTGACAACGTTCACTATTTTTCACAAGTACCGATGATGTACAAACTTCAATAAACACTTCACTGTTTTCACAAGTACCGAATATATATATACAAACTTCACTGCACTGACACTGACACTACACTCAAACTGAACTGAAAAACAACTAATCCTGCTCTAGTCTCTTCCCCATCCTTATATAAGCTTGCATTGTTCAAGAATTATCTACATTTTTCTACAGTTCTGGTGTATTCCAGAGAGAGAGCACAGTTACCAACTCACAGACAACCAGAACATGCAAGAGTTTTCTTACATTACATAACACTGTAAATTATTTACCAAACAAACTTAATTTCAGTTACATCATTTAAGACACAACCACATACCAGTCAATAAAACATAAAGAAAATGAGCACAAAAATTAATGTACAACTTACGAAATAACTACGCTCACCAACAGCAGGCAAACTGGCAACTTTGACTCGTACCGGTACCGGAACTACCGTATGGGAAACACCGAGAAGCTTCTCGAGCACCTTACTGGCAAATCCCACTTCTTAACAGTATATGTACTGCATACAAATAGATAGAGAGATATAGACGTAGATATAGATATATATGTAAGACCATGATAGTGAAATAAAGAGACACATTACAACTGGATGGAAAGCTTTCGGTAAACCTAGAGACATCATGAAAAGTAGCTTGCCAATACGTATGGAGTGAAAAGTACATAACGAATGTATAATTCCAGCTCTGATGTACAGTTGTGAGACCCGGAAACTGACAAAATAGAAGGAAAATCAATTGATCCGTTCTCAATGAGCAATGGAAAGGTAGAAGTTGGAAATATGTTTAAGTGACAGGAAAAGATCAACTTGGGTGAGAGAGCAGAGTAAAGTAAAAAACATAACGGTTGTTATAAAAGAACAGGAATAGAGGCGGGCAGGTTATATAGCAAGAAAAAGGGATAACGAATGGACCAAGAGGCTGACTGATTGGAGTGCAAAAGATTGTAAGCGTAGCAGAAGAAGGTTAGACTGGAGATGAAGAGATGAGATACAGAAGCTTGCAGGCAAAACATAGCAGAGATTGTCTCAGTCAGGGAATTCGTGGAAAAGGTTGGGAGAGGCCTTTGTTCAACTGGGGACTTGTAATGGCTGATAATATACAGCATACATACATACATACATACATAATTATATATATATATATATATATATATATATATATTTATATATATACAGAGAGAGAGAGAGAGAGATTTATATCATATATATATATACTGTATATATATATATATATATATATATATATATATATATATATATATATATATATATATATATATATATATATATATATATATATATATCATTAGCCATTACAAGTCCCCTCCTGAACAAAGACCTCCCCCAACCTTCTCCACGAATTCTTGACTGAGTCACTCACTGCCATGTATTGCCTGCAAACTTCCCTATCTCATCTCTCCACCTCCTGTCTGACCTTTTCCTACTATACTTACAATCTCTAGTCTAGCCAGTCAGCCTCTTGCTTCATCAGTTATCCCTTATTCTTGCTACATGACCTGTCTACCTACATTTCTGTTCTTTTACAACTTTTATAATGTCATTGACTTTAGTCTGCTCTTTCACCCAAGCGATCTCCTTTCTCTTAACGATATTCCAAACATTCACCTTTCCATCGCTCTTTGAGCTCGGATTAGTTGATTTTCCATCAATTTTGTCAGTTTCCAGGTCTCACAACTATACGTCATAGCTGCAATTATGCATTCGTTATATGCTTTTCATTTCATGCATAATGGCAAGCTGCTTTTCAAGATGTCTCTGTGTTTACCGGGAGCTTTCCATCCAACTGCAATGCGTATTCTTAATTCGTTATCATGGTCTTTCGTTAGGTTTAGTATTTGACCCAAGTATTTGTACTCCTCAACTTCTTCAAGAATTTCTTTGCATATTCTGATGACAGTGTTTGGTATATTTGGATAAAACATTACTTTAGTTCTACTCTGGTTCATCTTTAGCCCTACTTTGAAACTTTCTCTGTTCAGGTCATTTATTTATTTCTTGCAATGTCTCTGCTGTTTCTCAGATTAGGACAATGTCATCTGCATATCTTAAATGGTTTACCTTTTCTCCATCTATGTTTGCTCCTTTGTTTTCCCAGTCTAGCTTTCTGAAACTACTCTCTAGGCATGCTGTAAATAATTTTGGTGAAATTATATAAACCTGATACGTGCCCTTCGCAATCTTATTTTTAATTTTTTCTGAGCCTTTAACCCACGGCGTCCCGTCGACGTTCTTCCACGTCCTCACGTTTTGTCACTGCCAATCCTGTCGACGTAGTTTAATGTCCTGCAATTGCAAGGTTCATAATTTCCACAATTTTCAAAATTCGCGCGAGATTTTCGATTCGCCCACCTACCCAAGCCTCCCCCTACCTGCCGCCAGACGGGCAGCTTCCCAGACCCCGCATGACCCGCACTCGCCCTTGTCTTGGTCACTCACCTGTTAGCAGTGACCCAGGTCAGACATGAAGCATAAAGGTCTCTCAGACGACGAAATACAATCCGCCCTGGATGCCTTCACTGGAGATAGTGATTCTCCACTTGATGATGATGTGGTGGATCGAGATTACGTGCAGCCTGAGGAGGAAATAACAAGCAGTGATGAGGAGGTCCCTTCGCCCTGGAAAAAGCGGTATGTTACGTATCGTAAGGCAAGGGAAGGGCAGCCTGCACCCAAACCACCTGCACGGACCTCTCTCCATCCCCTAGAGAGAGATTCTGGTGAGGACAAGGATGAGGACGATGATGATGACGGCGGCTTAGGACGTGATGTTGCCTTGTGGTTGGGGAAGGAAAAAATCTCACACCGAGGATCAGAAGGTGGGGCGAAAAGGCAAATAAGGTATGGTCCTAGTGTTTTGTCTGGGGAAGGCGAAAGTGGTGTGGTGGGAGTGCAGGGTGAAAGGGAAAGTGGTGTGGCGGGAGCGCGGGGTGAAAGGGAAAGTGGTGTGGCGGGAGTGCGGGGTGAAAGGGAAAGTGGTGTGAGGGAGGGAGCACGAGCACGTGGTGCACGTAGGCCTAGGGGAGAGGAGGTGGAGCCACTCCCCAGCACGTCTTTCGCCACACAATATTTCCAAACTTCCTCCCCACAGCCCCAGGATGTGGGGAAAGGAAGGAAAGGGAAGGGAAAGGGTAAAGGAAAAGGGAGAGGGAAGAGAAGTGCGAGTGATGAAAGGCGCCGCTCTCCACCTCCCCAACCTCCCCCACCACCACCAATGTTGCGTTGTGCCTTCAGCCATGTTTCAGAGAGTACCATTACTTCCTACACTACTGAAACTGTGTGGGATGGCGATATGAAGCTGAGTATAATGGTAAGGCCAGTCAGTATGTGCTAAGTCTTATATAAAGTTGAAAAGGGTGTAATGTTTGCAGGAAAGTAATGTATAAGTTGAGAAATAGTGTAAGTTGAAAGAAGTGATATCAGAACTACACCCACTGTGTAAATCTGCGAAAATATGACGCTCAATATAACACCCTGGTCAGTAAATATGTGATAGCAAGAATATAAAGTGGAAACGGGTGTAATGTTAGCAGGAAAGTAACGTATAAGTTGAAAAATAGTGTAAGTTGTAACAATTCATGTCACGAGTACACCCACTGTGTAAATCTGAGAAAATATTACGCTCAGTAGAACATTCTGGTCTGTAAGTATGTGATAGGAATGATATAAAGTGGAAAAGGGTGTAATGTTAGTAGGAAAGAAATTTATAAGTTGAATACTAGTGTAAGATGAAACAAGTGATATCGCGATAACACTCTCTGTGTAAATATGCGGTAATATGACACTCAGTAGAATAGTAAGGTCTCCAATTATGTGATAGCAATTATATCAAGTGTAAACATGTGTAATGTTAGTGGAGAAGTATTATATAAGTACAAAAATAGGTTGTAAGTTGAAATAATAGTCATAGCGACTTCACCACCTGTGTTATTATGCGCTATTATTATGCTAAATATTTACGTAAGGCCTGAAACTATCTCAAAACAGTTCTTTAAAGTGGAAAAGTGTATAATGTTATTAGGAAAGTATTATGTAAGTTGAAAAAACACAATACGAGTTGAAACAACAGTCACAGCGAGTTCACTCACTACGTAAATAAGCGCAAACATTACGCTAAATGTTATCGAAAGGCCTGTGAATACGTAAAAACAATTCAATAAAATGTAAAATGGTATAATGTTATTGGAGATGTATTATGTAAGTAGAAAAAATGATATGTATCATGATTCAGCAATGTTAGCGATTCATCGTGAACAGTTTGGCTGATTTCGCTCGGTTCGCCCGATGGTACAATGCTTATTTCACCTCTGTTTTTGTATAAAATCCAATTTACTCTTGTATCACATGTTTTTATCTTTGTAGTAAATACATATCTACTTACTTTCATTGGTTTCCCAGACTTATAATACCATAGAAAACGTGAGAGGCTCAGACCACCTACAGAGAACACGGTACCAGGTGTAACGAAGGTATACCTGTTTAGGCCACTTATGAACCCCGGTGAACACTTTCTTGGTGATTGACCATTGTTTCTGACCAAAAGCGAAAGTTTTAGCAAAAAAAAAAAATTGGGTCCAAAAATGGTCGGGATTGGGGGGTACCAGTGGTGAAAAAGTGGTCGGGACGGGGGAGGTTAAAAAAGGACTGCATTTCAAGAAAGGAAAAAATAATCCTTATTAACTATACCATTATAATGATACAATATATTAGTGAGATGTAAACAAACAGGTTCTCCAAAACATGCATAAAGACACAACATTAAATTCTTGCTAATCATTGTCTAGAGTGGGGAAAAAATTGTCTTTATTCAGAATAGTGGAATAGGGTACATGTTCTCTTTGCATCCTACGCAGGACACATACTAGAATGGCACACAGTAGACTGCATACCTCCGCCAACGCCCTATCTTGCAATGTTAAAGAAAGTGAAAAAAAAAAAAAAAATCTGGATCCGCATCTTTATCCGGATCCGCACCAAAATTTAGTGAAGAGTATTCTGAGCCAAGGTCCAGTCTTCTACCAAGTTTCGTGGAAATCCGTCCAGTAGTTCTTGTGTAATCTTGCTCACACACCAACCAACAAACAAACAAACGGACGGGGGTGAAAACAACCCCCTGGGCGGAGGTAACAAGCAGGAAATTTGATGTGTGTCTTTGGCTTTTGGGATACAAATGTGTTAAAAATTTCTTTTCTTATACATTATTAGACTTTATTTGTATCTGATGTTTTATGACCTCGATGGAGTCACCCTAAAATTGAATATCTTAGCTGGAGTCACCATAAAACTGAAAGTCTGTAACTGCTGATAAAACAAAACTCAGTGAATCACTAAATAACAACATTCCAAACCTGAAGGCGGTTAAGGAAACTCCGTAACACCTTTTCTTGAGCGGTTTATTTTATTACACCTTACTCTTCTCTTCTGCGTTATATAAATCCTTCTTATGTCGCCATACTCTGTATCAACAATGCACAAAAGGATATTAACCATTCGTATCCATAAATAAATCGCTAAGGAAGTGGTGTTAGGGTGCTTTCTTAACCAATGAGAAAACGAGCATCGGAAGAAGAGTGATATGAGTTTGGTTTTGTGAGGGCAGGGAACGTCTGATATTTCCCACGGCATCTTAATTCGTGTTTAATTATACAACCAGGCTGGAATTTTAGCCTTACTTATTTAATGGAAAAGGTGAGTGGGAAGGCAAGAGGTCGCCAGGTGCAACAAGCAGTAGTGGTGACCTTTGCTGTAAAATATCAAGTGCTATTGCTGTTACAGTGCTAAACAATTTGTAGGAACACTGTAGTGCAAGCTGAACCAAACACACATACAGATCCTGTGATGTGTGAAGATAAATATACATATTGCTTAACAACGTCAGCCAGATGAAGTAGTTTTATAAAATTCCTAATAATTCCAGGCATTAATACTCAACACACCAGCTCACTTAAGGTCCTTCTTAAGTTAAAAATAATCTCCTGGTGTACCTTGAGGAACAAATATAAGTTGTTGTTGTAGTAAGGGAGCGCAGAACAAAACTTGGAAGTGATGGACAGGAGAAATACTGTACTTTATTCCTGTCTAACTGGATCTGGTAAATTCCTCACACGAAGCTCCCAGGATCGACAAATATGACAATAAAACATCAGTGGACGATGGACGTAAGTAAAACAATATCTACATTTAGTGAGTGGCGATGGAATACAAGGCTTTAGGGATGAAAATTAAGATATACCTGAGCAATTAAACTGTGAGTCAGCCCAAAAGCGTTAAATATGCAATCCATCAAATTAAATCCACTTATTGTTATTGCTATCGTATCGAAGTATTTTATCCTGTAATTAGAGTTTGTTAGTGCAGGATGAACAAGATACATGGGGAGTTTTTTACGTGTCCATTCTTTGTCCCACCTGGAAATGGAAATAATAATTACGATGGAAAATACTGAAAAGTGTGTTTTTTGCATCTCAGTTCTTGTTTTACTGGTTCTGATTCCATATTAAAGCTACCTGTAAATCTCTCTCTCTCTCTCTCTCTCTCTCTCTCTCTCTCTCTCTCTCTCTCTCTCTCTCTCTCATGGTCGGGACAACTCTAGCACTATTCCAACTAATGACAGATGACTTTATTCACCCGAGAGTAAGCCATAGGAACCTCAGAGTTAACCAGTCGTTCAATGTAGTTATGAAAAAATCCATTTCATATAATTACACACGACCACATATCACCGACCTGCCTGGCTGTTCAATTTAGATTTTATATGGAAATTATACAGAGGATGCGGCAACTCCCTTCGCAAAATTATTGCTATGTGTGCGTACTTGACCAGAGAGAGAGAGAGAGAGAGAGAGACGTCCCCTGCATTACTGATCACTCGCATCAGTCTCTTTATAGGGCCCATATAGGAACTAATGACACTATTTCTCTCCACTTGTTTACAATCTCACATTTATTTATCGCTTTAAAATGTCAAGAGTTAAATACCCGTGTAAGTCAAGAGCTGTGAAAATAATGAAAAGATCTGGATGAAATAATTAACATCAGATTCGACTATTTATTATCTTAGCTTCGGACTCTCCTTGATTCTTTTCTCACCTTTAGATTTGTGTGTGTGTGTGTGTGTGTGTGTGTGTGTGTGTGTGTGTGTGTGTGTGTGTGTGTGTGTGTTTGTGTTTTCCTTCCACCTTCAGTGTCTCCTTGAGTCTTGCTTACCATATACTCCATTCCTCTCTCACCATCAGGCTCCTTCATATATATCTCACCTTCAGAGTTCATGATTCTTGTATACCTTCACACACTGTTCTTGATTCATATTTTATCCTCATCTCTAAAATTCTTGATTCCTCTTTCACATCCAACCGCTGTTCCTTCTGCACCTTTAGATTTCATTCTTCTTCTCTCGTTTTTAATCTCTCCTCGATTCTTCTCAAACTTAGACACCTTAAGTCATCTCCCACCTCCAGATTATTTTATTCTCTCGTCTGCAGCCTCTCCCTCACTCCTCATCTTCAGCATAATCTCGATTACCTCTCAATTTCTCCTCAATTCTTCTTGCATCCACAGTCTCTCATCTTCAGCCACCCTCGATTTCTCTCATCTCCAGCCTTTCCTTGATTCATTTGCTCAAGCTACTTATCCATCCTTCTCTCGCCGAAAAAATTGTCTTGGTTTTCTTTTATCTTAAATTTCATCATTCTTCTCCACAAGTCATGTCCTTTCTTCCTCTTCTTGATTCTGCTGTCTGTCTGTTTGTCTGTCTTTTTCTGCCTCTATCTGTCTTCTTCTGTCTCTATCTGTCTGTACGGTATGACTGTCTGTCTGTCTCATACTATCCTGCCTCCCACACCACCTCACTCTCCTCACCTCTGATATCGCCTACTCAGTCTTATCTTCAAGGCTTTTCTCATCACTTCTTCTTCATTTCTGCAACATTCTCGCCCTTTCCTCTCCCTTTCTCTCGGTTGAACATCGCCTCTCCTCCTCTAAACCTCACCTTCTCTTCCTAACTGAGACTCAGCTGTTTGAGGCAACTGATAGCAAACCCTTTTCTGCATCCTCCTACTTTCTCTATACTCATTTCAAAGCCAAAAGTGGCTGTTGTGTATACGTACACAACGACTTACCTTGCTCTCGCGTTCCTGAACTTGATTCTTCTGAATTCTCTACTCTTTGGCTTCTGCTTTCCTGTCATTCTCTGACCAAATACATCTGCACTGTTTACTTATCTCCCAATTCTACTGGCTATGAAAAATTCTTCGGCTATCTTACTTCTACGATGGAACACATTCTATCCATTTCTCCTTTCTCTGAAATCTCCATTTAGGAGATTTCAATGTTCATCACCATAATTGGCTCTCCTCTCCTTTTACTGATCCACCTGATGAACAAGCCTACTTCTTTTCTATCCATAATGACCTAAAGCAGCTTGTACAGCACCCTACCTGTATCTCTGACTGCCTTGGAGAGGGCTCCACCATACTTGACCTCTTCCTTACAACTAATCCTTCTGCTTATACTGTTAATCTTTCATCTCCGTTAGGCTTCTCGGATCACAACCTTATTACCTTAACCTGTCTTATCACTCCAGTATGGCCTGAGGGCCCTCCAAAGAAACGTCGTCTGTGGCACTTTGGAGCTGTGGATTGGAAAGTCCTCAAGCAGTAATTCTTTGATTTTTCCCTGAAATGATTACTGCTTCCATGACCAGGAGCCATCTGAGTGTGCTTGCAAATTACAGAGATTCTCTCGGGCATGGAAGAATACATTCCTTTCTCATATCCTTTGAGTAATGCAAGAAAGCCTTGGTTTGATCATGCTTGTTCTAATTCTGTCCGCAACAAGGAGAGGGCCTACAAAAGATACCAGAGACAACCCACCTGTGAATCACATCTTGTTTATGTTTCTGCCCGGAATCGTGCTAAGTCTGTTCTTCGCTCTGCTAAAAATAATTTCATCCATACTAAATGCTCTCAACTCTCCAACTCGAATTCTTCCCGATCCTTCTGGCACCTTGCCAAAAACCTTTCTAACAACATTACCTCATCATCCTTCCCTCCTCTTTTCTGTTGTGATGGCTCTGTAGCAATTTCTTCTGCTGATAAAGCAGATCTCTTTGGTAAGACTTTCTCCTCCAATTCCACTTTCGATGATTCCAGTGCTGTTCCTCTATCACTTCCCCCCTCTCTGACTTCCTCATGGCTGATATTAAAATGTCTTCAGCTGATGTATTTTCTGCCAACGCAGGCCTCAGTACTAACAAGGGATATGGGCCTGATGGAGTCCCGTCTGTTCTCCTCAAGAACTGTGCTTCTGTGCTTACACTCTGCCTAGGCAAACTCTCTTGCCATTGTCTATCAACATGTACCTTTCCTTCTTGGTGGAAGTTTCCCCATTCAGCCAGTCCCAAAGAAGGGTGACCATTCCCAACCCTCTAACTATCGTCCAGTTGCTTTAACATCCTGTGTCTCGAAAGTTTTTCAGTCAATTCTTAACAGAAAAATTTTAAAGCATCTTTCCTACCACAACTTTCTGATCGTCAGTATGGGTTCCGTCAGGGACACTCCACTGGCGATCTCACCTACCTTTCATCCTCCTGGTCATCCTCCTTTCGGGACTTTGGCGAAAGCTTTGCCATTGCACTTGACACCTCAAGGCTTTCGATCGAATCTGGCATAAATCTTTAATTTCCAAACTGCCCTCTTACGGTTTTTATCCATCTATCTGTGCCTTCATCTATAGCTTCCTTTCTGGTCGTTCTTTACCCACTGATGTAGACGGCCATCATTCTTCTCCTAGATCTATCAACAGTGGCGTTCCCTAGGGTTCTATCCTATCACCAACTCTCTTCCTATCATTCATCAATGACCTCCTAAGCTGTACATCTAACCCTATCCACTCATACGCTGATGATTCCACCCTTCACCTTTCCATTTGGTTCCTGCAATGTCCATCTCAGCAGTTACTTCAACAAACAAGGGATGAGGCTATGGCACACTTAATGTCTGACTTGGCTCGTACCTCTGACTGGAATAAAAGTAATCTTGTTGTTTTTAATGCATCAAAGACTCAGTTATTATACCTATCAACCCGACAAAATCTTCCAAAGGAGTACACACTAATGTTTAATAATATCCAGCTCAGTCTTGCATCATCTTTGAACATGCTTGGGGTTTCATTCACTCGGGACTTATCTTGGAAAAATCATATTACATCTCTTGTAAAATCTGCTTCCAAGAGATTAGGTGTGCTAAGCCGATTCCGTACCTTCTTTACCCCTGGACAGTTGTTGACCTCATACAGGGGTTTTATTCGCCCCTGTGTAGAGTACAACTCTCATGTATGGGGAGGTTCCCCACATACAGCTCTTCTCAACAGGGTGGAGTTATAGGCTATTTGTCTCATTAACTCTCCTCCCCTTACTGGCTCCCTTCAACTTCTGTCTCATCGCTGCAGTGTTGCATCTTAATCTCTTTTCTATCGCTACTTTCATGGTCACAGCTCCTCTGAACTGTCTGCTTGCATCCCTCCACCTCTACGACGGGCGCGTAGCACCCGTCTAGCAACAAACTCTCATCTCTTTTCTGTCCAACTCTCTAATGCAAGAATTACCCTTTACCCCCAGTCTTTCATTTATGCAACAGGTCAGCTCTGGAACTGTCTCTATCTGTCTGTATTTCCTATTTCCGATGATCTCTAGTCTTTCAAACGCGGTGTGTCCAGGCATCTCGAAATGAACGGATCTTGAATTTGGCTCTCTTTTGTATTTTTTGTTTCCTTGGAGGGAACGGTTTGCGGGTTCCTGGCCTTTGGTTCCTTCTTCCTTGCATTAAAAAAAAAAAAAATTGGCCACTTTAATTACAAGTGTGGAAATAAGTGGTAGATCAAGCATCCCACCACACCACCCACTTTTACTATTAATATCTCTAATTAGGCCTGAAGGACAGATAAAATTATGTTGTTGTTTATACCTGATATTGTAATGAAAATTATTGTGTGTGTGTGTGTGTGTGTGTGTGTGTGTGTGTGTGTGTGTGGAATCTCCCCACCACACCTACTTTCTCTGTTAATAACTCTAACTAGACAGAAATGGAAGTAAACAGAGAGGAATTGGCAGTGCCTGACTTTGTAACAGAAATGTGTGTGTGTGTGTGTGTGTGTGTGTGTGTGTGTGTGTGTGTGTGCTTGCCTTAATATATATTCTCGTATTCATGAAATAGGGCAGTCAGTACATAGCTGAACCTGAAATAGGAACCTTAATTGTAAAGCCATGATTGTGTGTTGTATTCCCGGAGAAATATTTGTCGTGTGCGGGGGCGGGGCATTTCGCGCTCCATTTAATACTTCTCATCTTCTATTGCTTTGTCTTAATATGCTCTCTGGACCCTACCTTACGCCATGGCAAGGTGAGACAAAAAGGTCAAAGTAATTACAATCATAATACTGTAAATGTTTGCAGGTCGTGTGAATTTTCATCTGATTAAATGTTTATTCTGGTAAATACAAGTTGGCTGTGACAGGCTGATGAAGGCTACGGTCTGCCATTTGACGGGTCCCGGTTCGTGACCCCAAGTAGATTCTCCATCCATGATTAGACTCCCAAACAACTTTTTTTTTTTTTTTTCACAATCATTTGTAGGAAAAAAGTTCGGGGTGACGGTGATGAGAAGCGGCTGAAATAATCCATGTACAGTACATACACCAGTATATTTTTATCATTAATACTCCCACATGATTCAGTATTGTCCGTGGTGAAGGTATGTTAAAGATACACTAGAGCAACATGGTCGATGACACATCCAAATAACGTCTTTATTATGTTTATTGTTCTCATCAGGGTATTTTATCAACCATAAGAGAGATCTGCCACAGTGAAGGGGTAGTGTACTGTGCCTTAAGTCCCCATGGCAGTTCAATAATTACAGGGATAATGTTTTGTGGGAAGTTAACACGAGTTGTGGAGAGAGGAATGATGATGGGATAAATGGTAAAGGGTGGAGCATCTCAAAGGAGGCGTGTATATGCCAGACGCCGTAGACTCGTCCGGGGGGGGGGGAGGCACAAACAAATCGCCACCAGGTGGCCCTGTTCCCCGCCATTTCACGGCCCTGCTCCCAACTCACCCTCCTCTCTCTCTGTCTCTCTGTCTCTCTCTCTCTCTCTCTCTCTCTCTCTCTCTATCTTATACCTTTCCATGCCATCTTCCCATCTTATCCTCGCCCTCCCACTCCCTCACCCCATCTCCATCTCACTCACATACACTCTCCTTGTTAGTCTCTCGCTCTCCATCCTCTCCAAATGGCCAAACCACCTCAGTGTGTTTCTCCTAATGCTTTCTATCACATCCACACCACAACGCTTCTTCACTTCCTCATTTGTCAGTCTGTCTCTCCATGTGTCTCCACATGATCCTCTCAAATAACTCATTTTACACTGTTCCCAGGTTTGATTTCTTTCCATCCAACAAGGTCCCAAGCTTCACTTCCATACGTTAGAATTGGTATCACAATACTGTCATGTAGCAGCTTTTTCATTTCCATGCTCACTTCCCTGTTTCTTATCGCTGCTTTCAAAGAACTAGCAACCTTTCTTCCTTGTTGTACTCTTTCAAGAATTTCACCCTCTGAACTTCCCTCCTTACTCATCACACTTCCCATGAAATTAAAACGCACTCACATTTTCCATTTCCTCGTCACCCAGCCTCACTGTACATTCAATGACTTCATTTTTCTCGACGACCATAACTGCTCTTCCCTACATTCACCTTTAGATTCCGTTTCTTACACACTCTCCCAAAGTCATTCACCAAGCATTGCCGCTCCCCCGTTGTCTTCACTTAACAACACAGTATCATCTGCAAACAACAGTACAGGGAGTTCCCAAACACTGCCCTCTCTCATTAGGGCAGCTCCAACATCCACTGCCCTACCTCGTATCTCTTTTATAACCCCATCCATATACAGATTGAACAACCATGGAGACGTGACACATCCCTGGTTCAAGTCAACTTTCAAATACAAAAATTCACTCAGTTCACTGTCCACACATACTGCAGTCATGGCACCCTCATACATACTCTTCACTGTATTCAACAATTTCCCATCTATTCCATATATTCTTAATACTTTCCACAATCCTTGTCTATCCACCCAGTCATATGCTTACTCTAAATCCATGAAGGCCACAAATAATTTCTTTCCCTTCTCTAGAAGTTTTTCCACTAAAGACCTATGAATGAATATCTGATCTATCCAACCCTCTCCTTTCCTAAAGCCTCCCTGTTCTTCTCCAACTAATTCCTCTGTTATTTCTCTGTGTCAATAAGTATCCTACCGTATACATTTCCTATTATACTAAAAAGATTGATACCAATATGATTACCACACACTTCTTTATTCCTTTTTCCTTTGTACAAGGGAATAATTATACCTGACTTCCAATCCTCTGGGATTCCACCTTCCCTTCAGGCCAATCTGCACATCTTCCACATCCATTGTACTATCTCTCCCCCATGCTTCAGCATTTCACCACACACTCCATCAATTGCTGGGGCTTTCCCCTCGGTGGTGCAACGGAAGGAGAAAGTATGGGTGCAGAGGAAGTGGAAATTAGAAAGGACACAGGGAAGGAAGATGACTGATGATATAAAGGTCGGGCTACTAAACTGACTTGAGTGTGGAGGTTAATAGATCATTGCAAGAATGTACTATTTCCAAGACTAATGTGTTTGTGTGGGGGGGGGGGGTCGGGGAGAGTTTGGTAAGGCCTGATAGTGTTACATTGAGAAACAGTGCTATGGAAACGTGCTTATTGATGAATAAGTCTGGACTGGTTAATGTGGTGGAGATATTTAAAAATAATAGTATTTGTGAAAGACAAGGGTTTAGGAAGACTTGTGATAACAAGCTTGAAAAGAGTTTGTGTAGATGGTATGGCCATAATGAGGGAATGTATGTAATTATTGTTTCGAAAAGGAAATATGCAATTGAGTTTGAAGATGGAAGGAGCCGTGGTATGTTAAATCGTGGATATATCTTGTAAGTATTAGTGTAGGAAAGCGATATACGAAAGTTGATGAGGCTGGGTAGGTGGCGGGTGATGGTGTTGGTTGGATGAATTACATAAGGAGGAGCACATGGCGAGGGATTGGCACTTTTATTGTTACCTTCGTAGTTGATGGATTGGCAGCATCAGGCAGGTAATGTGAAGCCCACCTGTAATGGCAAGTGTACACGCTTGCGTTGGTCTGGTTGAGTCAGGATTCCAGGGGCGCGAATAAAGTACGAATGAGTGCCCGGCCCGTGTCACTGTTCGCGGGGTTGATAGTTTCAGCTCTTTCGTGCATTGTCTTTCCTTGTTATGTGTAATTCACCATATTCTTAGGTGAGAAAAAGAACAAGATGATGGTAATAATGTATATAACGCCTGGAACTTGCTTCATTTTTGGTCACATTAAAATTCTACTCCGGCGAAAATAAGTTGGCAGTGACAGGGTGGTGAAGGGAAAGTCACCCATTTAACGGGTCTCGGTTCGAGATCTCGAGTAGACTGATGCTTCAAATATGTTATGCTGTCAACTTTTTTTCTCTCTCTCCTCCCTTGTTAAGAAATAAAGGCAGGATAATGATGACTATCCTATACATAATGTTGAGATTTAACTAAATAAATATTCAATAAATCTCAGTGTCCCTGTGCTATGTATCAATGAGACTGCAACAGATGGCGCCACACACATTTACCAGACATTTAGTATACCAGAATCTGTGATAAAATATAAAGCATAAGTAAATGGCAAATTGGTTAATTCAGTTGAGCTTCATGTTAACAATTAAATATCTGTTCAAGTAATACTTTTCAAGCCTCGGTGGCGCAGTTGGTAGCGCATGAGTATAATCTCAAAGTCATGAGTTCGATTCTCAGTCGAGGCACTTACCTTTTTATCCGTTTTATTTCCACTATTTTGTTATTCTTCTTACCCATACATCAATTTACTCAGGGAACGAGCGTTCTTCAGTACAGAGAAAGTTGATGCGCTATTTCGCACCCCTCAAATTCGACAAAGCTCTGCTAAGAAAGGCAATCACTTAATAGGTGCTACTTAGGTACGACCATCATTTGAGCTGAACGGGGTTGGGAATCTTTGTCAGGTTAAAGTAAATGCGGTACAGGTGGGTTGAGTTGGTGGTGCGTGGAGATGACAGAGTGGTGAACTGGGCACTGTGTGGTCGCAGGTTTGATCCCGGCGTGCCTTACCAACTTTGATCAGGACTGCATGTTTAAATCAAACTATAAGCCATTCTTGAACGTAAAAATTTGCCTGAACTGAAAATGGATTGCGCATGCATACAGCAGTATTGATTTATAAGTAGTTATGCAGCTCCTCAGGTACCCTCTTTCTCTGAGTTCCCACTTTGAGTCAAAATTTTGTCATGTAAATCAGTATTGCTATATATATCGTCAAATACGAGTACTCTTACATTTAAACATCTATACAAATACACTACAACGCTGCTTCGTTGTTGCAACAACTTTCATGTCTCATCTGACATCACCCTTACGTCCCCTAAACTTCATTCTCCCTTAAATGTTCTAAGTTTTCTCTTTTCCCCTCCTTTTGCAACTCATCAGGCTTTTTTTCTTCTCTACCTCATCTCCCCATGACTTCTCATTCTTTCTCTCTCTCTCTCCGTCCACATCTCTCCGGCACCTCATCCATCTTCTCCCTCCCTAATCATCTTCGTTCCACATTGTCTTGCCTCTCATTCAGTCTCCTCCTCCACCTCCTTCTCCTATTGCGCCTGCCTTTCCTTCTCTCCCATTTCCTGCCATCTCCTTCTCCCTCCCATCTCCTTCCTTACACCGCCCATCACCTCTCCCTCTCCCTTTCCCTCCACCCCATCTCTGCCTCGTAACATAAACTACTGAAGGTGTTCCTGTCAGCTGCTTCTATCCTCTGCTCTTCATCCTCACCCTTTCCTTCCCTCTCACTTTCTCCCTCACCTTCATTTTCTTTATGGCTTGTATTTTCCATCAGTAACATTTGGTATTGCATTATTGGTTTTCATATTTCCATCTCTAATACGGTCTGCTCTTTATCTTGGCTCCGTCCTTCCCTCCCCTCTTTCTTTTGCTCTAGCATCTGTGCCACTCACTTTTCCTTTCCTTTTATTTACGTCCTTTGTCTCTGCCACTCTGTTTTCCTATCCTTTTTCTTAACGTACTTACTTCCTTCTCTAGTCTCTGCCTTCACGTGGTGACACCGATGTAAGTGTGTGATTCTACTACTCAGTTACGCAAACGCCCCTTAATCTTTTCCATATCCTCTCTCTCTCTCTCTCTCTCTTTCTCTCTCTCTCTCTCTCTCTCTCGTCCTTTTTTTTTTTTCTCCCTTGTATTCTCCACCATCCATTTTTCGCACCCGCTTGTAATCATTCTCAACATGCCCTTCATCTGCTCTTGTCTCATACGACCTGCTCTTTCATCTTGCCTTCTTCCCTTCTTACTACTTCAACTTTCAGAAGCATCATTTGTTCGTCTACTTTCTCCCTAAACTTCTTGCCATCTTTTACTACCCTCATAACTGCACACTATTATAGTTATTTCTTTGTCTTCTGCATTCTTGAAACATTTACTGCTGTACCGGACAACTCCAAAGCCATCAGCAGAATCTGGTACATCATTAATTTCCAGTCAGCTATGTTACGGTTCTTTCCTTTTCATCCAAACTTTCATCATAAGTTTTCCTTACGGTAATTTTATAACTGCAGATCCAGACAGCTATTGACTCTCTTCTAAAGCTATCACAGCCACACAACTACCACTACCACAATATCAAGCGTCACCACTACAAGAACCAGTTACAACCACAACCACACTTATGACAACAAAGCTCCTTCGTGGTATTTCCCGGGGTTCTGTCTCGCAAAATTATTGTCTCCAAAATTAGTCTCCAAAAGTAGTAGTCAAAATCACTGTCTCCAAAATTACTCTCAAAATTACTGTCTCTGAAATACCCGCTACCACGGGAAACTCAGGGAGGGGTGTTGCAACACCCACCCTAGGAAGGACCCACGGTCCCATACCCAACCCTGGAGGAGACCAAGGAGGGGCACGCGGAGAGAACGCCTGGCCCGAGCGAGATGGGCCTAGATGTACTATGGCCCTACGCCCCTCTTCACCTCAACACGGCCACCAACAGGAGAGCAGTCCCGGCCAATCACACCTCAGCCGGGCCAGCCCTTGCCAGGATCGCGGTGGGACTTATCTCTTTACAGTCCCAAGCAGCACCGTGGTGACGGCCACTGTACGCACCAGGGAAGGGACGGCCACTCTATGCCCTTCAGCTGTTGCCCCCTGCAGCCCCATGGTGACGGTCACTGTACACACATCGGTTGGTAGGCCAAACAAAGGCAGAACCGTGGTGACGGCTACTGTATGCACCGGGGAAGGGACGGCCACTGTACGTCCTTCAGCTGTTGTCCCTAGGGCCTGCAGAACCGCCGTGACGGCCACTGCACGCACTAGGAAAGGGACGGCCACTGTACGCCCTTCATCCACAGGCCCTGAGACTACCCCTTCGGAGGAAGTCCCTGGCTCGGCCTACCACCCATCCAGAGGCCGAGTGGGACTTCTCTCTCTCTCTCCTCACGGGTGCAGCCCCCCAGAGGAGTTGTCGTTCGAGGAGTTGTTTTGAGGACCTATCCCAGGGCCAGGGATCCTCGCCCTACAGGTCGTCCATGGACGACGCCCTACGCTGACTGACGCCACCCGGAAAGGACGCCACAGGCAGCTCCTGACAGCGGTCCCCAGTCACCCAGGGAAATCCCCAGAACCCCAGGGCGGGACCTCCTGAGCCCTACCCACAGACGACCCTCTGCCAGGAGCAGGCGATGGCAGACGCGCCTGTTGGCCTTGTTCAGCCCTAGTTCTGAGGGGCCACCTCCTAGGTCGAGACCCCACCAGGAAAGGGCCTCCCTGTACACAAACTCACAGCCCCACCTAGATGACCCTACCTCCGGCAGTAGTTCCATGCCCCTTACGAGAGGGCACGCCCGACAACCTGCCTCCCATGCCCAGGCGCCACCTATACCTAGCCCAGGTTCCAGCAGCCCAAGACGGACCTGACAATGCTTATATTCCCTATACAAGTGTTACTATTGTATGGTGAAAGCTGACAGTGTCTGTACTTATATGTATTGTGTATCAATATCATGCAGTGAGGACTGACAGTGTCTATACTCAACGTATTGTGCATCACTATTTTACAGTGAGGACTGACAGAATCTATACTTAGTGTATTGTGCTTTACTATTGTATGGTGAAGACTAACAGTGTCAATACTTACATGTATTGTGCATTACTATTGTATGGTGAAGACTGGCAGTGTCTGTACTTATATGTATTGTGCATTATTGTTGTGTATTGAAGCCTGACATTGTCCATGATACCGGTATTGTATAAATTTGCTGTATATTGTCAGGGATCACAATTAAGGCAATATAAGTGTAAGGTTGGTCTGCCAAGTTTTTATGCCCTGTTCTTCTTGTAGTGTGTTCTAGTTTCAGTCTCGAAAGAGGACCCCGCTCAGTAGCTCATGATCTTAGGATGAGAAGTCGCCCTAAAAATACATCGCATAACACTGACGGCCAGTGGTGGTTCTTGACCCAATCAGAATACAGAGAGGAACAAAACAGGGAAATCTAGCACAGTGGCCACCAAACCCCACATCCGACTGCCAAAATTTGATCCTGAATAATATGACATCAATGTATACCTGTCCATGGTTAAGCCACTACTGGACATAGGCTTCGAAAACAACAGCGAGAAGATAGCTGTCACTCTGCTGCACCTGGGCAAGGCAGTCTCAAGTATTGCCTCAAGGATCGTCCCAGAGCTAAAATGGGAGCAGTTTGTACAAATCGTGAAGCAAGCAATCACACCATCCTTGGGCAGTGTTGTAGCTCTGTCACAGCTCGACGCCCTCACCTACAATGGAAACCTGGACAACACATTCATCCAGTCCAGGTGACTCGTCTACGCTGCCTACCCGGAGACTGACTCAGTCACATGAGAACAACATGTATTCAACATACTGTTGAGGACCCTCCCCAGCACAATAAGGGAACATATTATCATATATGACCCTTCCGGAGACTTCGACAATGACATGCAGCTCTTGTGGCGCCTCCTAGCGGCCCTCCCCACCCCCCAACATACTGGCGCAGTAAGCAAGTTCCTCATCAAGAGGACAACACAACACCAGAAACAACAAACGCCCTCCTCCCAATCAAGCCTTGCACCAATACCCTCCTTACCTAGGGCAAACCCTACAATGAGACGCCCCAACCCCCCCAAAAAAACAATCCTAATATCTATCAAACCATGAGAATTCACTGCCTGCAGCTGCAGCTGTCCCCTCCACGACATCCATGAACAATTGAAGGTTGCCTGATGCAGGACAACTGCCCAGGGGCACTGCAAGGTATCATCATTAGATGATGAGGCCACCAAGGATGATGCTTTACCCACAGACTATGCCGATACTGGGGAAATGGAGTCTGAAGAGGAGGACGCTGCACAATAAATGGATTTTTAGGTCCGCCCCTGCACCTCCCCACGGTGCTGGGGTCCATCTCGCAGAAATACCGCCCCCCCAGTTTACAACAAGTTGAGGCTGAACAGGGTAAAAGTGAGGCTGCTGGTCGACACAGGAGCTGCCATATCTTGACTGTACACACACTTTTACTCCTGCCACACCTCTGCCTTCTGCCCCTCCTCCCCACCTCAGCCCACCTCGTAGACGTGGGGGATGGCCCCCTGCCTATACATAGGGAGATCCGGGCCTTACGAGCTGACACCCATCACCAAGTTTCCTCCAATCACAAGTTCATCGTGTTTGACTCCACCTGCCATGCCTATGATGGCTACTTGGGCTGGACCTCCTACAGAAACTACACACAAACGTCAACTGCCACAAATGGCAAAAAACCTCTAGACCCCCCTGCTCAGCCACTCTGCACATGCACACCACCCTTTACTCAGCCCCCCCACCCTGTCCTCCACCCTACCCACCACCCATGTCCACTCCATTCCTGCCCATCCAACTTTCCCCGCAACCATGATTTCCACCCTAACCATTTGCCCCCAACATGAGGCCTGGCTACAGCTGAACAGACCTACCAGCACCTCCGTCCTGTTCTCTCCTAACTTACCACCAGTGATGACACTGTGGATGGGAAAGTAACTGTGAACTGGACTGTTGTGTTAGTTTGATCCTGTAATATCATCAGGGGTGTAGGCTGGTCACCCACTCATACGTGTTGTGGACTACAGGAGCCTTGCATCGTGTTCCTGCATCATGCAAGGACAAATATGATACTATTATATGTTAGTGTTAATATACATTAGCATCATACATGTCAAGCAATCAATTGTAACCAGAGATAATTACCAGACACTGCTCAATACAACAATACTTGCACAGTAAATCTACGGCCATCTTGATCCGCCAATTCTGGATACGAAAGATGCTGGTAATGAACACCCTTTCTGAGCGGCCACTTGCACCATTGGAGGAGGGAAGGATGGAGTGGCACTGATAATAATCGGGCAAGAAGAACGTTGCTGCATATTCTACATCAGTAGCTTATTCTTAAACCTTCCTTCCCAGTTGTTCATTGACAAACCAACTCCTCTTCCCCAACCCTGCACTGCATCTACACACCTTAGCAAAGTTATATCACTTATCACCCAGGCAACACATGATAGGTACTTACTTGTTTACAGTACCTGTATGTATCATAAAAACACACATTACACTCCTTTTATCACCCAGGCAGCACATGATAAGTACTTACTTGTTTACAGTACCTGTATGTATCATAAAAATACACATTACACTCCCTTTATCACCCAGACAACACATGATAAGTACTTACTTGTTTACAGTACCTGTATGTATCATAAAAACAAATATTACACTCCTTAACTTAGGCCTGGCAATGCAGTAAATTGCCTATTAATTTGGAATACTCCTGGCATACAGGTTGCCATCCAGATACCAAAGCCTCTATAACTTCCATCATTCCAGAATGTGGGTGTCTTGATTGACTGTTCATTGACATGTCTTTAATATGGCAAGCGTGGAGCTACACTCCTGATGATCTCGACAGTTATATGAGTGATATCATAACTTTAAATAGTAATATCTATCCTATTCAGAGTATACAGTGATTTAATTATGTCCTTGGACAGTTTTATGCATGATATGATAATTTTAAGTGGTAATGACCAATCTATATATACATGTAATATGCCTAGTGATTGCTTACATTATGTTCCTGAACAGTTTTATGCATGGTATGATAATTTTAAGTCGTAATATCCAACCTTAATATAATGTGCTAAGTGACTGCTTACATTATGTCAATGGACAGTTTTATATATGATGTGATAATATTACAGTAAGTGGTAATATCCAACAGTATTATATATATAATGCGGTTAGTGATTGCATTCACTATATCTCTGGACAGTTTTATGCACGATATGATAATTTTAAGTGGTAATATTCAGCCTTTTCAGAATATAATATGCTTCGATATTTCTTACATTATGTCTTTAATATGGCAAGCCTGGCGCCAGACACTTGATGACCTGGGCCCAGATTTACTAATGCCAACGTGATACGGACATTCTTATGGCCAACTTACTAACACCTATGTAAATTCTCTACAGTGGTATTTTCTCACCGTTCCGAGGCCTTTGTGTGCTATGGATTATCATGGGCTGAGTTAACGTCACTGTGTCGTCACAGACGTCTGTAGTCAATCACTGTATCAATTATTTGAGGTGAGTGGCAGCGACCAATTACCAAACACTTGGCAGGGCGGCTGACTTGTTTACATATGGGACAAAGGGGCGTCCCTTATACTATATGATAGAGACATGGCTGCCTTGATTCTTATCTAATTTATGATATGACACTTATAATTCATCATGTATATGGAGACTCTAGTAGTCTGGCTGTTAGTAAATCAGAGTACCTAAAGTATACTTAAATATAAGGAAGTAAGGCTTAGTGAGGGAAGCTGTGACTGGACCGTTCATGTCTCCTACCAAGCTACACTCCTCTTCACCATCTCAGTTTACCAGCCATACTTCATTACACAGGCTAAATATCTCCTGTCGCAGAAGTCTTGATAAAAACTATACCTTTAGTAACACACTGATGCAAGAATTAAGTGTGCAATTAGAATATATGTGTATCTCAAGCATAATCTAAGCTAAATTTTCTGTGTCTACTTGATGGCTTCAATGATACTGGTGAACGATCTCTTATCCAGTTTTGCCAAAATAGTCAGCATTTTAAAATAGTGTTCAAAATTCCGTTCAAATCAATGTAAAGTATCCATTCCACGGTATCGAAAGTTTCCATACCTGGGTGAGCTACGGAAGAATTCTGTCCGTATCTTTACTATGGAAGTTTAGTATATCCAGGCCCTGAACAGTTTTATGCATCATGTGATAACTTTAAGTGGTAATATCCAACCTTAATATACATGTAATATGCTTAGTGATTGCTTACTTTATGTCCCTGGACAGTTTTATATATGATATGATAATTTTAAGTGGTAATATCCAGCATTAATACGGCATAGTTTTCAATATTATGATATCTTTGTTTACCCTGTTGAACAGTATATAATAGTATAGCAGCTTACTCCTTCACTGGAATATTTGTCATAGTTTATAGGTTATGACAAAGTGGATAGAATGACATTTTGGGCCTTTCAGGGATAGGGATTTGCCATTGCTGAAGAAAAAAGTGTGACAATACCAATGAATTGGAAAGTAGTTAATTAATGTAATTTGTGATGGATTTTATAGCATAATAAGTTTAATAATAGGGGCTTATAATTGGATATTATTGTGCTTGATGTATGGTGTATTAATATCAAACTAGTATTTTATATCAAAAGAAGACTAATTTAATTAGTGTGTGTTCTGCATTGCCACAAAATATACCATACAGTTCAAAATGTGTTTCTTTTTACCTGAATTATTAACTCTGTATTTGTTATGGGAAATGTTACATGATTTCAGGTTATATACACATGAACTGAAGCTGTTAGTAAGTACATGGCTGTCACAGCAAACAAGTTTATAAATGTCGCAATGAACCAGGGCAGATGAATACCTCATTAAGGTGAACCCACTGTGCCAGGATGGGGTGAACACACTGTGCCAGGATGGGGTGAACACACAGTATTAACACACTATGCCAGGGTGATGGTAAGACGGGCCTGGGGAGTCTCTTCAACAGGTGATGCAGTGAGTGGATATGCTGCTCCAACACACTATGCCAGGGTGATGGTAAGACGGGCCTGGGGAGTCTCTTCAACAGGTGATGCAGTGAGTGGATATGCTGCTCCAACACACTATGCCAGGGTGATGGTAAGACGGGCCTGGGGGAGTCTCTTCAACAGGTGATGCAGTGAGTGGATATGCTGCTCCAACACACTATGCCAGGGTGATGGTAAGACGGGCCTGGGGGAGTCTCTTCAACAGGTGATGCAGTGAGTGGATATGCTGCTCCAACACACTATGCCAGGGTGATGGTAAGACGGGCCTGGGGGAGTCTCTTCAACAGATGATGCAGTGAGTGGATATGCTGCTCCAACACACTATGCCAGGGTGATGGTAAGACGGGCCTGGGGGAGTCTCTTCAACAGGTGATGCAGTGAGTGGATATGCTGTTCCTATGTCATTCAAAACACCACCAGGTCATCCATGTACGCCCGCACGCCCTCCAGGCCTTCTGTCAGCCGGGAGGTCAGCCGCTGCAATCACTGGAGTAGCCAGTGGGGGAGCAAATTGTCCCCTGGAAAAATTTGAGAAGAGTTTATACATACTATAATATGTGTGCATGAGAGAGAGAGAGAGAGAGAGAGAGAGAGAGAGAGAGAGAGAGAGAGAGAGAGAGAGAGAGGGATGTACCATATGGTCAGTAGGTTTGGTTCACATACATTTGTTTACAGTGTTCATAATGTGACTGGGCGTCAGTACAGTGTCACTACATCAAGAGGAAAGGGTCATTCCTTCCCATCTATCTGTCTTTCACCTTTACTTTAGGTAAGGTTTTATACGTGGTTCTCAAGGGGTTGCTTAGTAGTGCCTCGTGTTTTTGAGGAAGGGTGAAGACAGGAAAGCTCGAAGTTTAGTGAAGTTCAGGAAACACAGAGGAGGCTGAGAAGTACAGTGATAAAGCACTATAATGAAGGCAGAGATATTAACTAATGGTAGGTAGTCTAGGAAAGGATGGCAGGCACTATGAATGTAAAGAAGCACTGTAGCACTGTGAAAACGGGTAATATAATGAAGGAAGGAGGGCAAAGTGAAGATACAGAGCCGTGATGAAGCTATATTGAGATTAAAAACAAGCGTAATGAAACTGTGAACCTGGGTAAAGGCACGAATCACATTAGAGTAAGGGAAACAGTAAACAAACTAGAGAAAAAGTTAGACAGTATTTCAGTCTTGTCCAGTATCAAGGTCTGAGGGAACTGATGATCTCTGAGAATTTTAGCCTAAAACTGATGTGGGAGAGCAAAGTTCTGATCATATATATATATAAATATATATATATATATATATATATATATATATATATATATATATATATATATATATATATATATATATATATATATATATATAGTACTCTGTTCATACAGTAATTATGACACTGCTATCATTACCAGTGTATGCGACGTGGTTGTAGACTCAGTGAGAGTAAGTTAAGCAGGAAACACCCAGAAGGTGCATGCCTCTGCCAACACATATATAAAATATGCTTCATAAATTATCCTTTGTCACACTTTGCTGAAAGAAGAAATTAATTTCATTGTGTTAGACTACTCCGCTGCACATTGTCAGAGAGCGCATACCCCTGCCAGTGCAAGGTATTGTTACGTCCCCGTCCCACGCTCCAACTTCAGTACTACAGTACAGGAAGTACGTTGCCCAGTGAGTTGTTCTTCCTATGGTCAGCCTTTAGGTGTACTGCACATAAGATCAGCCCAGGCGTCGTAAATAAACACTGGCTTCTTAAGTTCACTGTCTTTATTTTCCAAATTATTACTTTGAGTGCTTTCCAACTTCACTATTCTCACAAGCACTGGAGCTATACACATTTTACTAACTGCAGTTACACTTTATGCTCGACAACGTTCACTATTTTTCACAAGTACCGATGATGTACAAACTTCAATAAACACTTCACTGTTTTCACAAGTACCGAATATATATATATACAAACTTCACTGCACTGACACTGACACTACACTCAAACCGAACTGAAAAACAACTAATCCTGCTCTAGTCTCTTCCCCATCCTTATATAAGCTTGCACTGTTCTAGAATTATCTACATTTTTCTACAGTTCTGGTGTATTCCAGAGAGAGAGCACAGTTACCAACTCACAGACAACCAGAACATGCAAGAGTTTTCTTACATTACATAACACTGTAAATTATTTACCAAACAAACTTAATTTCAGTTACATCATTTAAGAAACAACCACATACCAGTCAATAAAACATAAAGAAAATGAGCACAAAAATTAATGTACAACTTACGAAATAACTACGCTCACCAACAGCAGGCAAACTGGCAACTTTGACTCGTACCGGTACCGGAACCACCGTATGGGAAACACCGAGAAGCTTCTCGAGCACCTTACTGGCAAATCCCACTTCTTAACAGTATATGTACTGCATACAAATAGATAGATAGATATAGACGTAGATATAGATATATATGTAAGACCATGATAGTGAAATAAAGAGACACATTACAACTGGATGGAAAGCTTTCGGTAAACCTAGAGACATCATGAAAAGTAGCTTGCCAATACGTATGGAGTGAAAAGTACATAACGAATGTATAATTCCAGCTATGATGTACAGTTGTGAAACCTGGAAACTGACAAAATAAAAGGAAAATCAATTAATCCGTTCTCAAAGAGCAATGGAAAGGTAGAAGTTGGAAATATGTTTAAGTGACAGGAAAAGATCAACTTGGGTGAGAGAGCAGAGTAAAGTAAAAAACATAACGGTTGTTATAAAAGAACAGGAATAGAGGCGGGCAGGTTATACAGCAAGAAAAAGGGATAACGAATGGACCAAGAGGCTGACTGACTGGAGTGCAAGAGATTGTAAGCGTAGCAGAAGAAGGTTAGACTGGAGATGAAGAGATGAGATACAGAAGCTTGCAGGCAAAACATAGCAGAGATTGTCTCAGTCAGGGAATTCGTGGAAAAGGTTTGGGGAGGCCCTTGTTCAGCAGGGGACTTGTAATGGCTGATAATATACAGCATACATACATACATACATAATTATATATATATATATATATATATATATATATATATATATATATATATAGAGAGAGAGAGAGAGAGAGAGAGAGAGAGAGGGAGAGAGAGAGATTTGTCTCATATATATATATATATATATATATATATATATATATATATATATATATAGAGAGAGAGAGAGAGAGAGAGAGAGAGAGAGAGAGAGAGAGAGAGAGAGAGATTTATATCATATATATATATATATATATATATATATATATATATATATATATATATATATATATATATATATATATATATATATATATATATATATATATATATATATATCATTAGCCATTACAAGTCCCCTCCTGAACAAATACCTCCCCCAACCTTCTCCACGAATTCTTGACTGAGTCACTCACTGCCATGTATTGCCTGCAAACTTCCCTATCTCATCTCTCCACCTCCTGTCTAACCTTTTCCTACTATACTTACAATCTCTAGTCCAGCCAGTGAGCCTCTTGCTTCATCAGTTATCCCTTATTCTTGCTACATGACCTGTCTACCTACATTTCTGTTCTTTTACAACTTTTATAATGTCATTGACTTTAGTCTGCTCTTTCACCCAAGCTGATCTCCTTTCTCTTAACGATATTCCAAACATTCACCTTTCCATCGCTCTTTGAGCTCGGATTAGTTGATTTTCCATCAATTTTGTCAGTTTCCAGGTCTCACAACCATACGTCATAGCTGCAATTACACATTCGTTATATGCTTTTCATTTCATGCATAATGGCAAGCTGCATTTCAAGATGTCTCTGTGTTTACCGGGAGCTTTCCATCCAACTGCAATGCGTATTCTTAATTCGTTATCATGGTCTTTCGTTAGGTTTAGTATTTGCCCCAAGTATTTGTACTCCTCAACTTCAAGAATTTCTTCACATATTCTGATGACAGTCTTTGGTGTATTTGGATAAAACATTACTTTAGTTCTACTCTGGTTCATCTTTAGCCCTACTTTGAAACTTTCTCTGTTCAGGTCATTTACTATTTCTTGCAATGTCTCTGCTGGTTCTCACATTAGGACAATGTCATCTGCACATCTTAAATGGTTTAGCTTTTCTCCATCTATGTTTGCTCCTTTGTTTTCCCAGTCTAGCTTTCTGAAACTACTCTCCAGGCATGCTGTAAATCGGTGGCTCAATCGGTAGAGAGGTGGCCTGCAGTCCTAACGGACGTAGGTTCGAATCCCGGCTGGGGCAGGGAACAGTTTAAGGATTTGAATTTCATTAAATCAGGCTTTACTGATCTACCAGAAGACCCACCGACATGTAAAAATACCCCCGCTAATACCAATACACCAGTCCTGTATGAGACAGCCCTAGCATGTATTCAATATGGACGATGGGTGTTAGCGCCGAAGTGGTGACATGTAGAGGTGTATGGTATGTAGGAGGACTGCTGGGCCTTGATAGCAGGCTGTGAAGCCTATGCCCAGAGTCGGACACATAAAAAAAAAAATAATAATAATAATAATTTTGGTGAAATTATATAAACCTGATACGTGCCCTTCGCAATCTTATTTTTTATTTTTTCTGAGCCTTTAAAAAACGACTGCATTTCAAGAAAGGAAAAAATAATCTTTATTAACTATACCATTATAATGATACAATATATTAGTGAGATGTAAACAAACAGGTTCTCCAATACATGCATAAAGACACTACATTAAATTCCTGCTAATCATTGTCTAGAGAGGGGAAAAAATTGTCTTTATTCAGAACAATGGAAAAGGGTACATGTTCTCTTTGCATCCTACGCAGGACACATACTAGAATGGCACACAGTAGACTGCATACCTCCGCCAACGCCCTATCTTGTCATGTATAAGAAAGTGAAAAAAAAAAAAAAATCTGGATCCGCATCTTTATCCGGATCCGCACCAAAATTTAATGAAGAGTATTCTGAGCCAAGGTCCAGTCTTCTACCAAGTTTCGTGGAAATCCGTCCAGTAGTTCTTGTGTAATCTTGCTCACACACCAACCAACAAACAAACAAACGGACGGGGGTGAAAACAACCCCCTGGGCGGAGGTAACAAGCAGGAAATTTGATGTGTGTCTTTTGCTTTTGGGATACAAATGTGTTAAAAATTTCTTTTCTTATACATTATTAGACTTTATTTGTATCTGATGTTTTATGACCTCGATGGAGTCACCCTAAAATTGAATATCTTAGCTGGAGTCACCATAAAACTGAAAGTCTGTAACTGCTGATAAAACAAACCTCAGTGAATCACTAAATAACAACATTCCAAACCTGAAGGCGTTAAGGAAGCTCCGTAACACCTTTTCTTGAGCGGTTTATTTTATTACACCTTACTCTTCTCTTCTGCCTTATATAAATCCTTCTTATGTCGCCATACTCTGTATCAACAATGCACAAAAGGATATTAACCATTCGTATCCATAAATAAATCGCTAAGGAAGTGGTGTTTGGGTGCTTTCTTAACCAATGAGAAAGCGAGCATCGGAAGAAGAGTGATATGAGTTTGGTTTTGTGAGGGCAGGGAACGTCTGATATTTCCCACGGCATCTTAATTCGTGTTTAATTATACAACCAGGCTGGAATTTTAGCCTTACTTATTTAATGGAAAAGGTGAGTGGGAAGGCAAGAGGTCGCCAGGTGCAACAAGCAGTAGTGGTGACCTTTGCTGTAAAATATCAAGTGCTATTACTGTTACAGTGCTAAACAATTTGTAGGAACACTGTAGTGCAAGCTGAACCAAACACACATACAGATCCTGTGACGTATGAAGATAAATATACATACTGCTTAACTCCATCAGCCAGATGAAGTAGTTTTATAAAATTCCTAATAATTCCAGGCATTAATACTCAACACACCAGCTCACTTAAGGTCCTTCTTAAGTTAAAAATAATCTCCTGGTGTACCTTGAGGAACAAATATAAGTTGTTGTTGTAGTAAGGGAGCGCAGAACAAAACTTGGAAGTGATGGACAGGAGAAATACTGTACTTTATTTCTGTCTAACTGGATCTGGTAAATTCCTCACACGAAGCTCCCAGGATCGACAAATATGACATCAGTGGATGATGAACGTAAGTAAAACAATATCTACATTTAGTGAATGGCAATGGAGCACAAGGCTTTAGGGATGAAAATTAAGATATACCTGAGCAATTAAACTGTGAGTCAGCCCAAAAGCGTTAAATATGCAATCCATCAAATTAAATCCACTTATTGTTATTGCTATCGTATCGAAGTATTTTATCCTGTAATTAGAGTTTGTTAGTGCAGGATGAACAAGATACATGGGGAGTTTTTTACGTGTCCATTCTTTGTCCCACCTGGAAATGGAAATAATAATTACGATGGAAAATACTGAAAAGTGTGTTTTTTGCATCTCAGTTCTTGTTTGACTGGTTCTGATTCCATATTCATGCTACCTGTAAATCTCTCTCTCTCTCTCTCTCTCTCTCTCTCTCTCTCTCTCTCTCTCTCTCTCTCTCTCTCATGGTCGGGACAACTCTAGCACTATTCCAACTAATGACAGATGACTTTATTCACCCGAGAGTAAGCCATAGGAACCTCAGAGTTAACCAGTCGTTCAATGTAGTTATGAAAAAATCCATTTCATATAATTACACACGACCACATATCACCGACCTGCCTGGCTGTTCAATTTAGATTTTATATGGAAATTATACAGAGGATGCGGCAACTGCCTTCGCAAAATTATTGCTGTGTATGCGTACTTGACCAGAGAGAGAGAGAGAGAGAGAGAGAGAGACGTCCCCTGCATTACTGATCACTCGCATCAGTCTCTTTATAGGGCCCATATAGGAACTAATGACACTATTTCTCTCCACTTGTTTACAATCTCACATTTATTTATCGCTTTAAAATGTCAAGAGTTAAATACCCGTGTAAGTCAAGAGCTGTGAAAATAATGAAAAGATCTGGATGAAATAATTAACATCAGATTCGACTATTTATTATCTTAGCTTCGGACTCTCCTTAATTCTTTTCTCATCTTTAGATGTGTGTGTGTGTGTGTGTGTGTGTGTGTGTGTGTGTGTGTGTGTGTGTGTGTGTGTGTGTGTGTGTGTGTGTGTGTGTGTGTGTGTGTGTGTTTTCCTCCCACCTTCAGTGTCTCCTTCAGTCTTGCTTACCATATACTCCATTCCTCTCTCACCATCAGGCTTCTTCATATATATCTCACCTTCAGAGTTCATGATTCTTGTATACCTTCACACACTGTTCTTGATTCATATTTTATCCTCATCTCTAAAATTCTTGATTCCTCTTTCACATCCAACCGCTGTTCCTCCTGCACCTTTAGATTTCATTCTTCTTCTCTCGTTTTTAATCTCTCCTCGATTCTTCTCAAACTTCCAGACACCTTAAGTCATCTCCCACCTCCAGATTATTTTATTCTCTCGTCTGCAGCCTCTCCCTCACTCCTCATCTTCAGCATCATCTCGATTACCTCTCAATTTCTCCTCAATTCTTCTTGCATCCACAGTCTCTCATCTTCAGCCACCCTCGATTTCTCTCATCTCCAGCCTTTCCTTGATTCATTTCCTCAAGCTACTTATCCATCCTTCTCTCGCCGAAAAAATTGTCTTGGTTTTCTTTTATCTTAAATTTCATCATTCTTCTCCACAAGTCATGTCCTTTCTTCCTCTTCTTGATTCTGCTGTCTGTCTGTTTGTCTGTCTTTTTCTGCCTCTATCTGTCTTCTTCTGTCTCTATCTGTCTGTACGGTATGACTGTCTGTCTGTCTCATACTATCCTGCCTCCCACACCACCTCACTCTCCTCACCTCTGATATCGCCTACTCAGTCTTATCTTCAAGGCTTTTCTCACCACTTCTTCTTCATTTCTGCAACATTCTCGCCCTTTCCTCTCCCTTTCTCTCGGTTGAACATCGCCTCTCCTCCTCTAAACCTCACCTTCTCTTCCTAACTGAGACTCAGCTGTTCGAGGCAACTGATAGCAAACCCTTTTCTGCATCCTCCTACTTCCTCTATACTCATTTCAAAGCCAAAAGTGGCTATTGTGTATACGTACACAACGACTTACCTTGCTCTCGCGTTCCTGAACTTGATTCTTCTGAATTCTCTACTCTTTGGCTTCTGCTTTCCTGTCATTCTCTGACCAAATACATCTGCGCTGTTTACTTATCTCCCAATTCTACTGGCTATGAAAAATTCTTCGGCTATCTTACTTCTACGATGGAACACATTCTATCCATTTCTCCTTTCTCTGAAATCTCCATTCTAGGAGATTTCAATGTTCATCACCATAATTGGCTCTCCTCTCCTTTTACTGATCCACCTGATGAACAAGCCTACTTCTTTTCTATCCATAATGACCTAAAGCAGCTTGTACAGCACCCTACCTGTATCTCTGACTGCCTTGGAGAGAGCTCCACCATACTTGACCTCTTCTTTACAACTAATCCTTCTGCTTATACTGTTAATCTTTCATCTCCGTTAGGCTTCTCGGATCACAACCTTATTACCTTAACCTGTCTTATCACTCCAGTACGGCCTGAGGACCCTCCAAAGAAACGTCGTCTGTGGCACTTTGGAGCTGTGGATTGGAAAGTCCTCAAGCAGTAATTCTTTGATTTTTCCCTGAAATGATTACTGCTTCCATGACCAGGAGCCATCTGAGTGTGCTTGCCAATTACAGAGGTTCTCTCGGGCATAGAAGAATACATTCCTTTCTCATATCCTTTGACTAATGCAAGAAAGCCTTGGTTTAAACATGCTTGTTCTAATTCTGTCCGCAACAAGGAGAGGGCCTACAAAAGATACCAGAGACAACCCACCTGTGAATCACATCTTGTTTATGTTTCTGCCCGGAATCGTGCTAAGTCTGTTCTTCGCTCTGCTAAAAATAATTTCATCCGTACTAAATGCTCTCAACTCTCCAACTCGAATTCTTCCCGATCCTTCTGGCACCTTGCCAAAAACCTTTCTAACAACATTACCTCATCATCCTTCCCTCCTCTTTTCTGTTGTGATGGCTCTGTAGCAATTTCTTCTGCTGATAAAGCAGATCTCTTTGGTAAGACTTTCTCCTCCAATTCCACTTTCGATGATTCCAGTGCTGTTCCTCTATCACTTCCCCCCTCTCTGACTTCCTCATGGCTGATATTAAAATGTCTTCAGCTGATGTATTTTCTGCCAACGCAGGCCTCAGTACTAACAAGGGATATGGGCCTGATGGAGTCCCGTCTGTTCTCCTCAAGAACTGTGCTTCTGTGCTTACACTCTGCCTAGGCAAACTCTCTTGCCATTGTCTATCAACATGTACCTTTCCTTCTTGGTGGAAGTTTCCCCATTCAGCCAGTCCCAAAGAAGGGTGACCATTCCCAACCCTCTAACTATCGTCCAGTTGCTTTAACATCCTGTGTCTCGAAAGTTTTTCAGTCAATTCTTAACAGAAAAATTTTAAAGCATCTTTCCTACCACAACTTTCTGATCGTCAGTATGGGTTCCGTCAGGGACACTCCACTGGCGATCTCACCTACCTTTCATCCTCCTGGTCATCCTCCTTTCGGGACTTTGGCGAAAGCTTTGCCATTGCACTTGACACCTCAAGGCTTTCGATCGAATCTGGCATAAATCTTTAATTTCCAAACTGCCCTCTTACGGTTTTTATCCATCTATCTGTGCCTTCATCTATAGCTTCCTTTCTGGTCGTTCTTTACCCACTGTTGTAGACGGCCATCATTCTTCTCCTAGATCTATCAACAGTGGCGTTCCCTAGGGTTCTATCCTATCACCAACTCTCTTCCTTTCATTCATCAATGACCTCCTAAGCTGTACATCTAACCCTATCCACTCGTACGCTGATGATTCCACCCTTCACCTTTCCATTTGGTTCCTGCAATGTCCATCTCAGCAGTTACTTCAACAAACAAGGGATGAGGCTATGGCACACTTAATGTCTGACTTGGCTCGTACCTCTGACTGGAATAAAAGTAATCTTGTTGTTTTTAATGCATCAAAGACTCAGTTATTATACCTATCAACCCGACAAAATCTTCCAAAGGAGTACACACTAATGTTTAATAATATCCAGCTCAGTCTTGCATCATCTTTGAACATGCTTGGGGTTTCATTCACTCGGGACTTATCTTGGAAAAATCATATTACATCTCTTGTAAAATCTGCTTCTAAGAGATTAGGTGTGCTAAGCCGATTCCGTACCTTCTTTACCCCTGGACAGTTGTTGACCTCATACAGGGGTTTTATTCGCCCCTGTGTAGAGTACAACTCTCATGTATGGGGAGGTTCCCCACATACAGCTCTTCTCAACAGGGTGGAGTTATAGGCTATTCGTCTCATTAACTCTCCTCCCCTTATTGGCTCCCTTCAACTTCTGTCTCATCGCTGCAGTGTTGCATCTTAATCTCTTTTCTATCGCTACTTTCATGGTCACAGCTCCTCTGAACTGTCTGCTTGCATCCCTCCACCTCTACGACGGGCGCGTAGCACCCGTCTAGCAACAAACTCTCATCTCTTTTCTGTCCAACTCTCTAATGCAAGAATTACCCTTTACCCCCAGTCTTTCATTTATGCAACAGGTCAGCTCTGGAACTGTCTCCATCTGTCTGTATTTCCTATTTCCGATGATCTCTAGTCTTTCAAACGCGGTGTGTCCAGGCATCTCGAAATGAACAGATCTTGAATTTGGCTCTCTTTTGTATTTTTTGTTTCCTTGGAGGGAACGGTTTGCGGGTTCCTGGCCTTTGGTTCCTTCTTCCTTGCATTAAAAAAAAAAAAAAAAACTTGGCCACTTTAATTACAAGTGTGGAAATAAGTGGTAGATCAAGCATCCCACCACACCACCCACTTTTACTATTAATATCTCTAATTAGGCCTGAAGGACAGATAAAATTATGTTGTTGTTTATACCTGATATTGAAATGAAAATTATTGTGTGTGTGTGTGTGTGTGTGTGTGTGTGTGTGTGTGTGTGTGTGTGTGTGTGTGTGTGTGTGTGTGTGGAATCTCCCCACCACAACTACTTTCTCTGTTAATAACTCTAACTAGACAGAAATGGAAGTAAACAGAGAGGAATTGGCAGTGCCTGACTTTGTAACAGAAATGTGTGTGTGTGTGTGTGTGTGTGTGTGTGTGTGTGTGTGTGTGTGTGTGTGTGTGTGTGTGTGTGTGTGTGTGTGTGTGTGTGTGTGTGTGTGTGTGTCCTTGCCTTAATATATATTCTCGTATTCATGAAATAGGGCAGTCAGTACATAGCTGAACCTGAAATAGGAACCTTAATTGTAAAGCCATGATTGTGTGTTGTATTCCCGGAGAAATATTTGTCGTGTGCGGGGGAGGGGCATTTCGCGCTCCATTTAATACTTCTCATCTTCTATTGCTTTGTCTTAATATGCTCTCTGGACCCTACCTTACGCCATGGCAAGGTGAGACAAAAAGGTCAAAGTAATTACAATCATAACACTGTAAATGTTTGCAGGTCGTGTGAATTTTCATCTGCTTAAATGTTTGTTCTGGTAAATACAAGTTGGCTGTGACAGGCTGATGGAGGCTACGGTCTGCCATTTGACGGGTCACGGTTCGCGACCCCAAGTAGATTCTCCATCCATGATTAGACTCCCAAACAACTTTTTTTTTTTTTTTTTTTCACAATCATTTGTAGGAAAAAAGTTCGGGGTGACGGTGATGAGAAGCGGCTGAAATAATCCATGTACAGTACATAGACCAGTATATTTTTATCATTAATACTCCCACATGATTCAGTATTGTCCGTGGTGAAGGTATGTCAAAGATACACTATAGCAACATGGTCGATGACACATCCAAATAACGTCTTTATTATGTTTATTGTTCTCATCAGGGTATTTTATCAACCATAAGAGAGATCTGCCACAGTGAAGGGGTAGTGTACTGTGCCTTAAGTCCCCATGGCAGTTCAATAATTACAGGGATAAGGTTTTGTGGGAAGTTAACACGAGTTGCGGAGAGAGGAATGATGATGGGATAAATGGTAAAGGGTGGAGCATCCAAAGGAGGCGTGTATATAATGCCAGACGCCGTAAACTCGTCCGGGGGGGGGGGAGGCACAAACAAATCGCCACCAGGTGGCCCTGTTCCCCGCCATTTCACGGCCCTGCTCCCAACTCACCCTCCTCTCTCTCTCTCTCTCTCTCTCTCTCTTATACCTTTCCATGCCATCTTCCCATCTTATCCTTGCCCTCCCCCTCCCTCACCCCATCTCCATCTCACTCACATACACTCTCCTTGTTAGTCTCTCGCTCTCCATCCTCTCCAAATGGCCAAACCACCTCAGTGTGTTTCTCCTAATGCTTTCTATCACATCCACACCACAACGCTTCTTCACTTCCTCATTTGTCAGTCTGTCTCTCCATGTGTCTCCACATGATCCTCTCAAATAACTCATTTTACACTGTTCTCAGGTTTGATTTCTTTCCATCCAACAAGGTCCCAAGCTTCACTTCCATACGTTAGAATTGGTATCACAATACTGTCATGTAGCAGCTTTTTCATTTCCATGCTCACTTCCCTGTTTCTTATCGCTGCTTTCAAAGAACCAGCAACCTTTCTTCCTTGTTGTACTCTTTGAAGAATTTCACCCTCTGAACGTCCCTCCTTACTCATTACACTTCCCATGAAATTAAAACGCACTCACATTTTCCATTTCCTCTACACCCAGCCTCACTGTACATTCAATGACTTCATTTCTCTCGACGACCATAACTGCTCTTCCCTACATTCACCTTTAGATTCCGTTTCTTACACACTCTCCCAAAGTCATTCACCAAGCCTTGCCACCCCCCCCATTGTCTTCACTTAAAAACACAGTATCATCTGCAAACAACAGTACAGGGAGTTCCCAAACACTGCCCTCTCTCATTAGGGCCGCTTCAACATCCACTGCCCTACCTTGTATCTCTTTTATAACCCCATCCATATACAGATTGAACAACCATAGAGACGTGACACATCCCTGCTTCAAGTCAACTTTCAAATACAAAAATTCACTCAGTTCACTGTCCACACATACTGCAGTCATAGCACCCTCATACATACTCTTCACTGTATTCAACAATTTCAAATCTATTCCATATATTCTTAATACTTTCCACAATCCTTGTCTATCCACCCAGTCATATGCTTTCTCCAAATCCATGAAGGCCACAAACAATTCCTTTCCCTTCTCTAGAAGTTTTTCCACTAAAGACCTATGAATGAATATCTGATCTATCCAACCCTCTCCTTTCCTAAAGCCTCCCTGTTCTTCTCCAACTAATTCCTCTGTTATTTCTCTGTGTCAATAAGTATCCTACCGTATACATTTCCTATTAAACTGAGAAGACAGATACCCAAATGATTACCACACACTTCTTTTTTCCTTTTTCCTTTGTACAAGGGAATAATTATACCTGACTTCCAATCCTCCAGGATTCCACCTTCCTCCCAGGCCAATCTGCACATCTTCCACATCCATTGTACTATCTCTCCCCCATGCTTCAGCATTTCACCACACACCCCATCAATTGCTGGGGCTTTCCTCTCGGTGGAGCAACGGAAGGAGAAAGTATGGGTGCAGAGGAAGTGGAAATTAGAAAGGACACAGGGAAGGAAGATGACTGATGATATAAAGGTCGGGCTACTAAACTGACTTGAGTGTGGAGGTTAATAGACCATTGTAAGAATGTACTATTTCCAAGACTAATGTGTTTGTGTGTGGGGGGATCGGGGAGAGTTTGGTAAGGCCTGATAGTGTTACATTGAGAAACAGTGCTATGGAAACGTGCTTATTGATGAATATGTCTGGACTGGTTAATGTGGTGGAGATATTTAAAAATAATGGTATTTGTGAAAGACAAGGATTTTGGAAGACTTGTGATAACAAACTTGAAAAGAGTTTGTGTAGATGGTATGGCCATAATGAGGGAATGTATGTAATTATTGTTTCGAAAAGGAAACATGCAATTGAGTTTGAAGGTGGAAGGAGCCGTGGTATGTTAAATCGTGGATATATCTTGTAAGTATTAGTGTAGGAAAGCGATATACGAAAGTTGATGAGGCTGGGTAGGTGGCGGGTGATGGTGTTGGTTGGATGAATTACATAAGGAGGAGCACATGGCGAGGAGTTGGCACTTTTATTGTTACCTTCGTAGTTGATGGATTGGCAGCATCATGCAGGTAATGTGAAGCCCACCTGTAATGGCAAGTGTACATGCTTGCGTTGGTCTGGTTGAGTCAGGATTCCAGGGGCACGAATAAAGTTCGAATGAGTGCCCGGCCCGTGTCACTGTTCGGCTGGTTGATAGTTTCAGCTCTTTCGTGCATTGTCTTTCCTTGTTATGTGTAATTCACCATATTCTTAGGTGAGAAAAAGAACAAGATGATGGTAATAATATATATAACACCTGGAACTTGCTTCATTTTTGGTCACATAAAAATTCTACTCCGGCGAAAATAAGTCGGCAGTGACAGGGTGGTGAAGGGAAAGTCACCCATTTAACGGGTCTCGGTTCGAGATCTCGAGTAGACTGATGCTTCAAATATGTTATGCTGTCAACTTTTTTTCTCTCTCTCCTCCCTTGTTAACCCGTGCTGTCCCGAGGACGTACTTCCACGTCCTCACGTTTTGTCACAGCTAATCCCGAGGATGTACTTCAACGTCCTGCAATTGCAAGTTTCATAATTTCCACAATTTTCAATTTTCGCGAGTCATTTTTGGTACGTATACACAGGACACTTTCCTCAACAAGATGCCAGGCAGAGACAATGCCTTACCCAGCATGACCTCCTCCCCCCCCTGCATGCCCTTTTCTCAGCAATTCACCTGTTATCAGTGACCTGGCCAGTATAGCCATGTCATGCCACGGTACGAAATTCAGGGCCAGAGTGATTCCCCAATCAATGACAATGTGGAGGACAAACTTTACATAGCATTAGAGGAAGAAACAGTTAGAAATGATGATCAGGTAATGTGGCAAAAAAAGGTCAGGTATTAGTGAGTGAAACAATGCTTATAATGCCTATATTACTGCTTGAAAACCAATATACTCTTGTACTACATATAAATTCGTAACAGTAAATAAATAAATACCGTTTATGAGTGGTGTGAAATAGTTATCCTCCCATAGAACTCGTTTTCTTTGGTGCCAGCCTGATAGAAAACCCAGTAAGGTAAGGAGGCTCTCCTACCTGTAATGAGTATTTAAAACCTCAGGTGAGCGATTTCTCTATGAATTTTCGATGTTTCTCAGCAAAAGCGAAAGTTTTAGCAAAAAAAAAAAAAAAGGGTTGAAAAATGGTCGGGATTGGGGGGTACCAGTGGTCAAAAAGTGGTCGGGACGGGGCGGGTTAAGAAATAAAGTCAGGATAATGGTGACTATCCTATTCATAATGTAGAGATTTAACTAAATAATAATTCAATAAATCTCAGTGTCCCTGTGCTATGTATCAATGAGACTGCAACAGATGGCGCCACACACATTTACCAGACATTTAGTATACCAGAATCTGTGATAAAATATAAAGCATAAGTAAATGGCAATTGGTTAATTCAGTTGAGCTTCATGTTAACAATTAAATATCTGTTCAAGTAATACTTTTCAAGCCTCGGTGGCGCAGTTGGTAGCGCATGAGTATAATCTCAAAGTCATGAGTTCGATTCTCAGTCGAGGCACTTGCCTTTTTATCCGTTTCATTTCCACTATTTTGTTATTCTTCTTACCCATACATCAATTTACTCAGTTAACGAGCGTTAGGAAAAATGCACTGAAGTAGTTTGGCCATCTGAAAAACATGGACAGCGAGAGACTAACGAGGAGGGCGTATGTGAATGTGATGGAGGGGAGGAGAGGGAGGAGGAGACCGAGGATGAGGTGGAGGGAAGGAGTGGAGAGGCGACATGGAGGTGATCTGTTTGTGGCCACCCCTTACAGGATTAGGGCGTCTGGCTATTGATAAACAGATAGACAGAAGTCATTTGATATCAGTACTTTCAGCATCTCAACACCCATACCATACAAGACAGTAGCTGTAACCGGACCTCCTCTTCTTAATTTATTAATCTGTTATCTGACACTGGATGCTAATACCTGGTAAATCACATGTTAGCTTATTGTGCCCAGAAATTATATAACATTCTTTTCTGACCAATTTCATGGATAAATAAGTGAATTTTACATTATGAGATGCCGTTATGTATCTAGCTCTGTCTATTTAATGGTATAATGCAACTGCAGTAACTAAATAGCAACCCAATCCTTCTGTATCATTATAATTTATTTACAAACAATAACAACCATGCTTTATTGGAAACAAATGTATATGTTTGCTTTTAGTTACGTTCATTTTCACAGTTTCCAGCACACAGAGCAAACTGTGGCAAAGATAACAGGAAACATGTCATTTTGTTTTATGCTCCTTCACTGTATGTAGGCCTAACATTCTACCATTATTGCATTTTTTTTCCTTTCCTGTGGTTGCTTGTAGGTCATTATTATTATGAAATGATTCAATAACATTTATAAATGAACAGATAAATGGGTGGCTTCTTTGACCCTCGATGGTATGTAAATTAGCTTAAATTCACTAATGTTTATTAGTACTTAATAATAATTATACAATTGTCCATCTATTGCCAGATGCCTTATACCCGTAAGGGGTGGCCACAAACAAAGCTCCATGTCACCCTGTCCCCCGCCATTTCACTGCCCTCCACCCAGCTCACATCCCTCTCATATACCTCTCCACTTCATCCCTCCATCTCATCCTCGGCCTCCCCCTCCCTCTCTCTCCATCATTCTCGCTCACAAACACTTTCCTCGTTAATCTCTCGCTCTCCATCCTCTCTACATGGCCAAACCACCTCAATGTATTTCTCGTAATGCTTTCTACCACATCCACATCCACATCACAACGCTCCTTCACAAGTGTACAGGAATATGTTGACATACTGTACCTCAGCATTATTTACTACATTTTCATCCAGTAGTTACAATGTAGGTAACCAACAGGATAATTTTTGCCATCATCAGTACATAATCTCTCAGTTATCCATCATCACAATATCTGGCGCTTTCCACATGGCTCTGTTAATACAGTAACCTTTGAAATTATGCATATCGGTCACAGAAACAGGATGGGACGCAATTTGCTGTACTATGCCTTTTTCGGCGGTAATGTGTATCATCCAGGTCAGACATGGGACCCAGTCGGCGCAAGGGCAGTCCCGCAGTACAGCGACACACTCCAGCAAATCACAATGCATTGCGGGAGCAGCCCATCCCTTCCTATCCCTATATGTCCAGGGAAGAGGGGAGGAAGGCAACGAAACGAGCTCCACCAACATCCACCCCAGCTCACAACCCTTCCCCACACCCCTACCCAAGCCCCCCCCCACCCGTCATTCATAACTGGCAGTTACATCTCAAGCTGACCTCATCAATAACAGTCTTGCTCACACTACAGTTACACGAACATAAAACACAAGGATATGTAAAAAGTATATAACATAACTATCAATATACTAGAAAATAATGCATTAAAACATTGACAGTCAAACAAAAACGTTAACAACGGCCATCACAGGCCTCATGCATTGGGCACACTACTATGTACACAAACACACACACACACACACACACACACACACACACACACGAGACGAAGCACCTGCAGGAGATACCGAAACCGGCTTTGAAAAATGTTTCAGACAGTGGAAAGAACGCTGGGTTACATGTGTCATGTAAGAAGGGGCCTACTTTGAGGATGATTAGTGTCCTGGCGCAACAGGTTAGCTATTTATATTTTTACTGAACAGGCCTCGTGTGTGTGTGTGTGTGTATATATATATATATATATATATATATATATATATATATATATATATATATATATATATATATATATATATATATATATATATATAAAGCATAAGTTTCCTTTATTGTTTGTCCTACTCTGGGCAGAGGCTTCACAGCCTGTTTACAAGACCCATTAATCCTCCTACATACCACACACCACATGCCACCACTTCGGCACTATCACCCACCATCCGTACCATCCGTAGCGAATACAAGTTAGAGCTGTCTCATAGAGAACTGATGTATTGGTAATAGTGGGAGTATTTTTATGACATGTCATCGGGACTTCCGATAGATCAGTAAAGTCTGCATTGTGAAATTCAAATCCTTAAACACTTCCCTGCCCCAGCTGGGATTTGAACCTGGGTCCATAATGACTGCAGGCCACCTCTCTACCGATTCAGCCACCGTTTCCCTTATGAAATGGAAAGCGGTTTGAAGCTTCCAGTTGATGTTTTGGTCATTTGGAAAGTGTTGGTTTGCTTGTAGCTCTGGATTCGTAACTAAAATTGGGCTCAGTGTTTCCTCCGTCTCTGTTTATTTTTGGTTTATGTGGGGAAGCTCATCATCCACTCACTCAATGTAGAGGTGCCATATGATCTCTACACTGAGTGACAAGCCAAATGGTTTCCTGTACCCAGGAAACCATTTACTACATTGGGTGGTAACCATATAACCGGGGTTTCTGGCAGAGTTAAGTGTCCCCCAGATTCCCCTATCCAAAATCACTTAATCATGGCAGTCGTTTCAGAGAGCCTCAGAGGGCCCAATACCTGCCCAGGGCCCCAACCAAACGGGCAGACTCACGTGGCCATGTGGAATGTGAGAGATGTGAATGAGGAAAGAAAGAGGGTGGAAGTGGTGAATGTGTTTAAGAGTGCGAGATATGTCGTGATGGCACTGTGTGAAATGAAGATGAAAGGGTGCGAAGTGGAGGAGTGAGAGGGTGTGAAGTGTGTAAGATCGGGAATGAATGGGCGAGGAAGATGGAAGGAAGGAGTTGCTTTGTTGATGAATGAGGTGTGGCAGAGTGGAATGAGAGACTACAAATGTGTCAGCTCGAGGTGTATGTATGTCAAGTTCAAGTTTGAGAAGGTGAAAGTGGCAGTGAATGTAGCATATGCACTGTGTGAGGACAGGAGTGAGAAAGACAGGTTTTGGGACGAGCTGGGTGAAGTAGTGGGAGAAATGCCCAGGAGCTATAAAGTGATTGCGATGGGGGATATGAATGGAAGAGTAGGCACTGGTCCTGAGGATGACATGATGGGTTGTTATGGAGTACCAGGAGTAAATGATAATGGGAAGAGACTAAAGGATATGTGTCAAGAGAGGAGGTTGTGCATTTGTAACTCGTATTTCAAACACAGAGATGCACATAGGTATACGTGGTATAGAGGGAACGGGTATCGTATTGAAAGAAGCCTGATTGATTACGTGCTTGTAGAGAGGACGATGATGGGAATGGTTGCTGATACGAGGGCTGTAAGGGGACGATGTGGAGGTCTGTCAGATCATATGATTGTGGTATGCAAGATCAAGCTGAGAGGAGTGAGGTGGATCAGGAGATAGAGGAGCAGTCAGGGAGAAAGACTGAAAGTTGAGAAGCTGAGGATCAAAGAAATGGCAGATGAATACAGGACCAAAGTAGAGGACGAGTTAGAATTACTGAATTAGAATGAAATGGATCTGGACAGACGTGGAATGCATATAGGGATTGCTTAGTTAGGAATGCTAAAGCGGTGTGTGGTGTGGCAAAAGTAACAACAAAGAAGAAAGGTACGGCATGGTGGGATGAGGAGGTAAAGAGAGCGGTGGAGGAAAAGAGGAAGAAGTGGGTAAAGTGGTTACAGGATAGGAGTTCAGTTGAAATAAGAACTGAATACAGTGAGAGCAAGAAGCACGTGAAGAGACCAATGAAGAAGAAAAAGAAGGAGGTAAATGAGGATCTAGGAAGAAAAATGAATGTGAACTACTCTGAAAATAGAAAGTTCTGGAAAGAGGTGCGGAAATGTAGAAGTGAAAGTGGAAAGAAATGGGATGGTGTGAAGGATGCAAGTGGTATTTTATTAACCCATGGAGATGAAGTTCGGACCAGATGGAAAGAATATTTTGAAAGCCTGATGAATGGGAACAGAGAGAGCAGAGCAGCTGCAAACATGATCGGTATCGGGGGTGTGCAGGGAAGGAATGCAGTGCCGGGAGACGTGACACTCGCGCAGGTGAAGAGTGCTGCGAAGCGGCTGAAAAATGGGAGAGCAGCTGGGGTTGATGAGGTGTATGCAGAGATGCTTAAATGTAGTGGAGAGAATGGAATGAAGTTCTTCTTGGAGATATGTAAGAAGGCATGGATGAGTGAAACTGTGCCTGCAGAGTGCAAAAAGGCTGTGATTGTACCCCTGTACAAAATTAAAAGTGAGCGAAGTGAGTGCAAGAATTATCGTGGCATAACCATACTGAGTGTGGTAGGGAAGGTATATGGAAGAATTATTATAGAGAAAGTAAGGGAGACATCAGAAGTCCTAGTGAGTGATGAACAGGTGGCTGTAGGAGTGGCAGAGGATGTGTGGACCATATATTTGCAGTGAGACAGATAGTAGAGAAGGCTTGTGAGAAGGACCATAAGGTGTTTATGGCATTCATGGATCTGGAAAAAGCATATGACAAAGTGGACAGGGAAGGATTGTGGAAAGTTTTGCACATGTACAGTGTAGATGGTAAGCTGCTAGGTGCCATCAAGAGTTTTTATGATGGTAGTGAAGCATGTGTCAGGGTTAATGGGCATCTAAGTGAATGGTTCACGATCAGTGTGGGCGTGCGATAAGGTTGTGTGATGTCCCCATGGCTGTTCACTATATATATGGATGGGGTGATGAGAGAAGTAAAAACACGAGTAATGGAGAGAGGGATGGCATTGGTAATGAATGGTGATGGATGGAATATCTCAAATTTGTTGTATGCTGATGATGCAGTACTGCTTGCAAGTACCGGACAAGAACTTGGTAGGCTAGTGCAGAGTTTTGCTGATGTCTGTAAGCGTCGTTCCTTGAGAGTAAATGTAGAAAAGAGTAAAGTGATGGTTATAGAGAGAGAAGGTGACTCCCACTGCAATGTAACAGTGAATGGAGAGAGACTAGAAATGGTGAGAAAGTTCAAATACCTGGGTACAGTGATAGAAAAGAGAGGAAAATGTGCAAAAGAAGTTGAAAGTAGAGTGACACAAGGAAGAAAAGTAGCTGGTGCAATGAAAGCCTTGATGAGAAACAGAGGCTTGAGTGTTGCAGCTGCACGAGCCTTACATGAAGGAATGTTAGTGCCAACTTTAACATATGGATGTGAGACTATGGTGTGGCATGAAAATGAAAAGTCAAGAGTAAGAGCAGTGGAGATGGGACTGCTGAGGAATGTATGTGGAGTACAGAGGGTGGATAGGATACGAAATAACGTGATTCATGAAAGATGCGGAGTGAGGAATTCGGTGGACACCAGAATTGAAGAGAGTGTACTGAGATAGTATGGTCATGTGGAGAGATTGGATAACAATAGAGTGGTGAAGGTATATCTGAGCGAATTCGAAGGAGGGAGGAGGCAAGGTAGGCCAAGGAGAAGGTGGAGAGATATGGTGGATGAATATGTGAAGAAGAGAGGTATGGACGTCGGTGAGGCTAGGGAACTGACAAGAGATCGAGCTGGCTGGATGAAGTTTGTGAGGAGAAGTGCATGATCAGGGATTTTTGGCACCCCTTTTTAACGCGGCAGCGTCTGGACTGACTCTGTCAGATACGATTATGTGAAGCTACAGAACGTGATGAATGTTTTTGGTGTATCCGATAGAGCCAGGATTCTGGGGGCTTGAATGATGAGTGAATGGAAGCATGGCCCACTGGACTGGGCAATTTTGGGCTGTCTGGACATTGCTACTCCTCACCCTGCCCTACGGTGGGAAAGGAGATCCGGATAATGATGATGATGATGATTTATTTATGATGTATTTTTCATTGGTATATGTTCATGTGGGATCATCCTCTTTTACTTGTAGAAAGGCAGGAAGTTAAACTTAGGGGAACATATTCTTTTGCACATTTGTCTGTATGAGGTTTCTAGTGATTAAGGTGATCTCTATGAAAGGTGGTACGGAGCCGGTGATTTGAAGTCTCACCTATGTCGATATCTGCATTCATTGCAGTGAATAATATAAATGCAATTTTGCATTGGGCATCCCATATTATCATTAACCCGTCATGTCCTGAGGTTTTCTGCACCTCCGACATCCCCCAGTCCCGAGGTATTTTCGAATTTTTTTTTTTGGCTAAAACCTTCGCTTTTGGTGAGAAACATCGAAAATTCATAGAGAAATCGCTCACCTGAGGTTTAAAATACCCAATCCAGGTAGGAGTTCTTCCTTACCTGACTGGGTTTTCTAACATGCTGGCACCAAAGAAAACGAGTTCTATGGAAGGGTAACTATTTTATCCACTCATAAACGGTATTTATTTATTTACTTGGTACGAATGTATATGTAGTATGAGAGTATATTGGTTTTCAAGCAGTAATAAAGGCATTATAAGCATTGTTTCACTCACTAACTAATCACCATACCTGACCTTTTTTTGCCACATTACCTGATCATTATTTCTGGCTGTTTCTTCTTCTAATGCTATGTAAACATTGTCCTCCACATTGTCATCGATTGGGGAATCACTCTGGCCCTGAATATATTTACTAGCCAGGTCACTGGTAACAGGTCCTTTGCCAAGACAATGGCGTGAGGGGGGGAGGGGGAGGTTATGCGGTGTAAGGCATTGTCCCTGCATGGCATCTTGTAGAGGAACAGAGGAAGGTGTCCCGTGTATACATATGAAAAATCACGTGCGAAAATTGAAAATTGTGCAAATTATGGACCTTGCAATTGCACAACGTACCGGTACGTCGCCGGGACTGGCAAATGCAAATCGTTGCAATGTACCCATACGTCCACGGGACGGGGCGGGTTAATTTTGAATGCATAATTTGCATAGGAAAAAATAAATTCACTGCCTTATGTTATCTCCCACACCTGCGGGTAAGGGGATGGGTCTGTTATGATGTGGCAGGGGTAAACCAGTTCTGCTGTCGGGCCCTGCTGCAGATGTCATTGATTGCATTGCGCAGTTGACCCTTATGCGGTGTGGTGCAGTGAGGGATCAAGATTATTCATGATGATCATAGTGAAATGTCCGTCTCTCATCATCCCAAATCTTATAAATGTTATCTAAGTATTTCATGTACTTCTTTTTCATTTTATCTGCTATTGTTTCACCAAAATATGATGACACTTTATGTTTTCTAAATATTCCAACACAAGATTGGCATAATTTGGTGCAAGTTTGTCCCATTGCTGATCCAGACATTTGTAAGCAGCTTTGTCCATTAAGCCGAAGGAGTTATTGTCCAAAATTTAACATCAATTTCCTTTTTGTTGGGTTTGCATATATATATATATATATATATATATATATATATATATATATATATATATATATATATATATATATATATATATATATATATATATATATATATATATATATATATATATATATATATATATATACGAATAGTATATATATATATACAGCGTTGGCATTACTGCAGTAGCGCTAACTTCATGGCAGTGCGCACCATATATTGTCCTGTAACAACAAAAAAACTCATGACATTGACACCTACCACACTCTAGTATCTGGTGCTCCATCCCTTTGCCTTCTTACAAGCTCGCAGACGGTTTGGAACTGAGCATGCCAGCTTCTGAAGGGTTTGAGACAGTGGTATTTTCTCCACTCGTCCAAGATGGCGGCACAAACAATTGGTGTCATTTTTAGGAGGAGGTTTGGTATGAGATTAGTTCTGCAGCAGTACCTTCACAATTTATCAGATTCTCTGATTTGTGTGTTTGAGGTAAATTAGCCAGGCCAGTCACGGAATATTCAAAATTAGTTGTTTCAGTCATCTAGTGCCACTCCTTATAATTTACCACTTTTAGCAGTATGGCAGGGTTGCTCCATCCTGCATCAAAAATTTTTGGCCCGGCACTTTTTTTCGAAAGCATTCAGGCAAAACATCACACAACAGCTCAGAAGTATGTAAATCTGTTCCCCCAAAGCACTTTTGTTTTTTTCAAAAAAAACACTAGTTTTCCAATACCATAATAACCAATGCTCCCCAAAATCTGTTCATAACTGAATGCCTGGGCACACTGCATTTAAAATACTGGTAGATCATGGGCAACATGGGGAAATACTTGCTGGAGAATAGGACAGTTTGAACCAGGACCGGCGTCGCACATTAGTACCCCTGCATTGCCTGTGACTGTGAAGGTTGACAGTTCGTCTGTCCACAGCACTGTGCTTTCCATCGGTGGAGCAAGCATCCCACTGCAGGTAGCGCTTACTCAAAATGAGATAAAGACCCTAGTATGCAGGAGCTTGCCGTGAAGGGTCAGTAAGGAGGGGGAGAGTTCATGAAATGAAAAGCTTTTTGACTCGACCGTGTTGAGTGAGCTGTATATGGGGATCCTCCCCACATGTGAGAGCTGTACTCTGAGGAGAACATGTATAATATGGATAACTGTGCAAGGGTAAAGAGAGCACAGACTCACTTAGGACACCATTCAGTTGGAAGCAAATTTTACAAGAGAGACAATAATGATCCTTCAGCTGTCTTGAAACACAAAGTATGTCCTAGGATGATGCAGGATTCTACTTGCCTCTTAAGCACATTTTACATAGTTCTTTGTGCTCAGATTTTTCTAGGTCTACCAGGCTCGCTTTTTGATGCTGCAAAAACAAGATTCCGCCCCCCCCCCCCCCGGCAATCACGGTAGCGTTTCGTCCAACCGAAGTCACGGTTTTAATGTGTGCCATAGCCTCAGTCACTTGGGCTATTTCCTTATTACTTGACCCACTCCGGCAAAGTGGAAGTTGTTATAGGTAGATAACTCTCCAGGAGTTAAATTCTTTGATCCAACCATAATTAGATGGGTGGGAGGGCTGAAACACACACAAACACGGTGACTAGCAACAATGGTGGTTGTCAACAAGCAAGCACCACCATCAATATTTCCCTCCCCTTTGACAGCTCCAAGGCACACTGACTTCCCTTTTTTTTTTTTTTTTTTTTTTTTTTTTTTTTTGGTTTATCGACCATTGAGGCCAGAAACCTCTGGTCAGTTTGGAAATATATATATATTATGCCATACTCGATTGAAAGTGTTTGATATATACATATATACTGACAAACATATATATATACATACATACATACATACACACATCCATGCATATGAACATACACACTTTCTACATGCACACGTACATATATATATATATCGGATATAACTTTTTATTTTATTATTTTTTTGTAGTTTTATTTTTATTATTTTTATTTATTCTTTATATTTTTAACCTTATATTACTTTATAAACAAAATACACAATTTAAAGACCCTAAAACTAACCACCTAACGGACAAATCGGTACAACCTATACTAAATCCTAAGAGACAAATAACTAGGCCTACACTAATATTCAAAAGCCTCGACCAGAAGAGAACACCATCGACTGCAGATATGTAATGCCTTCTACATGACATACCTGCACTCATCACCTGGTGACTGTCAGTCGAGGCACAACCTAATATAGGGGACATCAATATATGAAAGGGAACCAGACGAGTCAGGAACATTTCCATATACGTCAGCTGTCGGCCCTAATTAGAATAACTTAAGCAAGATAATATAATGTATTTACATAATTTGTACAAAAAGTGAAGAACCTCGCCCAGCAGACCACCATCGACTGCAAGTGCCCAATACCCTTTTTTTTTTTTTTTTTTTTTTTTTTTCCGGCCTATCAACCATCGGGGCCGAAGCCCCTGGTTATTAAGGCCATGGGTATATATATATATGTCTATACATTTAAATATATATACATATATATACAAACATATATATATATACATACACACACACACACACACACACACACACACACACACACACACACTTTTCCATGCATACATACAGACACATTTTCATGCAAACGTACATATATATATAATATTTTTAATCTTATTTATTTATTTTTTTTGTATTTTTATTTTTTTAATTTTTGCATTAGTGGAAGGATATGAGAAGGGAATGTTTTATACCTTATGCCTGAATATAAAGACAAACTAATGCGTGAAAGACCCTAAAACTAATCACCTAACAGGGGACAAATCGCTAATGAAGTACTGCATACCTAAATCAGCAGGTCCAAATAGCTAGCAGCCTACACTAATGGTAAAAATACCTCGACTAACAGAACACCATCGACTGCAGATATGTAATGCCTTTGTTGTACATTACATACCGTGCACTCATCACCAGGTAGGGTGACTGTACAGTCGAGGCACAACCTAATATAGGGGACATCCAATATCAGTGAAAGGGAACCAGACGAGGCAGGAACATTTCCATATACGTCAGCTGTCGTCCCTAATTAGGAACAATTTAAGAAGATAATATAATGTGTTCCATCATAATTGTAGATATCAAAATTTTTCGTGAAGAACCTCGCCCAGCAGACCACCATCGACTACAAGTGCCCAATACCTTCCTATATTGCACACTTGCACTCACTCAGCTGGTGACTGTCAGGCGAGGAACTTGGCTTAATGTAGGGGGACATCTATATTAGGAACATAGAGAGTGGGGAGGAGTGAACTCATTTAAAATATACACAACTGTCCAGCCCTAATTAATATTACAATGATATACATATTTACTGTTCATAAAAAACCATAACCACGCAGTACAGAAAAGTCACATCACTCTGATCAGTCCGGTCTCTCTAGACAGCCATTAATTTAGTCAGTCATAACAATGTCCCCATCACCCAGGATGGTGGAAAGGAGTGAAGGGGACGTTCTACTGCGCCGACAGTAATTTATAAGTGAAGCACGTTCACGATATGAAATCGCCGAGTCAGCGCAGGATGATATGACCAATAGCATAACACCGCATTACAGATGTCACAGTGCGGTGGGAAGCGTCTTTCCATATATGGTTTTATGTGGGTTACAATGGTGGCATTCATACGTAGCCGTGCCAACACTTTTTCTTCTAGGCGACTGGGACGGTTGGCAGTGTCCCAGTCGCCCAGGTACGGCTTACAAGTTGGAATATTTAGTCTGGTCCACTGACCTTGCCACAGAAGATTTATTGATTTCTTTCCGAGAGATAGACTGAAACGTAGATTCAGCAAGGAACGTCAAGTCTCCTCGAATCCCACAGGCCTGATGAAATGGGAGCTCTGCTCATTATCAGTAGATACGACAAATGACCAGGCAATGCCCAGATCAGCGTGATGACTTGTTGCATGAATGGCAACTTAGTTAACGATGCTGGCCCTGGCAGTCTCATGTTAGAGGTCCGTAGGTGGCAGATGCAATTGCCTGAAGGGCTGATTTTGAATCTGAAAATATGACAAATGAGTCATGTCTAGAATCTGAGAGCATAGTCTATGGCTTTGTCAATAGCAAAAGTTCTGAAGTAAACACAGATGTATGAGTCGGCAAATCGATACCTGAGGGCACATTCAGTCGACCACACACTGTGCACCTCACACATTCACTCGACTTTGGTGGCCGTCGGTGTACAATTAGATGGGACCCCAAGGTGACGAACAATGATCTTACGGGTCAAGTGGTGGCAGTCTGCCTCCGGTGCCTGGTGGCAGTCTGTGTTAGTTAGGTCTGGGAGCCATGTAACATCGACTGTTAGATAGGTCCGGGTGGCTCCCAAGGCGCTCTATTTGCCACCAACTTGTCACAGTCAGTCTGGGGGTCCACATCAAGCTCCTGAGTCAGTATAGGTCTGGAGGCGAGTCTGTGTTAGTTAGGTCTGGTGGCAGTCTGTGTTAGAAGGTCTGGTGGCAGTATGTGTTAGTTAGGTCTGGTACAGGCCACATTGCTCTGTTAGTTAGGTCTGGTGACTTTTCTTAATGGTCTTACACCCATAGGACAAGGCCTTGTGGCAGTCTGTGTTAGGAGGTCTGATGGCAGTCTGTCCACTTCCAGTTGAGTTCTGGTGGTACAGTCTGTGTTAGCTCCAAGACACTGATGGCTAAACATTTATTCTGTAACACATCCAATCCTTTCAGCGTGGCAGTCGGATGCCGAGCCATACACTCTGTGCGCCATAGTCTAGCTTCTGCTGTGTTAGATAAGGGACTCTATACACCATTAATAAAGATTTTCTGGTGGCAGTCTGTAGTTAGTTAGGTCTGGTGGACATTTAACGGTTTATCACAACGAGCAAGCAAAGTTAGGTCTGGTGGCAGTTTAAAATTCATTCTACGATCAAAATGTATTCCTAAAAATTTTACAGAATTTTGAAAGGTACCGCCTGATTATCCAAAGTTAAGCACAAATTAGGTACGTTACGATTAGTGAAAACTGATAGCGGCACACTGTGTTGGTCAAAACTTAAAGTTAGCACCACTGGTCAATTAGATTAGTCAGCTAGGTTGATTTGTGGACGGAGTCAAGTGGCTAGGTTAGTAGTATCCGCCCAGTGAAAATGTTTTAGTCAGTGATATCGGGATTAGAGTGCCATTTAGGTTAGCAAGGTATCGTCAGCGTAGAGAGTATTTGCACAGATTCACCAGAGATGGGAGCTGATTTACAGAATATCATTGATCATAATACTAAATAAAGTAGGACTAAGCACACTTCCCTGAGGCACTCAAGGTTTTCCTGGATAAATATATCACTGATGATTACTGTTACTGGGCAATTTGACAGAGAAAGTTCTGTCCCCTTTCAGAAATTATGTTGAAATAAAAACAGGCAAATTTCCTGCTTAAACCATGAAGCATAGAGCTTCATTAGTATACCGTGTTGCCAGGTCATGTCATAGGCTTTATGGATGTCCAAGAACACATCATGAATTCTTTATTGGCAAAATATCCTGCAGCCAATACAATGCTCCAACATTCATTAAATGATCTAGTGAACTTCTGTATCTTTACGGAAGCCACATTGTCATAACAAATATTCTTCGACTCTAAACAAGTAAGAGAAGGTTGATATACTGTTATGTACCATACGTTCCATGACACTTGCATAGACAAGAAGTCAACACAATCAGGACGAAATGAAGTGGGGATTCATAAGACGACCAGCCTCTTTGGGTATCGGTATGACGTGCGCAAAGTGTTATGAGTTTGGGAACGTTCGAGACGCCCAACCCAATACCCAAGGCGGCTCTCCCTTATATACTTCAAGCCCAGTGCACTTGCCATGGACGTACGATCACGACTGTATCTGCCTTCAAAATGCAGTTTAATGGGGGTGGGACGTTTTTGGCAAGAATAAATGGCTGCGCCCGCGCCCATATATATATATATATATATATATATATATATATATATATATATATACGAATAGTATTATTTTACTGTTCATTACTGCAGTAAGTGATAGCTTCATGTCCCAGATCATGACCAATATTGCTATATATGTTTACTACATCCAGTCACAAAAGTTTCATTTTTATTTAAGGTAGTATTTTTTTTTTTTTAATCTAGATTGCTTTTAATGTATGAAGGTATATATTTAAAAACAAAAGTTGTATTATCATATGTAGGAAATGAGAGAGACAGTGAGTAGTGCACGCTGGTACGGCAACAATTGGTGTCATTTTTAGGACTGTGGGGTTTGGTATGAGATTAGTTCTGCAGCAGTACCTTTAAATTTATCAGTTACTTGTTTGTTTTGTGTGTTTGAGGTAAATCATAGCTTAGGCTGATCTAATACTCAAAATTAGTTGTTTCATCTTTAGTTAGTGCATCCTTATAATTTACTACTTTTATTATTTTATTCATTGTCTTTTGGTCTATATTTTTGGTCTTTTTTTCACTTTTTTTAATGCAATGAAGAAGAAAACAAAGGCCAGAAGTTCACAAAGATTGTTCCCCCAAAGCTTAAAAAATGAATAAATAAAAACAAGATAATAGAGAACCAAATTCAAAATCTGTTCATTTTGAGATGCCTGGGCACACTGCATTTAAAATACTGGAGATCATGGGCAACAGGAAATACAGACAGAAGAGGACAGTTCTAGAGAGGACCTGCTGCATACATGAAGTACTGCATTAGAGAGTTGGACAGAAAAGGGATGACAGTTTGCTGTTGCATGGTGCTATGTGCTTTCCACAGTGGTGGAGAAATGGAAGCAGACAGTTCAGAGGAGCAGTGACCATTGATGTAGCGATAGAAATGAGATAAAGATGCAACAGTATGCAGGAGAGATAGAACTGAAGGGGGCCAGTAAGAGGGGGAGAGTTCATGAAATGAAAAGCTTTTGACTAGACCGTGTTGAGAAGGGCTGTATATGGGAAGCCTTCCCACATGTGAGAGCTGTACTCTACACAGGAACGAAAAAAACTCCTGTATAGTGTGGATAGCTGTGCAGGGGTAAAGAAGGCAGGGAACTGGCTTAGCACACACAGCACCAGAGACGTGTTGGATGGTATTTACTGAATTTCAATATCTTACTCGTTCAATCATAAATTTGCCCTTCTTGTATGTTTTCTTTTCCTGGGACTCTTTTTGTAATTTTTATTTCACTGAGATTAAACTGTTCTTTACTGTGATATGGAAGAACTATTTTAAAGACCCTTTTAGGTATTATGTTGAATTAAGAAAAAGAAAACCTGCTAAAATGAAATCCCTGCATAGAGAAATTTTATTTCTGCCAGCACTTGACTAAGAAGGAAAGAAAGAGGGCATTATAAAGAACCAGCACCAAGATATAATGTGGCTACATGGCACCAAGGCAGAAGGGAGCAGGGAAAATAATTATATTAAATGTATGATTTCAAGAGCTGTAGGAGTGATAATATTGGAAACAGAAATGCTGGGAGAGTCACCTTGGAAATCAGTAAGCTGTGGGAGGTGACGTAGTGAGGAAAGAATGGGAATGCGGACAGACGGTGTTGGAGTGTGGACAAGCAATCACGAAAAAGGTGATGGATAGTCATAGGGCAGTTACAGTGTGAACGGACGAACTGAGGGTCATGGCTCATTAAATGACCACGAATGAGGCAGGTGTGGCCCAAGCAAAGACGAACAAGGACAGTCTCCCATCAACGGCTGGAGTGCGTTTATGTGTGCCAGGGAAGAACTGAGGGTTTAACACTATGATGTTTGTTGTGAACCTGCAGGTTCCACGAGGATTGCCAACATTCACGGAGGAGACAGGTCAAAAGGGGGAAACAATCAAAGGCAGGACTGCGGCAGAGAGAGGGCCTAGAGGATAGAGTGACAGAGTGTGCAAACAAGTCAGCTTGTTCATTACTTGTATTCTGGCCGGGAACCCACCAGAAGCTCAGTGACTTTTTCTGAACAGAGAGGCGGAACAGCTAATCCTGAATTTGGGTGATTAGAGGATGAGAAGACGTGGTGTGTAAGGAAGTGAGCACACTGAGAGAATTGGATAAAATAACAAAGGTGGAGGAAAAGAACCTAGGAAGAGACTTCAGAGAAAAAAAGAATCGCATACAGTTCTGCAGTGAGAATAGTTGTAACAGAAGGAAGTGTACTTTAGGAGGAGTCAGTGAACAGAATAGCAAATCTGACACCATGGCAAAATATGGGGCCGTCAGTAAAGATATGTGCGACACAAGAGTGGCTGGATATACTGTACAGTATGTTTGATAAAAAGGTAGTGACGTGTATCTGGTGGGAAGAGGAGACTTAGAACAAGGGAGAAAAGAAGGGCAGATCACAGCAGGAGAGAGAAGCCAAGATGGGAAGGAAACTGGACGAAGTGGAAGACTAGGAGGAAAGGTGAAACCAATAATTTGAAGAAGAGTGGGGACCTGAAGGGAAAACGGTAGGAAGAGATGGGAGATCGAGTGAAAAGAGCGTTGGGGAAGGCTGAGAGGATGGAATAACCCATTTGTAGGAAACTGAAAGAGACATGAATAGAACCTAATAGTGAGAAGAGAACAATAATAAGGGAGGTGGGGAATGCCTGATTCGGCACAAAGACTTACAGAGGGAGTTGGCTGGAAAGCACCAATAGCTAAACGTAGACCAGCATGGTGAACGGAATCTAGCGTTGAAAAAGTGTGAGTGGAGGCAGAAGCCTTGGCATCCATAATCAAGATTAGAATGAATAAGAACAGAGTGAAGACGAAGAAGTGTGACACAATCAGCACCCCGTGGAAGATGAGACAGCATTTGCAGCAAAAGAAGACAGTGAAGAACAAAAGACTTGAGGGAAGAAATATACGCATTCTCAATAAACGAGAGTCAAATGTGAGGCCAAGAAAAGTATCAGAGGAGTGGTAGAGATGAGGGATGTTATACAGGTAAAGAGAAGGCTGCAGTATAGTTCACAAATGAGTAAACGTTACTGCACAGCACGGCTTCCAGTAAGGCTCAGACTTTGGAAGTCCTGCCTTCCTGATCCTTTGGAAGTACCAGCTTAAAATGCTGGAAGGCTGAGCTTAAAATGTCGGAAGTCTGAGCTTAAATTTTTTTTTGGTTGGTTGCAATACATTATGCTCTGAACTTGCTGGTGCAGTTGCTGATTCCAGATCGTCATTTTTTTTTTTATTTTTTGACACAGACATTCCGAATGACAAAAGGGAACGTTGCTGTGTCATGATGGATGGCAACGGAATGACTGCAATTGCACACACATCGTACATTCATATACAGATGTACAAAAACTGCCCAACGGTTTCGAAGAACCGTTTTTCTTTGATCTGGGTCCATATTCACAGTTTGTCGTAAATTTGCCACATGTAGCTCAGAACTTCACAAATTATTATTTAAAATATAAATAATTAATATAAGGAATTTCCATGGGTTCTTTAATCATAAGTCTTATTGTGAACCTGTTAATGCACAACTGTTAATTACTAACATTAATCAATAAGGTACACAGCTAACAATTCACACACACACACACACACACACACACACACACACACACACACACACACACACACACCGCTCGCTGGCTAAGTGGTAGCGTTCTCGCTTGCCATCTGCCAGACGGGAGTTCGCGCCTCGCTAAGGTTGCGAAAAGTTTCACTGACGAAGTGGGCGGTTACTGTCCCCCTTGAGCAAGGGGATGGGTGTGTGCCCTTAGTTAGGACTATATGAGCTCTCAGCTCCCTTCCGGGAGGGTAAAAGCTGACCATCACGACCATCAAGTGATCTTGACCGACCCGGTGAATTACACACACACACACACACACACACACACACACACACACACACACACACACACACACACACAGCAATGAAAGTTACGAAAAGAGCCTACACTATGAAAAGGGAAACTATCATGACCTAAAGAAGTACTTTTTAGAAATTGATTGGGAAAAGGAGCTTAGAGGACAAGATTTAAATGCTATATATAAAAAATTCTGTGAGCTTTATGAAATAGGAGTCCAGCAGTACATCCCACAGCACAAAGAAGCAGAAAAGAAAATAAAGAAATGGTTCAATATAGAATGTAAAAAATCAAAAGAAAAAAGAGATTTGTTGTGGAACAGACACAGAAGATAGAATAGTGAAAGGGCATATAACAACCATAAACAGGCAAGAAACGATTATACAAGAATAAGGAAGGAAGCCCAAAAACAGTTTGAGGAGGATATCATAAATAAAAGCAGTGATCAGCCGAAGCTATTTTACAGCTATATCAGAAGCAAAACCAAAATAAAAGATATAATACAATCCATTACGGACGAGGGAATCACCTATACACAGGAGAAGGATATTTGTGAAGCACTAAATAAAAATTTCCAGTTTTTACAGAAGAAAAAAATTTTTGAGAGGGACAATGTGGAACATACATGCCCACACATACTACCAGATATACAAATATCAGAAAAAGTAATACAGGAGGAGTTAAGTAAATTAGACAAAGGAAAAGCAAATGGTCCTGATGAAATTTCATGTTGGGTGCTACAAGAATGTGCAAAGGAGTTAAGTAAACCATTATCTTTAATTTTCAAGAAATCCTTGAGACAAGGTAAACTACCTGATATTTGGAAGAAAGCAAACATTGTTCCCTTATTCAAGAAAGGGAATAGACAAAATTCACTCAACTACCGACCAGTATCACTAACCAGTGCTGTAGGCAAGGTATTAGAAAAGCTTATAAGAAAAGCATGGGTAAATCATCTAGAAGAACACAATATGATAACAGAAAGACAGTTTGGTTTCAGAAAAGGAAAATCATGTGTTACTAATCTGTTGAGCTACTATGACAGAGTAACAGACACATTACAGGAAAGAGAAGGATGGGTGGACAGTATCTATTTTATGGAAACTGTACCATCAAGGAGGAATTCGAGGGAAATTGTATATTGGATGCAAGATTTTCTCATAAAAAGAGAAATGAGAACGGTACTAAGGGGAAATTACTCGTCATGGAGAGAAGTGACTAGCGGAGTTCCACAGGGCTCAGTGCTGGCGCCAATGATGTTTTTAGTTTATATAAATGATCTAGACAGTGACACTGGAAATGAAAGCTATCTGAATATGTTTACAGATGATGCAAAAATAGAAAGGAGAATTACTAACACAGACTCTTGTAAAGAGCTACAAGAAGAATTAAATAAACTACATGAATGGAGTAATACATAGCAAATGGAATTCAATGTGGACAAGTGTCATGTAATCAAGTTTGGTAAAAGTGGAAAAAGACCTTATTGGGATTATAAGTTAGGAAATAAAACCCTATACACATCAGAAAGAGAGAAGGACCTAGGTGTGATTATCAGTAACAGACTATCTCCGACTGATCACATCAGTGAGAAGGTACGGAACATGTATACACTGCTTGCAAATATGAGAATAGCATTCACATACATAAATGAAGACATGCTAAGAAAGATAATAACATCATTCATCAGACTAACCCTGGAGTATGCATCAGTAGTCTGGAGTCCTCATCTCGAAAAACACATAGACAAGATTGAAAAAGTTCAAAGGGCCGCTACAAGATGGGTACCAAGCTTAAAGGATCTAAGCTACGAAGAAAGACTAAAAAAACTGAATCTATCAACACTAAAGGAGAGAAGGAAAAGAGGTGACATGATTATGCTATATAAATGCATATCCGGGAAGGAGAAAATAGACACAAATGATTAATTAACCTATGGGGAGGCATCAGCAAGAGGACACTGCAAAAAACTGTATAAAAAGAGAGGTGATAAAGACGTAAGGAAATTTAGTTTCCCAAATAGAGCAACTGATCAATGGAATGCACTACCGAATGAAAGATTGTGTGCCAAAACAATTCACACATTTAAGGATATGTACGATAAATATGGTTTAAAACAAGGGACAGTAAGAGCTTGACTCATTCCTGTAAATATCAGTTAGGTAAGAACAATTAGGTAAGAACACACACACACACACACACGCACATACAGTATTTTGAGAGTAATTAGCAGAAGCAAACTATGTAAACAAACACTCACCTGGACATTCCAAAATCCCAAAATACAGTAAACCGAAGTGCGTTTTTACACATACACTTTGATCTCTGCCGAAAAGCTGACAAGAGACAAATTTGCCAAAAGCATCTGTCCGTAAACTGGTTCAGACTGCCCCAGGTGACAGTCAACGGATGTAGACAGAACAAAAACTGATAAATAGCTGCAGTTAAGGTACACACAGGCTCAGTATTACTTAATGGTCATTTTATACACAGCGTGGCACACGCAATGATCTGATTTAAGGTGTACGATCACGAATCTGGACGTACGACTGCATTTTTTGGATGTAATATACGGCCATACGTCCAATAATGGAAGCCCTGTGCACAGGACTTGGAGGTAGAAAAATGAAAGCCATGAGTAGTAGCCCAAAGGAAGGCATCAATGGCGGACTGAAGAAAGAACTGGAAATGTGGCAGTTTTTTTAATGCAAAAAGAAGGAACCAAAGGCCAGGAGCCTGCAAACCGTTCCTTCAAAAAAAAAACAAAAAAAAACGATACAAAAGAGAGCCAAATTCAAGATCCGTTGTCGTCGAGATGCCTGGACATATTGCATTTGAAAGACTGGAGATCAAAGAAAATAGGAAATACGGACAGAGGGAGACAGTTCCAGAGTTGACCTGTTGCATAAATGAAGGGCTGGGAGTAACAGTTAACTCTTGCATTAGAGAGAGTTGGACAGAAAAGAGATGAGAGCTTGTTGCTAGGCCGGTGCTACGCACACGACATACAGTAGAGGTGGAGGGATGCAAGCAGACAGTTCAGAGGAGCAGTGACCATTGAAGTAGCGATAGAAAAGAGATAAAGATGCAACAGTGCGGCGATAAGACAGAGGTTAAAGTGAGCCAGTAAGAGGAGGAGAGTTAATGAGATGAAAAGCCTTTGACTCCGCCCTATTGAGAAGAGTATGTTGGGAGCCTCCCCACACAAGAGAGTTGTACTGTACTCAGGGGCTAATAAAACCCATGTATAAAGTCAACCACTGTGCAGCGGTAAGGAAGGTACGGAATCAACTTAGCACACCCAATCACTTGGAAGCAGATTATACAAGAGATGTAATATGATTTTTCCAAGATAAGTCCCGAGTGAATGAAACCCGAAGCATGTTCAAGGATGATGCAGGATTGAGCTGGAGATTATTAAGCTTTATTCGGTACTCTTTTGTAAGATTGTGTCAGGCTAATAGGTGTAAAAACTGAGTCTTTTATGCATTAAAAACAACAAGATTATACTTATCCCAGTCAGAGATACAAGTCAAGTCAGACATTAGATGTGCCATAGCCTCGTCCCTAGTTTGTCAAAGTTACTGCTGAGATGGACGTTGCAGGAATCGAATGGAAAGGTGAAGGGTGGAATCATCAGTGTACGAGTGGATAGGGTTAGATGTAGAGCTTAGAAGGTCATTGATGAATAAAAGGAAGAGAGTTGGTGATAGGACAGAGCCCTGAGGAACACCACTGTTAATAGATCTAGAACAATGGCCGTCTACAACAGTGGCTATAGAACGACCAGAAAGGAAGCTAGAGAGTTGGTGATAGGACAAGAGACCTGAGGAACACCACTGTTGATAGATCTAGGAGGAGAACAATGGCCGTCTACAACAGCAGCTACAGAACGACCAGAAAGGAAGCTATAGATAAAAGCACAGATAGAAGGATAGAAACCGTAAGAGGGCAGTTTGGGAATTAAAGATTTATGCCAAACTCGATCGAAAGCCTTTGAGATGTCAAGTGCAATTGCAAAGCTTTTGCCAAACTCCCGAAAGGAGGATGACCAGGAATCTGAAAGGTAGGTGACAAGATCACCAGTGGAGCGTCTCTGATGGAACCCGTACTGATGATCTGAAAGAAGGTTGTGATAGGAAAGATGCTTTAAAATTTTTCTGTTAAGAATTGATGGAAAAACTTTTGAGACACAGGATGTTAAAGCAATTGGACGACAGTTAGAGGGTTGGGAATGGTCACCCTTCTTTGGGACTAGCTATATGAGAGCAAACTTCCAGCAAGAAGGAAAGGTACAAGTTGACAGAAAAAGGCAAAAGAGTTTACCTAAGAAGAGTGTAAGAAAAGAAAACCAGTTCTTGAGGACAACAGGAGGGACTCCATCAGGCCCATATGCCTTGTTTGTACTGAGGCCAGTGATGGCAGAAAAAACATCAGCTGAAGAAATTTTAATGTCAGCCATGAGGAAGTCAGAGGGGGGAAGTGATGGAGGAATAGCACCGGAATAGTCTAAGGTGGAATTGGAGGAGAAAGTCTGAGCAAAGAGATCTGCTTTATCAGTAGAAGAAATAGCTACAGAGTCATCAGAGTAGAAAAGAGAAGAGAAGGATGATGAGGTAAAGTTGTTAGAAAGGTTGTTGGCAAGGTGCCAGAAGGAGCGGGAAGAATTCGAGTTGGAGAGTTGAGAGAATTTAGTACGGATGAAATTTTTACCGGAGCGAAGAACAGACTTAGCTCGCTTCCTGGCAGAAATATAAAAAAAGATGTCTTTCGGGGGTGGGTTGGCTCCGGTACCATTTATAGGCCCTCTCCTTGTTGCAGACAGCATTAGAACAAGTGTGATTATGCCAAGGCTTTCTTACATTAGGCAAAGCAATATGAGAAAGGAATGTATGTTTCCATGTAACCTCCGACCATGGAAGGAATAATCATTCCAAGGAAAAGCAAAGAAGTACTGCTTGAGGGCCTCCCAATCTGCAGCTCCAAAGTGCCACAGGTGATGTTTCTTTGGAGGGTCTACAGGCCACACCGGGGCGGTAGGACAGGTTAAGGTGATAAGGTTGTGATTGGAGGAGCCCAACGGAGAATAAAGATTAAGAATGTAAGCAGCAGGATTAGTTGTAAGGAAGAGGTCAACTATGTTAGAGCTCTCTCCAAGGTGGTTAGGGATATGGGTATGGTGCCGTACAAGCTGCTCTAGGTCATTAAGGATAGAAAAGATGTAGGCTTGTTCACCAGGTGGATCAGTGAAAGGAAAGGAGAGCCAAACGTGGTAGTGAACAATGAAATCTCCTAGAATGGAGATTTCAGAGAAAGGAGAAATGGATAGAATGTGTTCCATAGTAGAAGTAAGATAGTTGAAGAATTTTTGATAGTTGAATTAGGGGATAAGTAAACAGCGCAGATATATTTAGTCAGAATGACAGGAAAGCCGAAGCCAGAGTGTAGAGATTTCAGAGGAATCGAGTTCAGGAACACGAGAGCAAGATAAGTCATTGTGTATATATACACAACAGCCACCTTTGGTTTTGAAATGAGTATAGAGAAAGTAGGAGGATACAGAAAAGGGTATGCTGTCAGTTGCCTCAGACAGGTGGGCCCCAGTTAGGAAAAGAAGGTGAGGTTTAGAGAAGGAGAGGTGGTGCTCAACAGAGCGAAAGTTAGAGGAAAGGCCACGAATGTTGCAGAAATGAAGGAGTCAGATAGTGGTTCCAGGCAACTCGAGTCATCACCAGGAGAGGGATGGAAGGTGGGGACATTTATGTTCCCCTCCCCCGGGGACTCGGAGGCTGTGTTATCTGAATCCATGATATGTTTTTACATTTTGGAAAAAGTGTAGTGTGTACTGTGCGTGTAGTTTGGTGCTGACAGTTTGAGAAACTTGCATTGGAGAGCATGCTGGCCTACTCGCTGTGTTACTGAGACACTGAAAAAGTTCAGCAAAGGGGGATGGTCAGGAACTAGTCCTGAGGGCTGATGAAACGGGAGCTCCAGCTATCCCTGTCATCAGCTTTCCATCCAACCTTGGGAGTACTTCCCTGCTCGACTGGTTGTGTGATCGTATATTCAACTCAGAAGCCAATGACGGCTTTGGCCATCATTAGTACGTGAAAGGGGTAAATGCACTCACATTATCACTTTTCTCACTGTCCACCCTCAACTTGTATTCAGTGACTTCATTTCTCTTGAAGACTATATCTACTCTTTTCCCTACATTCTCCTTTATATTCCGTTTCTTAAATACTCTCCCAGACTCATTCACCAAGCCTTGCAGTTCCCCTTCATCTTCACTCAACAGTACAGTATCATCTGCAAACAACAGAATTGCAAGTTTCCAAACACTACCCTCTCTCATTAAGGCTGCTCCAACATCCACTGCCTTACCGTGCATCTCTTTTATAACTCCATCCATATTCAAACTGAACAGCCATGGAGACATGACAGAACCCTATTTCTATCCAACATTCAGTTAGCAAAGTCAGCTCAGTTCACCATCCACATGAGCGGCAGCCTAAGCACCCTCGTACATACCGTTCACGGCATTTGGCAGCTCCCCATTTACTCTATATATTTTAAATATTTTCCACAGTCCACGTCTATCCACTCTATTGTATGCTTTTTCCAACCCCTGAAGGCAGCATTCAAATTTTTTCCTTTCTTTAGAGACTTTTCTACCAAATACCTTAGGATGAATATATGATCACACAACTTCTTCCCTTCCTGTCATTTTTTTTATTCTTTACCTTATTGATGCAAATTATTATTATTAAGCTCGTTATGCTAGGCGTTTTTAGGTCGACTTCTCACCCCAAGAACACTAGCTGCTGAGCCGGGGTTCTCTTTCGAGACTGGAACTAGAATACACCACGAAAGGAACAGGGCATAAAAACTATTGTCAATTAACCTTACACGTGTATTATCTTAAATTCACACAGCACTGAATACAACGTAGATACAATTAAGGCACAATACACTATTCAGGTACACAGTCACTATCTAGGCAGGAGGACTCCAACAGGGCTACTGATGTCCTGGGCTCCTACAGGTGTGGGAGGGGTCCCATCAGGTGTGCCTTCCCTCAGAGGGCACAGGACTACCCTCAGAGGCCGTGCCATCTAGAGTGGGCTGCTGGGCAGTGTGAAGAGGGACCCTTCTCTAGTGGGGCCTCTGTGAGGCGTTCGGTCCTCAGGGCTGGGACTGAACAGGAAGAGTAGGTGCGCTTGTCTGTGCCCAACCTGGGGAGGAGGTCGTCGTCCTCCAGGGCTGGGGAGGTCATGCCCTGGGGTCTGAAGGTGCCTTGGGGAGTCCGTGGACTGCGGTCTCCCTCAGGTCGGGTTGCCGTCAGAGGTGGCCCGCAGCGTCCTCTCCTTCGAGAATCCGTCGGGTGGTCTCGTCTGGTCATCAGCTGCACTGCTCGGACTCACGGGTTCACAATGGGGCCTTGCCAGACCTTCTACAGAGAGGGTAGTTCCTCATGGGGGCTGCCTCTGTGGGGAGAACAGGAAGGGTGTCCCCGCTTGGCCACAGGAGGGATGAGCCAAGCAAGAGACTTCCTCCAGAGGGTAAGTCACAGGGGGCGAGAGATGGGTGGTGTCTGGTCTCTCCCTGGCATGGCTGGTGACCGTTGCCAAGGTCCCAAGGGTAACAGAGGTAGGGCAGCTACTGGCCGTCCCTCTCCTGTCGGTGCGGCTAATGGCCATCACCGGGGCCTGACTTCTTGGCAGGACTGAGGGCAAAGTGTGGCTAGTGGCCGTCACCTGTCCACAGGTGCGGCTAATGGCCATCACTGAGGTCCTGCAAGAGGAGGCGAGACTAGTGGCTGTCGCCAGGGCCTTGTTCTCTGAGTGGACTGTGGGCTGAGTGAGGCTGATGGCCGTCACCTGCTCAAGAGTGTGGCTAATGGCCGTCACTGAGGTCCTCGGAGGGGAGGGAATGACAGGCAAAGTGTGGCTAGTGGCTGTCACCTGCCTGCTGGTGTGGCTTGTGTCCATTACCGGGGTCCAGCTGCCGGAGGCAGCTGCAGAAGGAGAGCAGGCGGTAGCCGTCTCTCCCCTAGTGTAGCTAGTTGCTGTCACTGGTTTCTGCAGAGGGGGGGATGCAGCTAGCGAGCAGCTAGTGCCCGTCTCGAGCCTAGTGCGGCTAGTGGCCATCACTTGGGTGCTGTCTGGGACTGAAGTACCAGCCCCACCCTGAACCTGGCGAGGGCTGGTCAGGCTGGAGGGTAATGCACCAGCACTATGTAATTCTCAACGAGTCCGTTGCGGGGAATAGGAATGCAAGGCAGTAGGGGACATAGGCTCATACTGCCTGGGTAATGCACACGCCCTCAGAGCCCCTCCATGGTCTCCTTCTGGGGTGGGTGTCGGGATGTCTTGATGGTGTTTCATTGCAGTGGGTATTTCAAAACTGAACACAATAGACTGAATTGGATGAATGTAAGCACTAGAAGTTACTGTGGCATAGCCACACTACTGGCATAATCACAGATCCCCAAAGCATTTTGGCATCAGGTTATTACCAATAGCCAAAACTGCACCTGGGATATTTGTTACTTAGGGTTCTAGATTGTTTTAGCTGCTAGAGGTCAGCTGAGGAGCTCCCTAGCTTTCACAAAAGCAACTGCCAATGCAAGTTTTTAGTATGCAACAAGCTACTGTAACATACTTAACTAAAAATATTTGACTATTATAGTATCTTTGGTTGCAGGGGTAACTCTGAGTTGCAGTAAAGCATAAGCTGACTGTGTTTGGCAGTTGTGGTCACCTGTATAAAATGACAGGGATGTGTAGCTATGTCCTAGTCCTTCCTGACTGAATTTTGTGACCAACTTCACCTTCTTGTCCATCTCAATCTCACACCTACAAATATTGTGAATATTACTAGAGAACTGCCTCACTATCACAAACCCAGTTCTTTTTTGAAAACCTTAACAACGGAATAACCTTGGTCAAAATGGAGAAAATCTTAGCATAAGGTAACGATCTCTGTAAAGCATTTGGGTGGAGGAGGAGCAACGACATAAAGGAGGTAAAATGGTAGAAGGGTCTTCAATGATACAAGCCAATGAGGTGTGGTTAACCTATCAACATACCGCCACCACCACTACCCATCTCTCCTGGGCTAGGTGTCAAAACTTTCAGTATCATCAGGATCAATACTGCCTCTCATTATCACCATTAGACATTTGAGAGAGTTCCTTCAAAAAAGTTAAGTGCTTCATAAGACATTCATCTTTTACAAGAGCTCTACAGCCTTATTTTTTATTGAAATTTCTCCCAATTTTTTGGTGGTGTGTCTAGATTATATAGTAGTGAAGAAAAATATGAGAAGGGAGAAGTAGTTATTAACCTGACAAACTAAACCAAACCTAACCTAACCAAAACAACCAAGCAACAAGCTTAACTAAGCCTAATTTAGTTTAATGCAGTCTAACCTAGCCCCACTCAGCTTTACCTAACCTAACCTATTTTATATGGGTTTTTGTTCTTTCCAGTTTCTTCCCCTCCCTTTTAACATTGTTCTTACTGCTATCTAGAAAAAAAAAAAAGCCAGCGTATATAGTAGTGGTTAGTTCGGAATTACACCCTTACGATTTGGAGATTCAGCAACGGTCTGGCTATTTCTTGTGTGTGTTTTAAATAGATTTAATAATTTCTGTTGTAAATGACTTTTAACTTTGCTCAGGTAACCCTCTATTTTTATTACATGTCAGGTAACCCAAGGTCTAACAGACCCCACTTAAAAAAAGTTAAAATGCTTGCATTACATGTATTGAAATATGCACTGAAACACAACTTACTTAGCATGTTTTCTTACTTCTAATGGAAAATGTTTGAGACCACGATGAATAAATATATACTGTATATGAATTTTTGAAAAAAAATTTATATATATATATATATATATATATATATATATATATATATATGGTGTACTGATTTTAGCAGTTACCTGACTAAAACTGATAATCATGAACCTGTTTTTGCATCATCGTCTGTGTCAGCAGCGACTGTTGCAATTTCCAGTCACGCTTGTCAGCGAAGAAGTGAAGGTGCGGCCTTATTCTTTACCAATATCTGTGGCCTTAGCACCAAACTAAATTCAGTACATTTTTTCCTACAGTCCATATCCCCTCTGGCCCTATTCCTCACAGAACCATAAATCCCACACTTTACCGAAATATTCCCAGTTTGTTTTCCTGGTTACCATCTCCTCACAAATTTCCATAACAAGGGCGGCACCTCTTGTACTGTAATATCAAATCTCATTATGCAGCTGACACTATTTTAAACTTCAGTTCATCCAGTTTTCATTACTCATTGTATAAACTAAATTGTCTAAATATTACCAAATATATCTGTGTAGTCTATCGCTCCCCAATGCTTCTTCAGAACCCAGTGTATTTGACTCCATATCCACACAGTTGAGGAACCTCAACCTTGCACTCAGCACCAAATTTACCATTTTGAGTGATTTTAATGTACTTAATGTTGAATGGTTATTGCATTCTGCCAAGACTGACAATGCTGGTCTAGAGTGCGAGCTGTTTGCAGAATCGTTTAATCTCACGCAGCTGGTAAAGCAACCAACCAGAGTACCAGACCATAATGCCCATCTCTTGGATCTATTCCTGACACATAACCCAGATCAATACTGGATAGCGGTACTGTCACCATTTGGATCCTCCGACCACAGTCTCATCAAAGCCTCATTAGTTAGCCCCCCAACCCCCCCCCCCATTCTGAACCTGTCAGGGTGACCCTATAGCACTTTGATAGGGCAAACTGGGATGGGTTTAGAAATTATCTTGCTGACATTCCATGGCAGTCTTTCTTCTCTAGTGATGGCAGTTCTACTCAGTCTCACATTTGTAACTTAATACTAGCTGGTATGGATTTATTCATACCAAGTCAGCAGTTCACTAAAAGATCGAACTCTCCAAAATGGTATGATAGCAACTGTGCCAGACCAACAGCCCAAAAGTCATTAGCATATAACTCATACTTAAAAATTTTAAAAAATCCGAATCACCCTCTCAATTTAAAATTGCTTGAAATCATGCAAAAAATGTAATAAATCTTGCTAAATCAAACTCTCCTCAAAATCAAACATCAAAACTACTTATCAACCCTGGTGACAATAGAATATTCTGGTCAACCTTCAATTCTTTCAATAATAACTTTAACATCATCCATTTTCCTACTAATATCTTCAGATGGTAACATTACAAATGACCCACATGGGAATGCAGATATCTTTGCCAGCACATTTGCCAGAAATTCTACCATAGAGGAAGTCAGCCAGAACATCCCAGTACTAGAACTTGACTCTCCCGAAACTGTTCCACTTAATATTCAGACAAGACACCTAGACAATTTACCTACCAACAAAGCTCCAGGACCAGACAGAATTCCTCCAATTGTTCTGAAAAAGTGTTCCACAGAACTTGCTTCTGTTCTAACTAAATTATTAAGACTATGCATACATACTTCATTCCCTATTTCATGGAAAGAAGCCAATATCCACCCAATTCCAAAAAAAGGAAGTTCCTCTGACTCCTCTGATTTCAGACCAACAGCTGTCACATCTTCTCTCGGTAAAATATTTGACATTTTAATTAACCCTCTCGTGCACCGTAAGTTTTCAACAAGTTTTGATTCCACGCACAGAACCAAAACCTCGCTCAGGCTGGCTCCGCTCGCGCGGCAAGGGAAATATGTCTATGGCCCAATTTACCCTCGGAAAGTGCATATATTGTTATAAATCGATTCCCATCATCTTCGTTGATGTTTATACCATCATGTAAGAAAAAATAAAACATAAAACAGATGAATAAACGTACAGAAATGAAGCCTGAATAAACCTAATTTACGTGAAAACTAGCATCTCATAATTTCCCAACATCACTGTAAAATTTTTTTCCCGTGACGCACAGTTGCAAAGGACATGTCTATATGCAGAACTTCACGATCTTTCATCTGTGAAAGTTTCAAGTTGATACGTCCAATAGTTCTCAAGTAAATAAAAAAAAAAACTACAAAAATCGCCTTTTGTTTATTATTTCGTATGTTGTTAGTGACACTGTAACAAACATATATATAAATTCTATCCAGTTTTGTAGCCCAAAGATTAAGGAAGCCCATGATATAATTCACAGGGTTATAACCCTTACTGTTATAAAGAAAATGAATTTTGAAAAGTTACGACGGGTTGCACGTGGTGACAGCACCTATGCTCCGGCCTGTAGGCTATGTTCGTCTTTCGTAACTTTTCCCCAATTATTTTCACACGTAGGTTACTTTGCTTTACAAAAGGATGCATAAGAAATCATCAGCTTGATCAAGTTTTCTTCAGATTTTGATGCGATCAATACTTTACGAGTATAATGACTGAGAGAATAGCAATGAAATCCACCACACTTTTCCTATGAGAAATATAATTATAGTAAACACACATTTTATACCTTACAATACAATAGTATGAAAACTAGACAAATAAAGTGGTTACTCACGTCCTCTAGCAGTGTTGTAGTGTTTCTTGAGAGGAGATGGAGTTGCAGAGAGGAGGACAGGTACGATCACAGCCTGTGTGTGTGTGTGTGTGTGTGTGTGTGTGTGTGTGTGTGTGTGTGGAGTTATGGCAGTGGTGTCAGTTGTCATAGGAGTGATGGCAGTGGTGTCAGCTGTCATATGAGTGATGGCTGTGGTGTCACTTGTCATATGAGTGATGGCAGTGGTGTCAGTTGTCATAGGAGTGATGGCAGTGGTGTCAGTCATCATAGGAGTGATGGCAGTGGTGTCAGTTGTCATAGGAGTGATGGCAGTGGTGTCAGTTGTCATAGGAGTGATGGCAGTGGTGTCAGTTGTCATAGGAGTGATGGCAGTGATGTCAGTTGTCATAGGAGTGATGGCACTGGTGTCAGTTGTCATAGGAGTGATGGCAGTGGTGTCAGTTGTCATAGGAGTGATGGCACTGGTGTCAGTTGTCATAGGAGTGATGGCACTGGTGTCAGTTGTCATAGGAGTGATGGCAGTGGTGTCAGTGGTCATAGGAGTGATGGCACTGGTGTCAGTTGTCATAGGAGTGATGGCACTGGTGTCAGTTGTCATAGGAGTGATGGCACTGGTGTCAGTTGTCATGTACTCTTTCTCTGATAAGCCCTTGCGAGACATTGTAGGTTTAGTGTAAAAATAGGAGGGGAACGGTAAAAATCGGTTAGGAATTTTCAAATCTGCCTTTCTCTGAAAATATATAAGAAACATTTATACACTTTCTACACAAGCACACTGCACTATATGTAACACGATATCACTATACACACGTAAGGTATGGATGGAGCAATAGTAGCCATGTGCGGGTTTTAATTTTTTTTTTTTTTTTTTTGTGTCCGACTCTGGGCATAGGCTTCATAGCCTGCTATCAAGGCCCAGCAGTCCTCCTACATACCATACACCTCTACATGTCACCACTTCGGCGCTAACACCCACCATCCATATTGAATACATGCTAGGGCTGTCTCATACAGGACTGGTGTATTGGTATTAGTGGGGGTATTTTTACGACATGTCGGCGGGTCACCTGGTAGATCAGTAAAGCCTGATTTAATGAAATTCAAATCCTTAAACTGTTCCCTGCCCCAGCCGGGATTCGAACCTGAGTCCTTAAGGACTGCAGGCCACCTCTACCGATTGAGCCACCGCCTCCCTGGCCACACGCTCTCATACCCTCCCAGCCTGACTGACGGGACAATACTGAGCTAAATATGGGCCGCATTCCCTTCCAATAAGCTCCCAGCTGTTGCCATATATTTACCCTGGACCTGGCAACCCTAAGCTTTGACTCAACCAAATTTGATGCAAATCCATCCACAGGAAAAGTTTCTATGACCATTTATAGGGAAGTTGCATCAGGTTGCATCATTGGTTACTCTTCAGATTGCAAGGCTTATGACTTACACTGCATCATCTTGCGCGAGGGGGTTAATAAGCACATAATTAAACATCTTGAATTCAACAACTTAATTAGTGATAGACAATATGGTTTTTGCCACAAAAGATCCACCATTGATGTACTCAATGTCCTGACTCATACCATTCATCAATCAACCTACATGGAGAAACTCATGCAGTAGCCCTTGATATTTCTAAAGCTTTCGACAGAGCATGGCGCTGTTCCCTGCTGTCCAAATTCCCTTGCTATGGATTAATGTCTTCTGTTCCTCTGCTTTCCTCATATCTCAGTGACATAAAAAATAAAAGTAGATGATGTATACTCCAATTTCCATTCAACTAATGCCAGCGTGCCACAGGGATCAGTTCTGGTGCCAACCCTGTTCCTGGTTCATATTAATGATCTTTTATCTGTTACCCAAAATCTCATCCATTCATATGCACATGACCCAACACTTCATAGTTCATCCACACTAAGACACCCATTTACAAAGTGTAATATCTCTAACTCTCAACTCAGTACAGCCATCTCCATAAATCAAGACTTATCTACGATCAATTAATGGGGACAAACCAACCTTGTCTCATTCAATGCTGGTAAAATCAAATACCTGTATATACAATTTACTAATAGACAGATATTGCCAGAGTCATATATTACCTTCAATGCTACTAATATTCCCATCTCCAAAAGTATTGAAATTCTTGGTATATCACTTAACAGTGCCCTCAGCTGGACCTCTCATGTCAGATCACTTGCTAAAACCGCCTCAAAGAAACTTGGATTGTTGTACAGAGTCCGTAACTTCTTCACTGACGAGCAGTTAGCTATAATTTATAAGAGTCATGTGCACTCTCAGCTTGATTATTGCTCACCCTTGTGGATTGAATGTGGAGAGGTTGCATTAAAACAACTTGGCAAAATTCAGAACAAAGCTGCTGGAATTATTAATAACCCTGCAGTTATAAATAAACTACCTCCCCTACAAGTAAGACAGAATGTTGCCTCCCTTGCATTATTTTACAGATATTTTTATGGGAAATGCTCAGACAAAGTTGCATCCATTATGCCACCTTTCCATGCCTTCCCTCATGCTACATGGGCATCTGGTAGTGCTCATGACCGGAACATAACTCAGCCATATTGCAGAACATCTCCCTATCAGAATTCATTCATTCCCCGAACTACATCTCTCTAGAACTCGCATCCCCAGAGTAGTTTCCCTCCAAACTTCAACATACAGCAGTTCATGTCCAACTGTTACAGATATTTTATGAATGGAGGACACCAGCAATCTGGTGTATGGATTATTATTTTTTTTTACTCATTTGTTTTTCCTTCCTCTGTTCTGTTATTTAAAAAAAAAAAAAAATCATCTGCGGTAGACTAATGCCCCGACTATCTGTAGGAAAAAGTAGAACCACAGCAAATGAATAACAACTGTAGGCATGGACGATGAAAATAAAATATTTTTGGAGTTTTTTTCAGCATTCTCGAAAAGTTCATATATCAGGTTTTTCTTTCATAATGTCCACATACATTCAGGCCTCCCAATACAGCAGCTTGATCAAGTGGTGTGGCAGCGGATGTAGAAGCACCAAGGAAAAAAAAGAAAGAAGAAAGTAGCACTGTCACTTTTCCCCCTTTTCTCAATATACATTGTTACATAGCCTATGATTTCATCATCCTTTGTGTAATTTTAACACACAGTATGCTGCATGTTTGATCACGAGCGTGTTCTGCCTCAGTCCCCCCCTTCTACCGTTATAGTAGAGTAAGTCGTCATTTCTGTTGTCAGTGCGGGATTTTCATCTCTTTGTCCCCATGGCTTCATTTGCGCGTCCTTCTTACAAGTTGTATCAAGCTCTCCTGGCCCCTATATAATGAGCTCAGTCTCTGCATCATTGACACTTAGATCTGCTCCTCATTTTGTTCACATCTCTGTCCTCCCCTGTACAGATATTATTATTGTGAGTGCTCAAGAAATCTCCAAACATCTAGCAGCTGTGTGTAATTTGAGTATAACTGTTGTATTTTTTCTTGTACTGTGTAGCATAAGGTTAATTCTTAGGCCTAGTGAGGTTTTTTGATTAATGTTGGGTTTTATGTCAGTCATTTTTGATAATAGTTTGTATCTGTAATAATTTATCTGGCATTCACTGAGTATTATCTGGTATCTCATTTTATCAGGGCTGACTTAGATAAATTTACTTTTGCTAATTTCGTGTTAATAGAGGCTATTGCAGTTAATCATATATTTAACCTGTTTTTTGCCATTACATTATCCTTATGAGTCCTGAATGTTTTGTTGTTAGTTTGAGCATTAAACTTTAACTTGTAATTTTACCTAACTCTTTTGTTTTGAACCTGGAACTTTACGGGACAGTAGTGACTCTTCGTATTCTCACTTAAAGTGTACATTATCTTTCTCTGTTCCGTAACATAAATTTGGCGACCTCATATCAGGATATTCAGGATATTATCATAAGGATATTGCTTGATATTTTGTGACTGTTACTTATTAATTATGTCTACTATTACTACACTTGATGAAGCCAAAGATTTTTTGTCAATTGTGCAAACAGTGTGTGATATAGAAAACAGAACAAAGAATGAACTTAAGCTTGTTGCTCAACAATTGGGAATTGCAGTTCACTCTCATCATTCTAAAGATCAAATTGTTGGCATGATTAATAAAAGTTGTTTAATGTAACTCCTCCAAATGAGCAAACGCAGATTGAATTAGCTAAGTTACAGCTAGCTCTGCAGGAGGCTCGTGCTAAAGAAGCTGAATTTCAGGCAAATGCTAAGGAGGCGGAGTCTCAGGCTCGTATTCAGGAGGCACAGATACAGGCACAAATTGAACTTGCTAGGATTCAGGCAGACCATGAGTATCGCATGAAACAAGCTGGAACTGGATCATCTAGCTCTGATGATTTTGATGTGGCTAAAAATGTTAAACTTGTCCCTCCTTTTAATGAATCTGATTTAATAAAGTATTTTCAGTTGTTTGAGAGGGTAGCTACAGGTTTTAATTGGCCTAAGGAGTATTGGCCAGTACTCCTTCAAACTGTTCTCACCGGTAAAGCTCAAGTAACTTATGCATCTTTGCCTCAGGATCAATGTGATAATTATGATGTAGTTAAGAGCTTGATTCTTAAGGCCTATGAGCTTGTTCCTGAAGCTTATAGAGTAAAATTTAGGACAACTTACAAGCAAGATAAGCAATCCCATGTTGAGTATGCAAAAATCAAAGAAGATCTGTTAGAGCAGTGGTTAAATTCTAAGAATGTGGATTCTGATTTTGGTAAATTTAAGCAGTTGATTTTGCTGGAGGATTTCAAGAGGTGTATTTATAAAGATGTAAGCCTATATCTTGATGAGAAAAGAATAGATAATTTGTCTGATGCTGCAGTTTTAGCTGATGAATATGTTCTCACTCACAAGAGATATTCTAAAGAAAAAGGGAAAGCTGAGAGTAAGTACGTTGCCTCTACTCAGAGTACAGGTAACAGGAAAGAGAATAAGGATGATGTTTCTCAGGAAGTAAATACCAGCTTCACCTCTAGATTTCAGAAAAGTAAATGTACTTATTGTAGTAAGCTTGGTCATACTACGGAGAGATGTTTCAGGAGACAGCGTGATGTGAACAAAAAGGAGTCTTTAAATATTCAGTCAATTGGTCTAGTGTCCACTCTTGAGAGTTCCCAGAATTCTTTAACTGAGTTAACTGAATCTGCTTTGAGGGGTAACTTAAATTCTCATGATGGAGCTCCTCTTTTGAGCAGTAACGTGGGTGACACTCTCAAGAGTTCATGTGCTAATTTCCTGTCTGATGGTTTTGTCAGTCCTCTGGACAGTAATGACAGGAAATCAGTTCAAATATATTGTGATACAGGTGCTTGCCAATCCCTTATGCTGACCAGTGTTCTAGGCTCTAATGTTAATTCCTCTGATGAAACTGTAATCTTACAAAGTGTAGGGAATAATTACTTCTCTGTCCCTCTGTGCAGAGTGAATTTAGAGTCTGGTTTTGTTAATGGTTCCGTTATGGTTGGGTTGGTTGAGACACTCCCAATGTCAGGTGTAACTTTCTTACTTGGAAATGATATTGGTGGAAGTCAAGTGTGTCCAGCTCCTCAGTTGTCAAGTGAGCCAGTGGCTGCGTCCCAGGATTGTGATGTCCCTGATGTGTTCCCTGCATGTGCTGTCACTAGGGCTAAGTCTAAAGTTACTGGTGATTTAGAGGATAATGATGATGATGATGTTATCCTAGCTGACACTTTTCTTGCTAATTTGGACCACTCACCAAATGAGGCAGTACCCCGTAGTGTTGCTAATTTGTCTCGTCAAGAGTTGGTTGAGTTGCAGGTTGCTGACCCTGAGTTGAAAGGTCTAGCTAACTCTGCTTACAGTGAGGAAGAGTCAGCCGGTGCTTCTACTTGTTATTATGTAAAGTCAGGAGTACTTATGAGGAAGTGGAGACCCCCAACAGCATCAGCCGACTGTGAATGGGAGGTTGTACATCAAGTTGTCATCCCTCGTGTTTGTAGGCAGGATATCATTCGAGTGGCTCATGATTCCAGTTTGGCAGGAAACCTTGGAGCGAGGAAGACTGTGGCACGCATTTTGAAACACTTCTACTGGCCAGGTATCTTCAGGGATGTTTCCTGGTATTGTAAATCTTGTCACACCTGTCAAGTTGTGGGGAAGTGTAATCAGACCGAAAAGGTTGCACCTCTAGTTCCCATTCCTCCTTTTGAGGCGCCTTTCACCCGTGTGTTGGTGGATATTGTGGGCCCTCTTCCTAAGACTTCTTCAGGATTTTCTTATGTGTTGACCATGATTGATATGGATACTCGTTATCCTGAAGCCATTCCACTTAGAAACATTTCAGCAAAGAACGTGGTTAAGGAAATGCTAGGGTTCTTCACAAAGTTTGGTCTGCCCAAGGAGGTACAGTCAGACCGGGGAAGTAATTTCATGTCGAATGTTTTCAAGCAGTCTCTGAAAGAGTTGGGCATCACCCAGATCACGTCTTCAGCTTACCATCCCCAGACCCAAGGAGCGTTGGAGAGATATCATCAAACACTCAAATCGATGCTCAAGAAATACTGTTTGGAACATCAGAAAGACTGGGATAAAGGTCTTCCATTCGTTGTGTTTGCTGCAAGAGAATCTCCAAATGAATCACTGGGCTTCTCACCTTTTGAACTATTGTTTGGCCATGAAGTAAGAGGACCCCTTAAGTTACTCAAGGAATGCTGGCTGTCGGAGGAAGATGACGTCAACCTGCTGGAGTATGTGATGAAGTTCAAAGAACGGCTGTCCACTGCTTTACAGCTGGCGAGAGAGAATTTAGGAGCTGCTCAGGAGAAGATGAAGACTTGGTATGATAAGAAGTCCAGGTTGCGCCACTTTCAGCCAGGAGATCAGGTTTTGATTCTGCTACCAGTTCATGGGCAACCTCTTCAAGCCAAGTTTAGTGGTCCTTATTTCGTGGAGAAGAAACTCAGTGATGTCAACTATGTCATCGCCACACCAGATCGTAGAAAGAACAAGCAACTATGTCACATCAACATGCTAAAGTTATATCACAGGCGGGACGAAAATAATCCAGTCTGCACTGAAGCTGTTCCACCCGAGTCTGCAAGTGAAGTTCTCCCATGCAGCATGAGCCTGACTGATAGTTTGGGGAAGAATCCTGATATCATGAATGATCTCCAGACTAAGCTTTCTCATCTACCTCCCAAGGAAAGGCAGGAGTTTTCGGCATTACTGTAGGAGTACCCGCAAGTGTTCCATGCCACTCCAGGAAGAACCACTGTGTTGATGCATGATGTCGATGTTGGAGACGCAAAGCCAATTATACTGCCTCCTTACCGTGTGAACCCAGTGAAAGTTCCTCTCATCCAGAAGGAGCTTGGCTACCTGTTGGACCACAAGATGATTGAGCCCTGTCAGAGCGAGTGGAGTTCTCCTGTCACTCTAGTCCCTAAGCCAGGTGGGTCACAGAGGCTTTGCATTGACTACAGACGTGTTAATCAGATAATCAAAACAGACACTTACCCTCTCCCTCGCGTGGAAGATTGCATAGACAAGATCGGAAAGGCTAGGTACATAAGTAAGTTTGATTTGTTAAAGGGATACTGGCAAGTACCTATGACTGAACGTGCTAGGGAGATTTCATGTTTTGTAACATTAGGAAAGACCTTTGCATGGTCTGTAATGCCATATACAGATTGTTTTAGAGTAATAAGAAATTTCCTTTGTAAATTTCTTTTTCTTTGTGGGGAGGTGTTACATAGCCTATGATTTCATCATCCTTTGTGTAATTTTAACGCACAGTATGCTGCACGTTTGATCACGAGCGTGTTCTGCCTCAGTCCCCCCCTTCTACCGTTATAGTAGAGTAAGTCGTCATTTCTGTTGTCAGTGCGGGATTTTCATCTCTTTGTCCCCATGGCTTCATTTGCGCGTCCTTCTTACAAGTTGTATCAAGCTCTCCTGGCCCCTATATAATGAGCTCAGTCTCTGCATCATTGACACTTAGATCTGCTCCTCATTTTGTTCACATCTCTGTCCTCCCCTGTACAGGTATTATTATTGTGAGTGCTCAAGAAATCTCCAAACATCTAGCAGCTGTGTGTAATTTGAGTATAACTGTTGTATTTTTTCTTGTACTGTGTAGCATAAGGTTAATTCTTAGGCCTAGTGAGGTTTTTTGATTAATGTTGGGTTTTATGTCAGTCATTTTTGATAACAGTTTGTATCTGTAATAATTTATCTGGCATTCACTGAGTATTATCTGGTATCTCATTTTATCAGGGCTGACTTAGATAAATTTACTCTTGCTAATTTCGTGTTAATAGAGGCTATTGCAGTTAATCATATATTTAACCTGTTTTTTGCCATTACATTATCCTTATGAGTCCTGAATGTTTTGTTGTTAGTTTGAACATTAAACTTTAACTTGTAATTTTACCTAACTCTTTTGTTTTGAACCTGGAACTTTACGGGACAGTAGTGACTCTTCGTATTCTCACTTAAAGTGTACATTATCTTTCTCTGTTCCGTAACAACATGCACATACACATCATGTACCCTTGGGTCTGACGGACCCTGATTATGTCACACATCAGGTAACCTGGAGTCTATAGGACCCCATCAGCTCTATAGACGAAGAATAGAGCCAGATACAAGAATAACCCCATCACCTCTCTAAACTACTTAACTAGTCGAGAAGGTAGCTATGAGGACAAATCCCTAGGGCTATTAGTCCAGACCCTGTTGTAGAGACCTGTATACATCTTCTTAGGAAGAAGCTTTGACTGGTGATTTGAGTACAGGATACCGCCAGCTTCAAAACAGTATTAGGTGGAATTGCTAGAATCATAGCATAAGTGAGAAAATGGCGGTTTTCAAAATGGCCACCACCGGGGTCTTTCAGGACCACAAAGGCTTACAATTTCTAATAGAAATGTAGTACCTCGAAGATTACTTTGGAAATTTCAGGCACGGCCAACACAATGGTGCCTATAGGAAATCAATATGACCTTGCCTACTACCCAAAATCCAAGATGGCCACCATCCGGACCCTCCTCCCCAAAAAAGTCGTGTATCTTTTGAAAGAAACATCATGACTGGATGTTTTTTTTGCTAATTATGAGGTTTTCAGGCACTGCCGACACTATCGTACCATTACTGATTCAATATCACAACATCTGATACTCAAAAATCAAGATGGCCATCTTTCAAATTCCATAACTAACAAGAAAGTTCTCAAATTTTCGATATAGTTGGAACATAGCAGTACTCTCTGGATATTACTATTTCATTTTTTTTTTTTTTTTTTGTAAATATCTGCTTGAACTCAGTTTTGGAAGGAAGTCATTACCTACGTTCCTTCCATGGAATCATGATGGTGTCAGATCTTCACAACTCCTTGGCATGAGAGGCATTCAGGGAGTGGTTGGTGCAGAATGATTGTAGTATCAATGATGAATTCACAGAACGTACACACTAAGTACAGAAAGCTCTATGTGCAAAGGAAAGACCCACTGAGAAGTTTGCAGAACTATCTGACCAGTACAATTTGAGTGTTTTCTGGAAGAATGCTGTGCAAAATCTAAGGTTTGTCAGCACCTGCAAGTGTTTCAACAGATGGCTGCAACTATCAAGCGTGCAGTTGCATCAGATCGAGAAGGAAATTTCCCTCTGCACATAGCTTCCATGGAAGCTTCTTTGCCAATCTTCTGAGAAAGCGACTGCATAAACTACTTTCACTGTGGTATGCTCTACCTTGAATCCACGAAAGCCTTAGAAGCAATACACTCGGACGTTTTTCAGTGGTTCATGCATGGTCAGTTTGTTGCGAAGGACTGAGTTGAAAGTTTCATCAATGCTGTTGCACCGGATATGATGCTTGAACAATCCATCCACAGGGCATCAAAAAGTGCTGGGGGCATTGTTGGCCAAACAAGAAGCCTGAGGATCGTGATCGAGTGGCAACTCATTTTCCACAAAATTCTCATCTTAAACAACTTCAGGGATATTATGAACGATGTGTCAATAAATCATAGTGAATCGGAGAGGGTTCATCATGAACTTACTGGATGCAAAGCTCATCAGCTGAATGAAAACGTTCCAAAGCCCCTGGACTTTGTGTGAGAAAGGGGTAACCCTTACGACATCAAGGCTCCTGCCATCAAACTGCACAATCTAATCACTAAGCAACTGGCATTGGATGAATTGGCCGTCTGGCTGCTCCAAATGCAGGTGAATGGGGATCAACTGGGAAGAGAATTCTGGAGAGAAAGGTTTGTTGACAAGACCAAAAAACTCTCTACCACTATATCGAAGAGGAAATTACCTCAACAGCAAACCACCCACTGATGTGAGTGACATCGAAAATGATAGCAGCGGCTCGGTGCGACATCGAAATTGTGAAAGAGTGAGGCATGGAACTTGAAACTACCTATGCCCATGATATCTCCAAATGTGTAAAGATATAATTTTGAACATTTACCATATTACCTCCTGGGGGTAGGGGGGTTTCCAAGAATACTCCCCCAGTATCCCTGCCTGTCATACAAGGCGACTATAAGGGTTGGCGGAGGGTTAGTGCCCCTCCCCAGAAAACAACTAACTAAAAAGACAAACAATAAGCCTCAGACAAAGACTGACCAAACGATGACGACCAAGGACCGGACAAAGGACATGGTAATCGGAACATGGAATGTAAGAGGTGTGAATGATAAGGAGAAAGAGAGAGATTGTCCAAGTGCTTGAGGGTGCGAAAGTGGATGTATGTGGAGTAACTGAAACTAAATGGAGAAGTGAGAGTGTGAGAGAATGGAAGTATGGATGGGGTATATGTGCAGGAGTAGGTGAGAATGAGAGGGCAAAAGAAGGAGTGTGTACAGTTGTGAGTAAAAGATGGAAGAAGACCATAAGAGAGTACGGATCAGTTGGGTCAAGGATTGTGTGGGTAAGACTGAAAGTTGGAATACAAATGTGGGCGATTGTGTGTGTGTATGCGCCAATGCAAGATCGTCCAAGCAGAGTGACAGAAGAGTTCTGGACAAAAGTGGAAGTGTGCATGGAAAAGTTGGAAGGAATGAGGGAGTGTTTTTGATTGGTGATATGAATGGTAAAGTAGGGAATGTGAAGGTGGATGGAATAGTTGGTGAGTGGGGTGTGCCTGTTGAGATAGATGAGAATGGCAGTGCGTTAGTGGACATTTGTGCTGGGAGGGGGTTGGTGATAGCCAATACACTCTTCAGACATAAAATGATCCACAAGCATAAATGGCAAGTGATGAGATGGGTGGGTGGTGAACTGAATGAAAGGAAGGCAATGATCGATTATGTGTGTGTGGATGAAAGGATGCGAAGATATGTAATGGATGCAAGAGCTTACAGAGGTTGGGGGAGTGGACTTTCTGACCAGTACTTGGTAGTGGCCAGAATCAAGATCCAAATAAGATGGAGAAATAGAAGAAGGGAAGGACGGGAAGAAGGAGTATTTGCAAGGAGAGTGGAAAGGTTACAAGAGGATGAGAAAAAGGCAGAATATAAGAGAGAAATGGAGGAACGATTGGGTAAATATGAATTGGAGCAGATGGGGGACGTGGAAGGTGTGTGCAGGATATTCAGAGAAGAAATATGTGAAGCATGTGACGTGGTGTGTGGGATGAAGAGAAGACGGAGGGGGGTGCAAGGAACAGTGTGGTGGACTGAAAAGGTGGGACAGGCTGTGGCACAAAAGAAGAAAGCATACAATGAATGGATGAGAAATAGGGGCGTGGAAGAAGCTGAGAGGCGGAAGAGAGAGTTATATGTAGAAAGAGAGAAGTGAAAAGATTAGTAAGAGAGAGTAAGAAGAGAATGGATGAGGAATTTGGAAGGAATATGAGTGTAAAGTGGAGGGACTGTAAGAAAATGATCTGGAAAGAGGTGAAGAGAGTAAGACAGGGTGGAAGTGAAGTTAGTACGGGAATGAAAGATAAAAATGGTAGATTACGGTACTAGTGGAGAAGGGACAAAAAGTGAGCAGATGCAGAGAACACTTTAAGGACTTGTTGAACATAGAGGATGGAAGTAATGCGAGTATAAGTGGCTGGGGAATGGCTGGGAGAAGGAGAGAGGTGAGAAGACAGGAAGAAATCAGTAGAAGTTGTGGAAGCAATGAAGAATGTTAAACTGGGCAAAGCCCCAGGAATTGATAGAGTGTGTGGTGAAATGCTGAAGCATGGGGGAGAGATAGTAGCAGAATGGATGTGGAAGATGTGCAGATTGGCCTGGGAGGAAGGTAGAGTCCCGGAGGATTGGAAGTCAGGTATAATTATTCCCTTGTACCAAGGAAAGGGGGAAAAAGAAGTATGTGGTAATTATAGGGGCATTTGTTTTCTTAGTATAATAGGAAAAGTGTATGGTAGGATACTCATTGACAGAGTTAGAGAAAGAACAGAGGAATTAGTTGGAGAAGAACAGGGAGGCTTTAGGAAGGGAAGAAGTTGTGTAGATCAGAAATTCATTCTTAGATCTTTAGTGGAAAAGTTTCTAGAGAAGGGAAAGAAGTTGTATGCGGCTTTCATGAATTTGGAGAAAGCATATAACAGGGTGGATAGACAAGGATTGTGGAAAGTATTAAGAATATATGGAGTAGATGGGAAGTTGCTGAATGCTGTGAAGAGTACCGTATGTATGATGGTGCAAAGGCTGCAGTGTGTGGATGGTGAACTAAGTGAATTTTTCTCTTTGAAGGTTGTGTTGAAACAGGGATGTGTCATGTCTCCATGGTTGTTCAATCTGTACATGGATGGGGTAATAAAAGAGGTACAAGGTAGGGTAGTGGATGTTGGAGTGGCCCTGGTGAGAGAGGGTAGTGTTTGGAAACTCCCTGTACTGTTGTTTGCAGATGAAACTGTGTTGAGAAGTGAAGACGAAGGGAAGCTGCAAGGCTTGGTGGATGAGTTTGGGAGAGTGTGTAAGAAACGGAATATAAAGGTGAATGTAGGGAAGAGTAAAGTGATGGTCTTTGACAGAGGTGACGTCAGTGAATGTACAGTGAGGTTGGATGGTGAGGAATTGGAAAATGTGAGTACGTTTAAGTACTTGGGTAGTGTGATGAGTAAGGATGGAGGTTTGGAGGGTGAAGTGCTTGAAAGGGTACAGCAGGAAAGAAAGGTTGCTGGTTCTTTGAAAGCAGTGATAAGAAACAGGGAAGTAAGCATGAAAGTGAAAGAGTTACTACATGACAGTATTGTGATACCAACTCTAACGTATGGAAGTGAAGCTTGGACGTTGTTGGAAGGACACAAGTCAAGAGTGAGAGCAATGGAAATGAGTTATTTAAGAGGAGCCTGTGGAGTCACATTGAGAGACAGGCTGACAAATGAGGATATAAAGGAGCGTTGTGGTGTGGATGTGGATGTGATAGGAAGCGTTAGGAGGAATACACTGAGGTGGTTTGGCCATGTGGAGAGGATGGAGGGTGAGAGACTGACGAGAAGAGTGAGTGAGGTGGAGGGTGGGAGAGGGAGGGGGAGGCCGAGGATGAGATGGAGGGATGGGGTGGAGAGGTATATGAGAGAGGGGGGTGTGAGTTGGGGGCAGGATAGTGAAATGGCGGGGGACAGGGCGACGTGGAGGCGATTTTTTTGTGGCCACCCCAAACAGGATTGAGGCGTCTGGCAATAGATAGAGACTGATAGATAGAATACTGAAATGGACCAAACTGGATCTTGAATGAATGAACTGGAGCCAACCAATATAGTCAGCTACTAGTAGCCTGTAGTGAATGAAAATTACAAATAATTATCCAGCAATAATCCTAAAATGCTTTATGAAGTTATAGCCCTTTGGTTCTAAATTAAAAAATTAGTCTAGGCGTACATAATTTCTTTCCACAGGAAACTAATGAAAATAACCTATTCTACAGCTTGCATTACAAAACTGCAAATAGCCTATATTAGTTTTGGTTTTAAATGTTCTTTAGCCCTGTCAGGAAACTTGGTCTGTGCACCCCTATTACCTCTCCCAATTCTGGCTCAGCCAGATAATGATTTCCCCTGGCTGAAAGTAGTTTATACTTTTCGTTACAGAACAGGAACTAATACAGATACTAATTATTGTTTTGTCACTTTGGAAAGTCAAAAGGTGTAGCTTTCTTTTGTTCTGGGCTGTAAATTTGTTGGTCTGGTTAGTACTTGGATGGGTGACCGCCTGGGAACACCAGATGCTGTTGGCATCCCTACGTGTCAAGTGGGGTTGGTGGAGGATTAGTGACCCTCCCTGTAAAACAATTAACTCTAAGGTCTTGGCCACCCCGTTTGGGATACATGGCGTCTGGCAATGAATGAAAATGAATGAATGAATGATAAATTGTTGTAGAAATAAACGTGTGATTACTATATTGCGTTCATTCACAAAGAAGTTGGAAATTTCTGAGAAAGTAAAATATCATTACTGTATATTAAATACACCCTTTTTTCTGTTTGACTTACAATATCCCTGTAATAACCAGACGTCCAATTCCCGGACACCACAGTTTCCGGACATTTTGGGCCCAGGCCCTTGGAACCCCCTAATGGCCAAAAAATGTAAAAGAGAGAAAAAAAAAACTGACATTTTTTCAACCGTACTCTGAACTTGGCGCACGGCACTGAGCAGCTGTATTTTTGTGTGTAGTACAGGGGCCCGCTGCTTCCTCCCCTCCCCAGTTCCCGCCTAACTACAATCGTGATTAGACACTCGTTGCAATGGCTGCCGCACGTGCTCATTTTTGTGAATAAACAGTGAATATACTGCAATTCCTCGCCAATAGACCACATGGGAATTTACAGTATTGTGCAGTGTTAAGAAATTGGAATTTAGAGTGCACTGGATTAAGTGCACAGTGCAAACTGACGTGTTGCAACTGGCGTGGCACAAGTAAGAACAGAATGCACAGTGTTAAACAGTTATAATTCACAGGTTGTGTCCCCCCCTGTGGCGGGGGGGACACAACCTGGCCGCACTATGGGGTGGTACTACTACTCTGCGGCCAGGTTGTGTTAGGAAGAATACTGCCACCGTATTCCCTGCGTGTCGTAAAAGGCGACTAAAAGGGGCGGGGTGAGGGGACTAGGGACCCCCTCCTCTGTTTTTTAGTTCCTAAAAAGAGACAGGCCAGAGAAAGGGATGGGGGATGGAGTTATCCCCGTACCCTGAAGATTGGGTCTATGAATGTGCGTGGATGTAGTACAATTGAGGCTAAAAGGGAGGAGATTGGGAGAATGTTTGTGAGAAGAAAGTTGGATGTGTTAGCTTTGAGTGAAACGAAGATGAAAGGGAAGGGGGAATCTATGTTTGGAAGTGTGAATGGAAGATTGTCAGGTGTTGATAGAGGAAGGGCAAGAGAAGGTGTGGCCTTGTTAGTGAGTCCGGAAGTACAGCAGTGTGTGATTGAATGGAAGGAGGTGTCATCGAGACTGATGTGGGTGAAAGCGAAATTTGAACGTGAGTTGTGGGTGTTTGTGAGTGCATATGGGCCTGGTAGTGAAAGGGATGAACAAGAGAGGAGTCTTTCTGGAATGATGTTGATGAGTGTCTGCAGAGTTTTGGAGCGAATGTGAATGTGGTAATGATGGGAGATCTGAATGCTAGAGTGGGAAATGTAGCAGTTGAAGGCGTAGTTGGTATGCATGGTGTGCCTGGAAGAAATGCAAATGGGGAACGAATGATAGCGATGTGTGTTGAGCGAGAGATGGTGATTGGGAATACGCTGTTTGAGAAGAAAGATATTTATAAGTATACATGGGTGAGACAGGAGGGTGGAAGGGTTGTTGATAGAGCCTTGATGGACTATGTGGTTGTGTCTAGGAATGTAATAGGAAGATTGTTGGATGTGAGAGTTCTGAGAGGGGAGGGTGGAGGTATGTCTGACCACTACCTGGTGGAGGGAAAGTTAAGAGTAGGTAAGAGATGGGTGAGAGCTAGGAGGGTTAGGTGTGGCAGGGAGGTTTTGAAAGTGAGTGAGTTGGATAAAAGAGAGAAAAAGATAGAGTATCAGGAGAAATTGAGAGATGAGTGGAACGCAGTGAAAGATCGGGAAAATGGCAGCGTGGAGGAGGAATGGCAGTTGTTTAAGAGTGCTGTGGTGGGGCATGAAGAAGAGGTGTGTGGTGTGAGACATGTGGGTGGTGGTGTAAGAAAAGGAAGTGAATGGTGGTGCGAGGAAGTAAGTATGGCTGTGGCTGAGAAGAGACGTGCATATGAAGTGTGGCTGCAGAGGAAGGATGAGATGTCATATGAAAGGTATAAGGAAAAGAGGAATAGAGCGAGAAGGGCTGTGCGTGATGCTAAAGTGGCAGCAGATGAGAGGTGGGGTAGGCGGCTGACAGAGAATTTTCAACAGAATAAGAAAATGTTTTGGAAGGAGGTGAAAAGGGTGCGAAAGGGAGAGTCTGGGAAGGAAGAACGAGTAAAAGCAGAGGATGGAAGGATGTTAATTGAGATGGATGCAGTAAGGAAGAGATGGGCAGAGTATTTTGAAAGATTGTTAAATGTAGAGGAGGAAAGGGTGGCTGAGATTGTGGCAGATAGAAGGGTGCAAGGAATAAATGTGTTGGGAGAGTTGAATGATTCTTTGATCACGAAGGAGGAAGTGGAGAAGGCAGTAAAGGAGATGAAAACAGGGAAAGCTGCAGGTATGGATGGGTGTGCTGTGGAATGCCTGAAGGGTGGTGGAGTGAATATTGTTGACTGGTTAGTAAGATTATTGAATGTGTGCTTTGAGAAAGGTATGGTGCCAGTTGACTGGGCAAGTGCTTGTGTGGTCCCGTTGTATAAAGGCAAGGGTGATAAGTATGAATGTACTAGCTTTAGGGGTATAAGTCTGTTGAGTGTTGTAGGTAAAGTGTATGGTAGAGTGTTAATTATGAGAGTTAGAGAGGGTACAGAGGGAGTGATTAGTGATGAGCAGTGTGGCTTTAGGAGAGGGAGGGGATGCGTTGATCAGGTGTTTGCTGTGAGACAAGTGTGTGAAAAGTATTTAGCGAAAGGCAAGGATGTGTTTTGGGCATTTATGGATTTAGAGAAAGCGTATGATAGAATTGATAGGGAGGCTTTGTGGACTGTTTTAAGATTGTATGGACTTGATGGTAGGTTACTAAAAGGGGTGAAAAGTTTTTATGTAAATAGTAGAGCGTGTGTAAGAGTGGGAAATGCTGTGAGTGATTGGTTTCCCGTGAGAGTGGGGCTGCGACAGGGATGTGCGATGTCGCCTTGGTTGTTTAATATTTACATGGATGGTGTTGTAAGGGAGGTGAATGCAAGAGTTTTAGGTGGAGGTCTGAGTCTGGTAAATGTTGATGGAGGAGAGTGGAATCTGAAGCAGCTGCTGTTTGCAGATGATACTGCACTGGTGACTGATTCAGAGGAGAGATTGAGACAGTTGGTAGAGGAGTTTGGAAGGGTGTGTGAAAGGAGGAAATTGAAAGTAAATGAGAATAAGAGTAAAGTGATGAAGTGTACGAGGTTGATAGATGGTAGGGGGATGAATATAGTTTTGAATGGTGAGTTGCTTGAGGAGGTAGATTGTTTTAAATATCTAGGGTCACATGTTGCTGTGGATGGAAGAATAGATGCAGAAGTGAAGTTTAGAATAAATGAAGTAGGAAAGGTGCTGGGAGGAATGAAAAAAGTGTTTAAATGTCGTTCGCTTAGAATGGATGTAAAGAGAAGGCTGTATGAGGGTGTTGTGGTACCGACTGCATTATATGGGGCTGAAACATGGAATATGGGTGTAGCAGAGAGGAAAAGTTTGAATGTAATGGAGATGAGATGTCTGAGGAGTATGTGTGGAGTGACGCGTATGGATCGAGTGCGAAATGATGAAGTGCGAAGGAGAACTGGAGTTGTTCGGGAGATGGCTGGTAGAGTTGAGCAGAGGGTGTTGCAATGGTTTGGGCATATGGAGAGAATGGATAATGAGCGATTGGTGAAAAAGATAACTAGATCTGATGTGAGAGGTGTAAGACTGAGAGGAAGACCACGAATAGGATGGATGGACAGTGTGAAGAGAGCGCTGGATGCGAGAGGGATGTCTGTTGAGCAAGGAAGAGTGGCTGTGCGTGACAGAAATAAATGGAGAGAAATTGTGAATGAATAAGTGATGACGCAGCCCTGAGGGGATATTCTCCCGCTTTTGGTCTGATCAGCTAGTCAGGTCAGGTGCGGGTAAGGGGATGGGTCTGTTATGATGTGGCAGGGGTAAACCAGTTCTGCTGTCGGGCCCTGCTGTGGATGTCACTGATTGCATTGCGCAGTTGACCCTTGTGCGTTGTGATGCAGTGAGGATCTGTCCGTTCTCCCCTTTGGGGCTAAGATGCGAATAAATGTGTTTGAATGGATGAGTAAATGGAGAGTGAGTCGTCCTGTCTCGGCTACCTCCCTTTCCTTGGGGGAAGCAGCCTAGGTATATAGATAGATAGATAGAAGGATTAATTGCTGCACGACACTGGATTGCTGAACGTGCTTCAAGAGCATTTTCACCACTGCTAGAGCCTTAGAGGAGGCGGTTTAATCGTCGTAATGGCCACGGACGTGTTGTAAGTACTCTGTACAGTGGAAAATATTTTCCAAACTCACTTCTAATTCTTTATTCTTTGGTTCCTTTTCTTTTATTTCATGGTTTCTCTCCCTTATTTGTGTGATTAGGATTTTAAATAGGTGCTATGTATGTCTGGTAGGGAATTATGTAGGTGATTTTCTGGGTTAGACTGGGTTAGGATCCATAAGTACCTGTCTAGGAGACATTTTCCCAATTCCTGGACAAACCCAACTTCTGGATATGCCTTTGGTTCTAATACATTGGTTACTGGGGGATTACTGTATTCTGCATTATGTTATCAAATTTCTCATAATATATATAGTATAGCGTATGGAGCACATGAAAATTTGCTATAGTACAATTTTCCAGTTCCAATCAATGCAAGATTTATTGTAATATATTAGCCACAAAATGTAGTACTGTCACTTGTAACTTGCACCTGCATGACACACGTTTATATTTAGGCACACGATTGCCAGACATACGAGCCTATAAATCATATAAAAGCAAATTATACGCCTTTTCTTTCTTACATATGTAGGCTAAACGTGAGTGGGGTAAGTAGATCATATGCGTCAAATGCCAATGAAAACCATGAGAGGGTTAAAACCTTTCCAATATCTTATAGTGACTTAGCTGTGGTTGTCCTACAGCAAGCTCAGTAACAAAAAATAATAAAAATCCATAAAGCAGGTTAGCTGAGTCAAGGACCCTAGGTTAAGACAGCAATATTATATAGAAGTTCTGATGCCAAAAATTCTGAGAAAACAAATTAAGGGATTTTTACATACCGTATTACACCTGTACAGTTATTAATTCACTGTATGGCAAGACATTGTGTATTATCGTGGACTGTGCTTTATTTTTCCTTACAAATACAGAGGAAGCGCCGTACATTAAAGTCACTTCCTATGCCCCCAAACCCCACCTATAGGGCAATGGGTTATGAGACATGGTAAATGTACCGCACTATTTTGGGAACAATAACTGCAAATCCACCAAAATACACAAGAAACTACGGTACAACAAGATGACAGTTATGCAGTGATTCAGGCTGTTTTCTTACTAACTTACGTTCCTAAGGAAAAGTAATTTTAGTATTGGTACCATATACATATTCCTAAAATGGCATTGGAACTGTACTTTGAAGGTTTCTGAAACATTATCATTCTAAAATCACACAACTTTGTGAAAACCATTGCTTGGAATGGAGAAGCATGGAGGTGGAAAGACATTTTCAAAAGATGTAACAACTTGTTCGTTAATTCACAGGCGCTGTATTCTGTCAGAGACGCATTTACCACCAATAATTCATCTGGCTGCATGGAGACAGGCGGCATAGAGGAATTGAAAAAACTTCCACTGGGTAAGTTTTCCCCAGTCCCTGCCTTCACTAGGGCCTATTGCCTAATGGGTAATGTAAAATGTAAACCCATATGCTTACAGGTATTGATATTAATTTTGGAAAATTTGCATATTATGCCCACACACTTTTCATATTTGTTATAGCAGCTGGCACTGGTGTTTCTGTTATTTTCTTTTGTTTTTACAACTAACTTATTAATGCACAGAATATTATGTTTTTCTCTAAATAATGATCTTAGTCTCTCCTAACAATAATAATTTGGCCCTGGGTTCAGTAATGGTTTGCCTGCATTGTGTTAGGGTTTCCTTGCAGTGAAATACAGTTTTCCTGCAGTGAGACTGATGGGTTAGGTAGGATGTGGTTACTATACAGGTTAGCAAAACAGCGCACAGTGATTAAGTTACAACACTTCATATTCTGCAAAATCTAAGATATACATAGTACCGTATGAAGTACAATAATGGAACCCCCTATTTGTGAACATTTTAAAATAAAAATATTTAAATCCGCTATACGCACCAATCTAAAAAATAAATAAAAGGTCCTGTTAATACTGTCTTCATATTTGAATGAGAAAGCCATACAATGAAGTAAAAACCAGGAAATCTAACAACATCCTACCTAACCCATTCAGTCTCACTGCAGGAAAACTGTAATTCACTGCAAGGAAACCCTAACTCTATCTATTGCCAGACGCCATAATCCCGTAAGGGGTGGCCATTTGTCTTTGAGTTATTTGTTTTACGGGGAGGGGCACTAACCCTCCACCAACACACTTGTTGACACGTATGGAGCACGTATGGTTTGGTTATATGGTTACCACCCAGCGTTGTAAATGTTTTCTTGGCTTACAGGAAACCATTTGGCTTGTCACTCAATGTAAAGCCACCTGTAAAGGAAAGAAAAGCAATAAGAAGTGACAGGAAAGATGGGAGAAATAGGAAGAGCTCAATGCAGGAAAACCATTACTGAACCCAGATCCAAATTATTATTGTTAGGAGAGATAATAACATCATTATCTAGGGAAAAACATTATATTCTGTGCATTAACAAGTTAGTTGTTAAAACAAAAGAAAATAAAAGAACTACCAGTGCCAGCTGCTATAATAAACATAAAGGGTGGGCATAATATGCAAATTTTCCAAAATTAATATTAATACCTGTTAGCATATGGGTTTACATTTTACATTACCCATTAGGCAATAGGCGCTAGTGAAGACAGGGACTGGGGAAAACTTACCCAGTGGAATTTCTTTGAATTCCCCTATGCTGCCTGTCTCCATGCAGCCAGATGAATTACTGGTGGTAAATGCGTCTCTGACAGAATACAGCGTCGGTGAATTATTGCACAAGTTGTAGCGTCTTCTGAAAATGTCTTTTCACCTCCATGGTTCTCCATTCCAAGCAATGGTTTTCACATGGACAAAGTTGTGTGAATTTTGAATGATAATGTTTCTAAAACCTTCAAAGTACAGTTGCAATGCCATTTTAGAAATATGCCATAGGAATATGTTATAGTGGCAGAAGTTAGTCGTCTCGCGAACTTCGTCCAGACGCCCAAGGGATTTGTTTACAAACTCAGCTGACGGGGCATTCATTAGTCAGTATACAAAATATTTAAATAATTATGAAAATATTATGATACCTCAAAAATACAGTAGTAATAAAGGTCTGAGATAACACTATTTACTTAAATAACAAACATTAATGTTATGATTTACGAGATGATTAATAAATTTAAGTGTAAACGAATTTCTATTCGAATGACGGGACTCGGACGTACATTTGTCAGTGCAAAGATGATAAAGCTTATTGTACTTGTCATTAAATATTTACGACAAGCGAATCTGCTGACAAAAGGCCGTTCTTATGTGAAGGAATGGTACACATAGCAACTGTCTTTTACGCGCTGACGTTGTAATATAGGTGTCACCGGCGTAACATTTTGACAAAGCATTTCGTCAATAGGACTTTTTTGCTTGGTGCTTTTCATGTACTGTAGGGAATGTGTTTGCTGCTACACATGTACTGTAGGCAATGGATAGGCTACATGTAAATAAATCAATATATAAATCTATTACCTGGCATGTAGTGGGAGGTGATTGGCCGTCGGAGGTATTGAGACAAAGAAACAGGCCCCCCGGAGTGGTGAGTGCAAGGTGAGGGCTCGGGTAGGCCTGGGGGTGGAGGAGCGTTTGTGTTGTCAGTTGTTGTGGAGCGGTACAGTTTTACAGGCAGGTACTGGCCAATTAACTACCACACTACAATGACGGATTTGTCATTTGTTCCTTGCTATCTATATCCACACAGTTTCATTCACCTTTGAAGAGGCATTTTGAATGGCAGAGGTTAGATACAACCTTCAATTCCTCCTTCAGTAAAAGATGTCTTCCTAATGCTAAATACAGTCATTTAGAGCCAACAAGAATTAACACAGACAGTACTGTATTGAAGGAGTTAACACTGATATTACAAGAATTAACACACACATTGAAATAAATAACACCAATATTAGACGAATTAACACAGACATAAATAGTTAACACTGATATTACAAGAATTAACACAGACACATAAATAGTTAACACTGATATTACAAGAATTAACACAGACACATAAATAGTTAACACTGATAGTACAAGAATTAACACAGACACATAAATAGTTAACACTGATATTACAAGAATTAACACAGACACATAAATAGTTAACACTGATATTACAAGAATTAACACAGACACATAAATAGTTAACACTGATATAAAAAGAGGTTACAGTTCAGCAACACTGTGTTATTGTTTTCAGAACAATATACACAAGAACAATATGTATTTTGTAGGATTATTCATGCTGTAGTGTCACTTTATTTATCAGTTCGTACAGTATTAATGTTACAGATAATTCAGTTCTGTATAAACTCTTAAATATGTTGCCTTTGTACGTGGTCAGTGTATGTAGTTATTTATCTGTGGACAGTTGGTCTTAGCATCATAGTTGTGACATGTGAAGGTGTGAGATGTAGCAGGAATGCTGGGCCTCAGCTAACACATTGTCTAGGTCATGTCCAGAGTGGGCTACATATCAGAAAAAGACTTCACCCGCACGAATCCCTGCCTCCCTAATCCATACCTTACTTTTATGCTGCCTTTAGTTCTTTCACCTTAACCTGACCCACAGTTTTATCCTTTTAGAAAAAAAAAATGCTATGGCTTCACACCCTTTCCATAGCACTTATTCGTGACTAGCACCATATTCTAATGTTATTTAGGGTCTTAAAACTTATCATTCAAGGAGGAGAGAAGACAGTTTAATATCAAGTTAGAGTAAATAAATTATAGTGTACTATCAGCCTTGTATTAGACAACAGTACCACCACCAGGTAATGCAAGTCTGTGTTGCCAATTCAACCTCAGCTATTTTACAAACTGTGTCTTTCCTTGGTGGTGTCATTTTAGGCGTGCACATAGCAGAGGGAGTGTCAGCAGCAGCCCTCCAGCCCCTGCCACACGCCACAGGTCTTGGCGGTTACGGCCGTGTGTGGGTCTACCTGAGTGACGTGGGTGAGGGCGGGCAGCAGCGAGTCGTCCAGGTGGCACAGCACCTCCAACCACCATCATGGTCAGTACTGACGCCTACAGTCACCTCTCTCTTACATTTTACACACTTCATACCCATTTCTTACACACATATATACAATCCCTGTTTTCTTATTGCACACATTCATAAACCTGCACACCTGCATTTACACACACACACACACACACACACACACACACACACACACAAGCTTAGAAACACATACACTCCCTGCTTCAGACACTCTACTGTTCAGAAACACGCTGCTTCTTTAGGCACGTAGGTACAGTTCAGCACACACACACACACACACACACACACACACACACACACACACACACACACACACACATACAAACAAACACAAGCTTAGATACACATACACTCCGTGCTTCAGACACACTACTGTTCAGAAACTTGCTGCTTCTTTAGGCACATATGTACAGTTCAACACACACACACACACACACACACACACACACACACACACACACACACCTCTCGCTAGTGCAGTGGTAACGTTCCCGCTTGCCAACTGGTGGACGGGAGTTCCTCCTTGCTCAGGTTGCGAAAAGTTTCACTGACGAAGTGGGTGGTTACTGTCCCCCTTTAGCAAGGGGACGGGTTTGTGCATGTGTGAAGGTCACAGCCTTACCCTTAGATCGGACTATATGAGCTCTCAGCTCCCTTCCGGGAGGGTAAAAGCTGACCATCACGACCATCAAGTGATCCTGACCGACCCGGTGAATTACACACACACACACACACACACACACACACACACACACACACACACACACACACACACACACACACACACATACACACACACACACACACACACACGTACAAGAGTGGGGGCCTTTTAGCAACACCATAAACATCCTTGGTCACCGACAGGACTCGAATGCACTCCTATGCCCTTTGGGGGAGGGGGGGGGACGCGCTAACCGGTTACACCACGGCATCATCCACCATACTTTACCTGTCAGCTGGAAGGCGTACAGGACCTGAGTAGTGCTGCACACCTGCTATACATACATACATACATACATACATATTCATATACATACATATCCATGAGTTTAAATGGAATGTACACTAACGTTTTACGTACACCTTTCAAATGAAACCACACACACACACACACACACACACACACACACACACACACACACACACACACACACTGGCTTACAAAGCAGTAGTTGGAGTAAAGCATTAAAGAGCAACAAATGGTAAAGGGGTGCAGCAGTTCCTAATGTCAGTGTCAATTCTGCTGCAAATACTGGTAAAGGTGTGAGTGGCGTCACACTGACTGAACTGAGCACAAGGGATGGAAGAAAAAGATAAAGCAAGAAGGGAAGAGGAAGAACAAAGAGGAGGGTAAGAACGAGGGGAGGAAGAAGTTAATGATGCTAATGGTATATTTTAGTACAGAAAGTGGCTCACATACAAGTGTAGCCTACACTTGGGCAGTCACCACAAACAGATTATGTCATCCGAGTTAAACGGTTTAAAGTGTGGCCTCTCTCTCTCTCTCTCTCTCTCTCTCTCTCTCTCTCTCTCTCTCTCTCTCTCTCTCTCTCTCTCTCATATACTTCGTCTAGACATTATAATCCTAATTGTGCAGCAGTTTGTTATCATGTGTTTGGAGGCAGGAACTTGCTTTGGATGAGGTAGACCAACCCAACCCCGCCCGGGAGCCACCTTACTAAATATGCTGGTGAAAATGGCCCGGTTTGGTCCAGTTAGGCCATGGCTGGGTCTAGGTTAGGTTAGGGTGTGTTAGGTTTGGTCTGAGTGTATTAGGTAACTCTGCCATTATGTATCGGGAAGAACACATACACGTGGATATATTGTGAATGCTGACACATGACAAGGAACAACATTCCTCACCAATGTATTAATTAGGCTGGCAATCTTGACTGGCTGCATTTATGCGTTAATTTATCCCCAATAAAATAATCCTTAGTTACCATGAGAAGTATAGCTGGTTGTGAGTCTGTGTGTGAGATGGTACATACACCACATACATATGTTGTATGTGCTGACACAGGTTGTTGTCAGATGGTACATACACCACATACATATGTTGTATGTGCTGACACAGGTTGTTGTCAGATGGTACATACACCACATACATATGTTGTATGTGCTGACACAGGTTGTTGTCAGATGGTACATACACCACATTCATATGTTGTATGTGCTGACACAGGTTGTTGTCAGATGGTACATACACCACATACATATGTTGTATGTGCTGACACAGGTTGTTGTCAGATGGTACATACACCACATACATATGTTGTATGTGCTGACACAGGTTGTTGTCAGATGGTACATACACCACATACATATGTTGTATGTGCTGACACAGGTTGTTGTCAGATGGTACATACACCACATACATATGTTGTATGTGCTGACACAGGTTGTTGTCAGATGGTACATACACCACATACATATGTTGTATGTGCTGACACAGGTTGTTGTCAGATGGTACATACACCACATACATATGTTGTATGTGCTGACACAGGTTGTTGTCAGATGGTACATACACCACATACATATGTTGTATGTGCTGACACAGGTTGTTGTCAGATGGTACATACACCACATACATATGTTGTATGTGCTGACACAGGTTGTTGTCAGATGGTACATACACCACATACATATGTTGTATGTGCTGACACAGGTTGTTGTCAGATGGTACATACACCACATACATATGTTGTATGTGCTGACACAGGTTGTTGTCAGATGGTACATACATCACATACATATGTTGTATGTGCTGACACAGGTTGTTGTCAGATGGTACATACACCACATACATATGTTGTATGTGCTGACACAGGTTGTTGTCAGATGGTACATACACCACATACATATGTTGTATGTGCTGACACAGGTTGATGGTAACTGGAGGAAGCAAAACACAGGTTAGGCTATTATCTCCTTCTTCCCTCCTTCACAATAGAAGCAGATTTTTAACTAAAGTCTTACTACACCATTAATGGCAAAAGTGCCTTGGACAAATAAAAAGGAATGTATTCTACGTTATATGTAATATAGTCTAGGGATTTACATCACCACATTTTATCCCATTTCTTTGGCTAACACTCGTGAACTGACAATAAATGTGGCCATTACAGACAAACAAAATATATATGCATAATGCATCGTTGCCACAAAATGAATGCAGAGAATACCACAGTCAGTGACAACAAATAGTTTGTCTTTACTTTGCCAACAAACTACGCTTTGAGAAACTGACATTTCTTGTTGGAACATTTAGGCAACAACAATGCTCCCTGTTGGCGGTTGGCCTTCCATATGGTGCACTTAATATTTACAGTTATTTGACATACAGATTTATAATAATAATAATAATAATAATAATAATAATAATGATGACGATGATGATGATGATGGTGAGGTGGGGAGAAGATTTTCTATATTGCTCAGAAATTTAAACATTGCCGATCGCACCAACGGACTTCATATCGTGCATTCATTATTGCTTCATACTTATCAGTATATAATAAATGCAAAATAGAAACAAGAAAAATGAAGTACTTCACGTCATGATAGGCTAATAAAAATAACCAGTAACTAATTGCTTTAAAATGTGACTGTTTTGAGTTCATGCCAGTTCACTTGACATCATGCTAACTTAGCCACTTGCGAGTTTTGGCACACAAGAGCGTTCAAAATATCCATTGATAATTTTAGTAGTATTAGCACAAATTGTGTTTATAAATAAATATCATGTGAAAATTGCTTTGAAATAATACGAAGCACTTGCTGAATAATGCTATGCTTCGAGTTTGCCAGATATAAGCAAAGTACTGTATCGAAGACCGTCCATCTTTTCACAGTAAGAAATTGCTCAATATTTTCCTTATTTACGGCTAAATCGAGCCAACTTGTTCAACAAGTATTTGATATTCAAGTAAAGCAATTTTCACATGATATTTATCTGTTATAACCAGGATTTGTGTTGATGCCACAAAAACGATCACTGCCGATATTTCAACTTGCTTGTAGGTCAACACTGGTAACTGGGCAGTTGAAGATCACTTTATCTTTATGTCATAATTATACATCCACTTATTGTTATTATTAAAGATGTATTCATAACATTTGACAGGAAAGGCCAAAACCAGAAATATCTCCACTCATGTATTGCTTACAAAATTCAACCCTGTCCAGTTAGCGCCAAGGGACGTTACATGGAGGCAAATTCACACACACACACACACACACACACACACACACACACACACAGGTAGATTAATGACACACACACACACACACACACACACACACACACACACACACAGAGGTAGATTAATGACACACACAGACACACACAGACACACACACACACACACACACAGGTAGATTAATGACACACACACACACACACACACACACAGGTAGATTAATGACACACACACACACACACACACACACACACACACACACACACACACACACACACACACACAAGTATATTGATGACACACACACACACACACACACACACACACACACACACACACACACACACACACACACACACACACACACACACACACACACAGGTATAGCGCCAGTCCAACTCCTTCCCCTACTGCACCTTCATCCCCTATCCCCTAGGCATACCCCTGGCACCCCCAACCCTCCCCCGCCACCACCAGGTACAGGTCCATGGAGTTGCCCAGGAGCAGGTTGGGTTATGGCGGGTACGTGAGGCTGGTGGAGGCCCTGGCTGCGGCTGGGGTCAGGGTGGGGGCAGTGTTGGTCCCTGACACCACCATCACTGACACAGAGTGGGAGCAGCTGGACTCCCTCACCTACACCAGGCTGGGGGCGGTGTCTGGCAGGTAAGTGTTGTGTTGCTGCCTCACTACCTCACCCTCACACCCACCCCACCATCATTCTCTCCTTTCCTTCACACCCTGACCATTCCCTCCCTCCCTCCATACTCCGACCATTCCCTCCCTTCCTCCATACCCAGACCACTCTCTCTCTCTCTCTCTCTCTCTCTCTCTCTCTTCGATACTTCCTTCTCCCTGACTCTCCCTTCCTTTCATCTCCTCCCTCCCTCCCCCTCTTCCCTGTCTCCTCTCCTCCCTCACTCCTTTCCTCCTCCTCTCCTCTATCTCCATCTTGTATTTATAGTATGGTTAGGTTAATTATTTTGGTACATAATTATTTCGACGCTGTACCATCATTATAATCATAATCATCAGTATCATCATCATTATCATCATCATTATCATCATCATAATCATCATTATCATCATCATTATCTATATTATCATGATCATCGTTATCATCACCATTACCATCATTATCATCATTATCATCATCATTATCATCATAATCATCATCATTATCATCATTATCTATATTATCATGAACATCATTATCATCACCATTACCATCATTATCATCATTATCATCATCATTATCATTATCATCGTTATTATTATCATCATAATCATTATTATCATCATTGTTGTCATTATCATCATCATGATCATGATCATTATCATCATCATTATCATCAGTATCATCATTATCATCATTATCATCATCATTATCATCAGTATCATCATTATTATCATGATTATCATCATCATTATCATTATGATGGTCAACATTATCATCCTCATTCTTATCATCATTATCATTAACATCATCATTATTGTCATCATCATTATGATAATTTTCATCATCATTATTAATCATCAACCAACAGCAACAACAACAACAATAACAGCAACTACTACTACTACTACTAATACCTCGACTACTATTACTACTGCTACTACTACTGGTACTAGTACTACTACTAGAATTACTACCACTAAATCTACTACAACTACCACTACCGCTATCACCACCACCACCTCTTGTACAACTACTGCAATAACTAGTACTGCTACAACTACTACTACTAGTATAGCTACTACTGCTACTATTACAACTGCAACTGCTACAGTGACCACTATTACTACTACTACTAGTAGTAGTAGTATTACAACTACTACAACTAGTACTACTACTGTTACAACAACTACCACTACTAGTATAACTACTACTACTACTGCTCCTAGCATTACTACTACTACTACTACTACTACTAGTACTACTACTACTACTGCTGCTCCTAGCATTACTACTACTACTACTACTAGTACTATTACTGCTACTACTACTACTAGTACTATTACCACTACTACTACTACTAGTATTACTACTACTACTACTACTACTACTACTACTACTACTACTACTGCTCCTAGCATTACTACTACTACTACTACTACTACTACTACTATAGCTAATTTAATCAGCTGTGAGAAGAGACGAGCCTTAAGCTTTTGAAAGCTGGCAGCTGACTGGTTGTCCGAGTGCATTCATTATTAACGACGCCTGTAAATTATTTTTATCGTATGGGTTTCAATAACCGTTTGACGAAAAGATTGCTAAATAAAATGTTATACATAGTTATTTGCAAAGATTAATTTAAAAACGGGGCCTTACTAAGTTTATCAGATGGCCTAGATACGTGTGAAATTTTGAATTCCCGGAACAAAACACGTCCAGGTAAATTTTACGAGTACCTCGATTTTTTTTTCCATGTTCAAGTAAACTGAAGTAATGCATTACTGCGATAGTTTGTATAATATGACCTAGTAAAACATCGGAATTGCAATGATATGTAACATATTCCCTGAATCTTGATGAATGATAGACGGAGGGGGACGGGGGAGGGGGTAAGCCGCTCATGGGGTGTCCTACTTGACCAAGCAGACCAATATTCAGATTTACGTGAGAGTGTTTTGCTGTCACGTCAGTTTGCATTATGCTTTCTACTTTCGCATCATCAGTAAGTTTTCTATCTTATTAGTTTCGAACATCTACTTACAACTTACAACAGGGCTGTGACAAGGTATGGGCTGCGGGATATTTAAAAGTGACGGTGACATACAGCTTCTTCACCCGTTGACGTCATTTGTCATTGGAATTCCGATGTTTTACTAGGTTAAATTTGACAGGATGTTGAAGTAATGACATAATTTACCTTAATTTGCCTGAACATGGGGGAAAAAAATCAAGGTATCGCCCAAACAAGTGATGTCTCGCTAAGTTTCGGACAAACTCCCTGGGTCTGGCAACATTCACTTGATTGGGAGTTAGGAGACAGAAACAGTATTTGCCTGTCCTGCAAACATTATTTATGGTGTAAAAAAACTAATGATGCGAAAATATTAGTTAAGTTTAGCGTTTATTTCTTTTTAGGCCAATAACAATAATTAAGTAAAAAGCGATATCTGGCACGTTTCCACTCGTCGTCACGAGTCATGCCAGCAGTGTTACCAATGCAGCAAGTTTACCGCTAAATTTAAAGTTTTTAAAAGCAATCTAGCTGGTAAAAATGTAAATATTTTCTGTGTATATGGCATTCCTTTAAAGTCCTGTCTAGCACTGTTCTCCTTAATTTCCCTGTTATGCGGATTTTTACTACTTTTGGGACCAATCTAGCGGATATCTATGGATTTCCTTTGGCAACACTGCACGGAAGGCCCAATGTGTGTGTGTGTGTGTGTGTGTGTGTGTGTGTGTGTGGGAAGGCCTTACGTCAGGCAGTCAGCATCATGCCATGGTTGTGGGTGGGTGTTTCGGCCTTTGTCACGATCCTCCTCTTCCCTCCTCTAAGACAATCCTTTTCGTCTTCTCTTCATTGTCGCACTGTTGCTTTTGACTATCCTCTCCGTGTTTAGTTCTTTCATGAAACTGCTCTACATATTTTATAACATGTTAGATGTCGTGTGAATAAAATGATCAGTTTTCTCCCAAAAGTTGCACTGGTTACACTAACTTAACTGAATACCGGCAGATCAATTTGCTTCTTGATAGCAACACTTGTGGTTAGGGGTTGTTCTTGGGCACATGCAATAATTTGTCTGTCTTGGTCTTGTGCTACGAGGGGCTTCATTTGGCAGTTTTTCAGTGTTTTACCTCTCTATATCACTTAACTGTCTATTAACTGTCCTCTACTTGATGTTAAGCTTCTGGGATATCTGTTGTTATGCTGAGTGTTTTTAGGCCGACTCCTCGTACTAAAAACACTAGCTACTGAGCGGGGTCCTCTTTCCGGACCGGAAGTAATGCACTAACAAAGGAACAGGACATAAAAACTAGGCAGTCCACCTTTAACACATCTATTACCTTAATTCTAACACCGTGACAATATTACATAGAATGATATTCTGGACAGAGGATACAGATATACAAAGTTACGTTAGTACAACACGGGATATTCACACACACTATAATTATACTTTACAATGGGTTAAGGGTCCATAAGTGAATGAGACTAACTTTCATTAAAGTCCAAAAGGTCTTAGTGTACTGGTGCAATCGAGATGTCTGGGCTTGATGAGCCGGGGGAGGATTACTACTATAAAAGAACAAGGGGAGCAGATCACTATAATTTACTGTCTGGGCTCGGCGCGGCAACTCTCGCCCGCGCGTGCACTGGTAAGGGGGGGACTCCTCTAGTCTGGGCTGGGGAATAACACTAGTTTCACGGGCCCAGAACTTATAGTCTTTATCAAGGGAAAGTAATTACGGACACTTATAGGTGGAATCCCTCTTGTTCACCTTGTCACAGTATCACTATCTCTGTCTCACTGCAGGAGGGGAAAGTCACTAATCTTGCCCGATTTTCTGGGGCGATATCACTCTGTCACTATAAGGGGACCTCCGGGGGCTCTACCCGTGGCGGGAATCACCGTACCCGCTGGGGGGAGACTCGACCCGTGTCCGATCCACTGAGGCGTTGCAGGGAGACCCTCTTGCCTGGGGTCTCGACCTGTTGTAGGCCCTCACTCTGGTCACGGTACAGGGAGGCCTGTCTATGTTGGCCCTAGGGACTGGGGCCAAACAGGTGAAGCAGTCGTGTCTGGCGTCGGAGAGTCTGCGGCAGGGGGAGGTCAGCGTTGGTAGGCTGCTGGGCTCGCCTGGGGGTCCGAGGGCTGTGGAGGTCTGCCAGGGGACGCGCCGTCAGGTGTGGGCTGCGGCCTCGTCTCCTGCTGGTACCTGGGGAAGACAAGAATTTCCCGGGGGTGGGAGGTAGGTCCCGACTGGGACCGGGCCTCTGCTCGGGTGACACTTTCGGGGCAACTCTCCCGGGTGGTGTCCAGCTACTCCTGCAGGAGTTGGCTGACTTTAGAGGACACACGGAGGCCGTGGTCTCTCTTGTACTCAGGGAGGGTAGCACAGAGGCGACTCTCTCTCTTGTCTTCAATACAGCCGTGGCACCAGGTCGATCGGTCCTGGGACCCACTTGTGGCTTTATGCAAGGGGCTCTTACCCTTGGGGTGGCTAGGGGTGTTGGCCCCGTATAGTCCACTATTGGGCCTCCTGCCCTGTTTGTGATAGAGGGTGCTTCTCCCTCGTTAAAGGACCTCCTGTCCTGGTCGTGGCAGAGGGTATTTCTCCCTCGTGGCTCACGGTGGCAGAGGGTACTAGCCCCTCGTGGCTCGCCAGGGTTATTGCGGCAAAGGATGGTACTTCCTCGTGGCTCGCGGTGGCAGCAGGTGTAAACACCTCGTGGCTCACCTAGGGACCTCCTGCCCTGTTGGGGTGAAGCTGTGGTCGTCACCACAAAACTACTAGGGACTGATGTTATATCAGTCCCACCCCACTGCTGTCGATGGTCAACCCGCCATGTAAGTTGTTGCGGATCTAGGCTCACCTGGTGTTGAGGCAGTTGCGGGAAGAAGGGGCACAGGTCAGTGGTGGTTGGATGACCCTCTTGTCCCGGGTCACTAACCTGACCGTTATCTCCTCCTCGGGTGGTTGGGTGGTGGTGGCCCGGTGGTGGTGTGGGGGGTGGCGGGGCGGAAGGTCCGGTCGCGGGCATTTTATCTGTCTTGCTGGAATATTTGCTAAATACAGAGCAATAATCTGATTGCACTGACAGGCTGTAGTATCATGTTGATTTATCTTGCTTACTGCGTTCACGGGTTTTTCCGCGTAAATATCATCAGGCATTAAACGTGGATAATAATGTATTTTTAGGTGTTTATTTTTCTGATTTTGTGGCACTTGTGATTTCGACATTACCATTTTCTGTGTGTTTTATTTTGTGGGACATTTTTCCTTCAGTATTGTTGATTTAGGATGTAAAATAAGTATTACGAGAGTTTCTCCACATTTTAACCCTGAACCCCTAAGTCTAGTAATACCAAGTCGGTTCACTTTCCCTCAGTGCGCAGGGAGGCGTGGCTTGTGTGACGTCAGTCGGATTAAGTAACAGAAAATGTATAAAAGGGCAGACTCAAATTAAACATTTAAAATAAGGGAAAACGAAGAAGGGGAAGAAGTGTGGACTCGTTTAACCGTATAACATTGCAGTAGGTTCCCTCACACCTGTACGCCTTCCTTCACACATTTCAGTCCCTTCCCTCACTTCGGACTGAAAATGTGTCATGATCTGGAGAGTTCAGCATACATCCACTCACCACCACGGTCAGGCGTCAACTGAACTTGGGTTTCGTGCAAGCTGACGTCACTCCGATGCTCCGCCCCCTGCGCCAGCTTGGACCCGTTTTAGATGGAAGTGATCCGACCTGATAATAGTAGACTTAGCCTGAAGCCATTGAGCGATAGGCTGAGCGTTTCACATTCTTTCATATGGCTAAGCCTCAACTTTAGTAAATTGTGGTTTACTCGTCCGTAATGTGAGATATAGAAGGTAAGGACATTGATATATTGCTTTTTGGTGTTGTTTACCTAAATACTGCTCTTTCCAGTGTGCAATGTAGGACATATAACTGGGCAGCAGCAATTGCCAGATACCACTTTCTGAGCGAAAGATGCTGGGAATCAGGTCCTCACTTCTTTGGGCGTTTGTACTCGTAAAACTTTACCTGAATGTGTTTTGTTTTGTTCATGGAATTCAAAATTTTGCACGTATCTAGGCCATCTGATAAACTTAGTAAGGCCCCGTTTTTAAATTAAGCTATGCAAATAACTATGTATAATACTTTATTTTGGCAATCTTATCATCATACAGTTACTGAAACCCATCTATCCATCTTCCAATCCTATGTCGCTCCATGAAGAGCATAGGAGCCCAAGACTAGGCATTTTGGTCCCAGCATTTGAGATGAGAGTGACCAGCCTCACTCATCCCTGAGTTGCATTATGTGAGCAATTAACTCCAACCATCCCTTGGATATAAACATACACAGGCTCAATCCGATTGAAGCACCCTAATTATCCACTAAACCACCAGGTGCCGTAATTTGGTTATATGGTTACCACCCAGTGTAGTAAATGGTTTCTTGGTGTACAGGAAACCATTTGGCTTGTTCCTCAGTGTAGAGTCACCCATAGACAGAAGGAAGAGGAAAGAATGAAGGAAAGACAGACAGATGAGGATGGAATGGAAGAGAGGAAACCCACATATTAACAGAAACTGCCGAGCGGGCATAGAGCGTGGGTGTGTGCTGCCATGGCCTTCCGCAGCCATCACCACAGTCATCACTGCAGTCACCGCAAGCATCGCAGGCCTCGCCCTTCAGACCATACCTATAGCAACATGGCCCAGACTGATGCCCATGATAGTCTCCCATCCTCGGAGAGTGACGGAGAGGGGCATGAAGTAGCAGTGCCTCAAGCACGAGACATAAATATGTAAGGTGGTGCCACGGCTGCGGAGCGAGTGGCACCGTGACACAAGTGCCCCAGGTCCCAGTGTCAAGAAATGCCAATGCACAGAGGAGGACAACGATGTGCCAGGCGGTGGCTGAATCGGTAGAGAGGCGGCCTGCAGTCCTAATGGACCCAGGATCGAATCCCGCCTGGGGCAGGGAACAGTTTAAGGATTTGAATTTCCTAAAATGCAGACTTTCCTGATCTACCAGATGACCCGCCGACATGTCGTAAAAATACCCCCGCTAATACCAATACACCAGTCCTGTATGAGACAGCCCTAGCATGTATTCAATATGGACGGTGGGTGTTAGCGCCGAAGTGGTGACATGTGGAGGTGTAGGAGGACTACTGGGCCTTGGGATAGGTGACTGCCCCTAAGAAATAGGCCCTGAGCCTTTGCCCAGAGTCGGACACGTAAAAAAAAAAAAAAAAAAAAAATGGATGTGTCATAGTCTTCGGTGTCCGGGAAGAATGACATGATTCCAGGGTGAAGCTGAATTTTCCCTTGGATAGTGGGGTCTCCCCCTCAGACAAAGCAAAGTGGGCCATTTCAGTGGCACAACAGTTTCCTGATTTTGAGGTACTGTTCAAAGAAGGTAAGACACATCCATACTTGACTGTGAATAGTGGCCCTGCAGTACATTGCCTGATCAGTGATGGATTTCAGGGCAATGTCTTGGAAGCTGTGATCAACTGCCCCCATTCCAGGATTATCATTCATGGTGTTCGAGTCTCTTGGGCCGTGGAGGACCTTGAGATGCCAGAAAATGTCCTGTGGATGAAGGGAAGAATGGTTGACCAATATCCCAGGCTGCAGCTCACTGCTCTGTTAGAGGGGGAGACTCCTGAGAAATTATTGAAGGCACTGGGATACAAGAGAGTTGCACGCTGTGTTTTGGAGCCTGGCCACTGCTACTGCTGTGCACCTGGCAAGGAAGAGTAGTGCAGCATACAGGTGCCGCTTCTGTGCTGGGAAGCATGGAGGTACCACCTGTCTGGAAAAAAATCAAGAGGGGCAAACACTTCAAAGTCTAGTGCTGCAACTGTGGAGGGGAACAAAATGCCCATTCGTTCCTCTGTCCCCAGAAACTGCAGACGACCCTGGCACCCCAGCACACTGCCGCTCAACCTCATGTAGCCCAACCACCACCACTGCCCCCTACCAATGCTTGGGACACCAGCCTTCAGGCCTCAAACTTCCCAAGCCTTGGACAATCATCTGCTGCTGCATCTGTGCATGGTCAGCCACCAGTACATCCTGCTGAGTCCTTGGCAAACCAGCCCCCAGATGGCGATTCCAGTCAGCACGAACCAAGCCTACGAGAAATGGTTAGGGATCTTCAGCTGGCAGTGCAAGACCTGTCCCAGAGACTCCAGGAGGTGGAAACACTTTCACAACAAGAAGAACAACAACTGGAGGACTTCTTTGTTGAGTCTGACACAAAGGACAACGATGGCAATTCTGAGGCTGGGGCTTCCCCTCATCGAGGTCATGGCAGTGGTGAGGACACGCAATCCCGACGAGGGCTCGCCCTAACGACAAAACTAGGCCACCTCACCGCACCCAGGTTGATGCCTTGACCTGAGACGTGGCAGAATTTAGGCATTCGATTGAGCAGTTAACGGTAACGGTACAACAGATGGCAAAAAGTCTACCAGCCAATGGATAACTCCCCCTACACCTTCCTGACCTGGAATGTAATGGCCTACCGACTCGATTTACTGACCTACATTCTTATATTATAAAGAATAAACCAGCTCTGGTTTCCTTACAGGAGGTAGAATGTGTCGCCCCAGCTAAGAGATTATAGTGTTTTCATCCTGGATCAAGATGAAGGCAGCACCAGGGGCTTGGCAGTGTATGTTAAGTCTAGTCCCACTGCTACACTCTTTGAAAAAGGTGTACACAATGGAACTGAATACATAGTAGTCTGCTTACATCTTGACAGCATACTCATTTATGTTGTTAATATATATGTGCATGCTGGCTCCTTCCATGTCGATTCCCTTCCCACTTGCTTTCTTGAGGAGAGAACTATTCTACTCAGAGACCTTAATGCCAGGCATGCAGATCTGGGTAGCATCAAAACCTCCAATGTCAATGGCGTGCATTGGAAAAATTTCCTTGATGCATTTGATACTGCTTTTCTTACAGGTGAAAATGTTCCTACCCATATTCAGGGAGGCAGGCTCGACTATGTAGTTTTGTTCAACTTTGAAACAAGTCCTGCTGAAACTCATATACTCGGGTATCTGCTCAGTGATAATTTCGCCCTAGAAACTTCTCTTACACTGTGTACAACTATTTACAGCCCAAGGAAAAGATTAATCATTGCAAGTATAAAGTCGTCTAAACTCTGCTGCTATGTCCAGAAATGGTATCAGACCACATGGGGGTCCCTCTTGAATGTTAACACTTTCTATGAATGTCTTGTTGCTGTTATAGAAAATTTAGCTAAGCACCACAGCTCAGATAAGCTACGCCAAACAGTGGCCGGTAAACCTACATATGCTACTGATCCAGTAATACTAGAGTGGCAGAAGACACTGGCTAACTTGCAGAGGCGCTGGCAAAACAATCCTTGTGACGATGAGGTGCGTGACAGTATGGTGGCAATCGCAAAGTACCTAACTGAACTACATCAGAGGGTCAGAAAACGACACTGGGATAGCTTCCTCATGACCACTGGGAAGACCAAGTCTCTCCAGGGTGTGTGGTACCATGTAAACAGGATAAGAGGGAAAACCAACCGCATAACCTCCATCCCAAACCCTGGTGACAAAGCCCAAGCCTTGATTGACCAGTGGGCTAATGCCTCTGCGCAGTCAAGCCTACCTGCCTGTCATAGAGAGAGCCTTGACCACCACAGACCCTTCAGGAATTCCCTTGTTGATACCAATATTAATGTGATTGATGACACTTGTCTTCCCATAACGTACGACGAATGACTTCGTGCTGTAAAAAACGTAAATCGACCACTCCAGGCCAGGATGGTATAACCTATGACATTCTCAAAGCTCTCCTTGCCTCATATGACACACCCCTATTAGATTTGTTCAATATGTCAAATGCGGACAGTGAATTGCCCACATCCTGGAGGAGTGCAGTCATAATCCCAATTCCAAAGGGCTCTGGTGGTTATCGCCCCATTTCCCTAGTTAGCTGTATCTGTAAAATGATGGAAAGAGTTGTTCTAAATAGGTTGTTGTACAAGATAGGCAATCAATTGTCTCCGAACTTGCATGGTTTTCTGAAAGGGAGAACAACGAGTGATTGTTTGGTAAAATGTCTCACTCCTGCATGTAAAACGTCATACGAATACCTCTGTATTTCATACCATACAGTGTGACCTATTTTTTTTTTTTTTTTATCAAAGGGTATGTGGCTACACACACACACACACACACACACACACACACAAAGTGTGGCCACACCCACGAATGTCCAATTACTAATTGTATGTAACTGTATTGGCTGAAGAAGGTGTGTGGCACGACCTACCACCTTCTTTTGTTGTATTAGCACTCTGTACCTTTTACAACAATAAATATTTCAATTCAGTTCCATATGTCAAATATAATTTACATTGCGTCGTTCATAATGAATGCTCTTGGACAACCAATCAGCTGCCAGCTTTCACAAACTTAAGGCTCGTCTCTTGGCAGATCGGATCAAATAGGCTATAGTGTTTTGCTAAGACAAATAAAAACAAAGTTAAATCAATTAATTTTTGGTATTCCAGTGTGATACGTTAGCAAAATTTAATTTAGTTAATCCAACAAAAATTGAACAGAATTGGTTTGTGGCAACTGTATTATTATTTGTAAACACAATGTTTTGTAAATATTAGAAAATATTTTCAACAAAACGCATTTCCTAGATGACACAAGCCCATTCCGCTCTCCACAGTTTAGTAATAATTACCCATTCTTATGTTTTATTCAGTGCACTGATTTAGTGTACATCATTTTTAATATTACATTACTTTTTCTTTTTGGTTTACTTACGTTTTTAAGTCATCTTTTTTTTTTTTTTTTTTTTACTACGTATAGTTTAGATACCTATCATGATGCCATTAAGCACTCCTAGAATACTAAACAACAACAACTACTACTACTACTACTCCTACAAAAATGACAACAACAACAACAACAACTACTACTACTACTACTACTACTACTGCTGCTGCTGCTGCTGCTGCAACTACTACTACTACTACTACTACTACTACTACTGCGACTACTACTACTACTATCACTTCCACCTCAGATGGTGGTGCTGCCTTTGCTGTTGTGACTTTCACTGCTACAACAACAACAACAACGACTGCTACTACACTGGGTTTATTATTGATGCATTATTTAAACCAAGGATACATTTACTGGTAGTTGTTAATACCATCTCAAACATCTTTTGTGTTCATCCCATCCCCTTCTCCTGTACCAAAATCCCTGATTCTATTTATATTACTCTCTCTCTCTCTCTCTCTCTCTCTCTCTCTCTCTCTCTCTCTCTCTCTCCTTGCATACTTTGCCATACTCTTTTAATGTTCCACTTTCTGCATCTTTTCCTCCTACGTTCAGGCTTTCCTTCCCATACTTATTCATTCTCAAATTCTCTTACTCTCGAAGTTCACCTTTCATCCCTGTTATCTTCCTCTTTCCTTCCTTGTTCGTTCATCCTTATGTCCTTGACTCTCTATTGCTTCATTGCTCCATCATTTTTCCGTTGCATTGAAGTCTTTATTTCTCTTCCCTCTTTCTTTCCCCACCTACTGCTTCCTGTGCCATTGATTCTCATTTCCTTATCGTTCTTTCATCCTCCCACCTTAATTGCACTTTCTTGGCTCACTCTTGCACCACTTTTCTCACCTCCTCATTACCTAGCCTGATTCTTTTCAATTGTTTTTCTCTCTTATGCCACAAAATTAATTTTCTTCTCCGTTTCAATTTTCCCTCATTGAGTCTCAATACCTTATTTCTATTAATATAATGCTGATGATACAGTAAATATAATGTGATAGTTGTTTTATTAGTAATACAGAATGGTGGTAGGTGGAGGCGCCCGTCATCCACCTACTTAGTGTAGTGTTGCTCTGTTTTTTAGGGTAACTCTACATTGAGCGGTAAGCCAAATGTTTTCCTGTAAACCAGGAAAGCATTTACAACGTTGGGTGGTAACCTTATAACCAACCAACACGTGTTCCCTACTCCCCGGAAAACAACTAACTAAAATTATGAACAAGAAGCCTCGGACCAGGACTGACCAAAAGATGACAACTAAGGACTGAACAAAGGACATGGTACGGATATCTACACGGAATGTAAGGGGTGCGAATGATGAGGTGAAAGAGAGATTGTCCAGGTGCTTGAGGGTGCGAAAGTGGATGTGTGTGGATTAACTGAAACTAAAAGGAGAAGTGAGAGTGAGAGAGAATGGGAGTATGGGTGAGGTATATGCACAGGAGTAGGTGAGAATGAGAGGGCAAAAGGAGTGTGTATAGTTGTGTGTAACAGATGGAAGGAAAATATAAGAGAGTATGGATCAGTTGGCTCAAGGATTGTATGGGTAAAATTGAAAGTTGGACTACAAATGTGGGCGATTGTGTGCATGTATGTGCCAATGCAAGATCGTGCAAGCAGAGTGAGAGAAGAGTTCTGGACAAATGTGGAAGTGTGCATGTAAAGTTTGAAAGGAATGAGGGAGAGTGTTTTTCACTCGAGGTATGAATGAAAAAGTAGGGAATATAAAGGTGGGTGGAGTAGTTGGTGAGTGGGGTGTGCCTACAGAGATGGATGAGAATGGCAGTGCGTTAGTGGATATTTGTGCTAGGAGGGGGTTGGTGATAGCCAATACCCTTTTTAGGCACAAAATGATCCACAGGTATACGTGGCGAGTAATGAGAAAGGTGGATGGTGAACTCAATGAACGGAAGGCAATGATTGATTATGTATGTGTGGATGACAGGATGAGAAGGTGTATAATGGATGCAAGAGTATATACAGGTTGGGGGAGTAGACTCTCTGACCACCACTTGGTGGTGGTCAGAATCATTGTCCAAACGAAATAGAGAAAGAGAAGAAGGGAAGGACAGGAGGAAGTAGCTCATACAAGGAGGGTGGAGAGGTTACAAGAGGATGAAAAAAGGGCAGAATATAAGAAGGGAGTGGAGGAGCGACTGGGGAAATATGGATTGGAGCAGATAGGGGATGTGGAAGGTGTGTGCAAGATATTCACAGAAAAAATCTGTGCAGCATGTGAGATGGTGTGTGGGGTAAAGAGAAGACGAAAGGGGGTGCAGGGAACAGCATGGTGGAATGAAGAGGTGAGAGAGGCTGTGGCACAAAAGAAGAAAGCATATAATGAGTGGATGAGAAACAGGGGCGTGGAAGAAGTTGAGGGATGGAAGAAAGTGTTATACATAGAGAGGAGGAGAGAGGTGAAAAGATTAGTAAGAGAGAGTAAGAAGAGAGTGGATGAGGAATTTGGAAGGAATTTGAGTGTAAAGTGGAAGGAATGTAAAAAAATGTTCTGGAAAGAGGTAAAGAGAGTTAGACAGGGTGCCAAAGAAGTTAGTTGGGGAGTGAAAGATAAAAAGGGTAGATTACTAGCGAAGAAAGGAGAAAAAGTGAGTAGATGGAGAGAACACTTTAACGAATTGTTGAACATAGAGAATGAAAGTAATGCGAGTATAAGTGGCTGGGGAATGGCTGGGAGACAGAGGGATGTGAGAAGAAAGGAAAAAATCAGTAGGATGGAAGTTGTGGAAGCGATGAAGAAAGTTAAAATGGGGAAAGCCCCAGGAATTGATGGAGTGTGTGGTGAAATGCTGAAGCATGGGGGAGAGATAGTAGAAGAAAGGATGTGGAAGATGTGCAGGTTGGCCTGGGAGGAAGGTAGAGTCCCGGATGACTGGAAGTCAGGTATAATAATTCCCCTGTACAAAGGAAAAGGAGAAAGAGAAGTATCTGGTAATCACAGGGGCATTCGTCTTCTTAGTGTAATAGGAAAGGTATATACTGTATATGGTAGGATACTTATTGACAGAGTTAGGGATGTAACAGAAGAATTAGCTGGAGAAGAACAGGGAGGTTTTAGGAAGGGAAGAGTTTGTGTAGATCAGGTATTCATTCTTAGATCTTTACTAGAAAAGTATCCAGAGAAGGGAAAGAAGTTGTATGCGGATTTGGAGAAATCATATGACAGGTGGATAGACAAGGATTGTGGAAAGTATTAAGAATATATGAAGTAGATGGGAAGTTGTTGAATGCCATGAAGAGTATGTATGATGGTGCTAAGGCTGCAGTGCGTGTGGATAATGAAGAGTGAATTTTTCTATATGAAGGTTGGATTGAAACAGAGATGTGTCATGTGTCCGTGGTTGTTCATTCTATACACGGATGAGGTTATAAAAGAGACACAAGGTAGGGCAGTGGATGTTGGAGCGGCCCTAATGAGAGAGGGCAGTGTTTGGAAACTCCCTGTACTGTTGTTTGCAGATGGTACTGTGTTATTAAGTGAAGACGAAGGGGAGCTGCAAAGCTTGGTGAATGAGTTTGGGAGAGTATGTAAGAAACGGAATCTAAAGGTGAATGTAGGGAAGAGTAAAGTTATGGTCTTCGAGAGAGGTGAAGGCAGCGAATGTACAGTGAGATTGGATGAGGAGGAAATGGAAAATGTGAGTGCCTTTAAGTACTTGGGTAGTGTGATGAGTAAGGATGGAGATTTAGAGGGTGAAGTGCTTGAAAGGGTAAAACAAGGAAGAAAGGTTGCTGGTTCCTTGAAAGCAGTGATAAGCAACAGGGAAGTGAGCATGGAAGTGAAAAAGTTACTACATGACAGTATTGTGATACATGACAGTATTGTGATACCAACTCTAACGTATGGAAGTGAAGCTTGGACGTTGTTGGAGGGACAGAAGTCAAGAGTGAGAGCTGTGGAAATGAGTTAATTGAGAGGAGCATGTGGAGTCACATGGAGAGACAGGTTGACAAATGAGAAAGTGAAGGATCATTGTGGTGTGGATGTGGATATGATAGGAATTGTTGGGAGAAATACACTGAGGAGGTTTAGCCGTGTGGAGAGGATAGAGTGAGAGACTAAAGAGGAGAGTGTATGTGAGTGAGGTGAAGAGAGGGAGGGGGAGGGGGAGGCCAAGGATGAGATGAAGAGATGGAGTGGAGAGCAATATGAGAGAGGGGGGTCTGAGCTGGGAGCAGGGAAGTGAAATGGCGGGGGACAGGGCGACATGAATGCGATTTGTTTGTGATTACCTCTTACGGGATTAATGCGTCTGGTAATACATAGACAGATAGATAGGCTATGATAAACTCCAGTATTTCAGTAGTTATTTGTATGGCAGCAGCACCATGATAGTAGAATTAAATGGTAGCGGTGGTTTAGTGGCAGACAGTGTTGTAGTTGACCACACCCACTACTACCATCACAGAGGATAATTTCCCACCTCCATGACCTTCATTCCATCACCACATTCTCCATCACAGTCAACATCATCCTTTACCACAGTCTCTACCACAATGTGCTTCAATCCTTTTTTTTTTTTTTTTTTTTTTTATGCAGGAAAGAAGGAACGAAATACCAAGAGCCCACAAATAGTTCCTTCCAAGAAAAAAACAAAAACAATACAAAAGAGCCAAATTCAAGATCCGTTCATTTCGAGATGCCTGGACACACTGCGTTTGAAATACTGGAGATCATAGGAAGTAGGAAATACAGACAGAGGAAGACAGTTCCAGAGCTGACCTGCTGCATAAATGAAAGACTGGGAGTAACGGTTAACTCGTGTATTAGAGAGTTGGACAGAAAAGGGGTGAGAGGTTGTTGCTAGACAGGTGCTACGCACCCATTGTATACGTGGAGGGAGGAAAGCTGACAGTTCAGAAGAGCAGTGACCATTAAAGTAGAGATAGATAAGAAACAAAGATGCAACAGTGCAGCAAAGAGACAGAGGCTGAAGGGAGCCAGTAAAGAAGGAGAGTTCTATCTATCTATCTATTGCCAGACGCCTCAATCCCGTTTGGAGTGGCCACAAACAAATCGCCTCCAAGTCGCCCTGTCCCCCGCCATTTCACTGCCCTGCTCCCAACTCACACACCCCCTCTCTCATATACCTCTCAACCCCATCCCTCCATCTCATCCTCGGCCTCCCAACCCTCTTCCCCCCCCCCCACCTCACTCACATACACTCTCTTCGTCAGTCTTTCACCCTCCATCCTCTCCACATGGCCAAACCACCTCAGTGTGTTCCTCATAACGCTCCCTATCACATCCACATCAACACCACAACGTTCCTTTATATCCTCATTCGTCAGCCTATCTCTCCATGTGACTCCACAGGCTCCTCTTAAATAACTCATTTCCACTGCTCTCACTCTTGACTTGTGTCCTTCCAACAACGTCCAAGCTTCACTTCCGTACGTTAGAGTTGGTATCACAATACTGTCATGTAGTAACTTTTTCACTTCCATGCTCACTTCCCTGTTTCTTATCATTGCTTTCAAAGAACCAGCAACCTTTCTTCCCTGCTGTACCCTTTCAAGCACTTCACCCTCCAAACCTCCATCCTTACTCATCACACTACCCAAGTACTTAAACGTACTCACATTTTCCAATTCCTCACCATCCAACCTCGCTGTACATTCACTGACTTCACCTCTCTCAAAGACCATCACTTTACTCTTCCCTACATTTACCTTCAGATTCCGTTTCTTACACACTCTCCCAAACTCATCCACCAAGCCTTGCAGCTCCCCTTCGTCTTCACTCAACAACACAGTATCATCTGCAAACAACAGTACAGGGAGTTTCCAAACACTATCCTCTCTCACCAGGGCCACTCCAACATCCACTACCCTACCTTGTACCTCTTTTATTACCCCATCCATGTACAGATTGAACAACCATGGAGACATGACACATCTTGGTTTCTAGAAAAATTCACTTAGTTCACCATCCACACGCACTGGAGCCTTCGCACCATCGTACATACTCTTCACAGCATTCAGCAACTTCCCATCTACTCCATATATTCTTTAACACTTTCCACAATCCTTGTCTATCCACCCTGTCATATGTCATATGAGGCAAAAAGCCTTTGACTCCACCCTGTTGAGAAGAGCTGTATGTGGGGAGCCTCTCCACACATGAGAGTCGTACTCTACACAGGAGCAAATAAAACCCGTGTATAAAGCCAACAACTGTGTAGGGGTAAAGAAGGTACGGAGTCGGCATAGCACACTCAATCTCTTGGAAGCAGATTTTACAGGAGATGCAATATGATCTTTCCAAGGTAAGCCCCAAGTGAATGAAACCCCAAGCATGTTCAAGGATGATGCAGGATTGAACTGCATATTATTAATCATTAGTGGTTACTCCTGTGCAAGATTGTGTCGGATTGATAGGTGTAAAAACTGAGTTTTTGATGCATTAAAAACAAGATTATTTTTACACCAGTCAGAGATACGAGCCAAGTCAGTCAGTAGGTGTGCCATAGCCTCATCCCTTGTTTGTTGAAGTAACTGCTGATTGAGACGGACGTTGCGAGAACCGAATGGAAAGGAGAAGGGTGGAATCATCAGCATACGAATGGATAGGGTTAGATGTACAGCTTACAAGGTCATTGATGAATAAAAGGAGGAGAGTTGGTGACAAGACATAGCCCTGAGGAACACCCCTGATGATAGATCTAGGAGAAGAACAATGGCCGTCTACAACAGCGGCTATAGAATGACCAGAAAGGAAGCTATAGATGAAGGCACAGATAGAAGGATAGAAACCGTAAGAGGGCAGTTTGGAAATAAAGATTTATGCCAGATCGATCGAAAGCCCTTGAGATGTCGAGTGTAATGGCAAAGCTTTCACCAAAGTCCCGAAAGGAGGATGACCAGGAATCTGAAAGGTAGGTGAGAAGATCGCCAGTGGAGCGTCCTTGATGGAACCCATACTGACGATCAGAAAGAAGGTTGTGATAGGAAAGATGCTTTTAAATTTTCCTGTTAAGAATTGACTCGAAAACTTTTCAGACACAGGATGTTAAACAATTGGACGGTAGTTAGAGGGTTGGGAATGGTCACCTTTCTTTGGGACTGGCTGAATGAGAGCAAACTTCTAGCAAGAAGGAAAGGTACAAATTGAAAGACAGAGGTGAAAGATTTTACCTAGGCAGGATGTAGGCACAGAAGCACAGTTCTTGAGGACAACGGGAAGGGCTCCATCAGGCCCATATGCCTTGATAGTATTAAGGCCAGTGATGGCAGAAAATACATCAGCTGAAGATATTTTAATGTCAGCCATGAGGAAGTCAGAGAGGGGGAAGTGATGGAGGAATAGCACCGGAATTGTCTAAGGTGGAATTGGAGGAGAAAGTCTGAGCAAAGAGATCTACTTTATCAGTAGAAGAAATAGCCACAGAGCCATCAGAGTAGAAAAGAGCAGGGAAGGATGATGAGGTAAAGTTGTTAGAAAGATTTTTGGCAAGGTGCCAGAAGGAGCGGGAAGAGTTCGAGTTGGAGAGTTGAGAGCATTTAGTATGGATGAATTTATTTTTAGCAAAGTGAAGAACAGACTTAGCACGATTCCGGGCAGAAACATAAAAAAGATGTGATTCAGGGGTGGGTTGGCTCTGGTACCTTTTATAGGCCCTCTCCTTGTTGTGGACAGCATTAGAACAAGCGTGTTTAAACCAAGGCTTTCTTGCATTAGTCAAAAGATATGAGAAAGGAATGTATGCTTCCATGCCCGAGAGAATAGCCTCCGTAATGCACATAGCACACTCAGATGGCTTCTGGCCATGGAAGCAATAATCATTCCAGGGAAAGTCAAAGAAGTACTGCCTGAGGGCCTCCCAATCCCCAGCTCCAAAGTGCCACAGTCGACGTTTCTTTGGGGGGTCCACAGGCCGTACCAGAGTGATAGGACAGGTCTGGGTAATGAGGTTGTGATTGAAGGAGCACAACGGAGAGGAAAGATTAACAGCATAAGCAGAAGGATTAGTTGTAAGGAAGAGGTCAAGTATGTCAGAGTTCTCTCCAAGGCGTTCAGGGATACAGGTAGGGTGCTGTACAAGCTGCTCTAGGTCATTAAGGTTAGAAGAGAAGTAGGCTTGTTCACCAGGTATATCAGTGAAAGGTGAGGAGAGCCAAAGGTGGTGGTGAACATTGAAATATCCTAGACTGGAGATTTCAGAGAAAGAAGTGGAAAGAGTGTGTTCCATCGTAGAAGTAAGATAGTCGAAGAATTTTTCATAGTCAGTAGAATTAGGAGATAAGTAAACATCGCAGATATATTTGGTCAGAGAATGACAGGAAAGCCGAAGCCAGAGAGTAGAGAATTCAGAAGAATCAAGTTCAGGAACACGAGAGCAAGATAAGTCGTTGTGTATATATACACAACAGCCACCTTTGGCTTTGAAATGAGTATAGAGAAAGTAGGAGGTAACAGAAAAGGGTTTGCTGTCAGTTGCCTCAGACTGCTGAGTCTCTGTCCGGACGAGAAAGTGAGGTTTAGAGGAGGAGAGGTGGTGTTCGACAGAGAGAAATTTAGAGGAAAGGCCGCGAATGTTGCAGAAATTAAGAAGTGAGTCAAATGGTGGTTCCAGGCATCTCGCTGAGTCGTCACCGGGAGAGGGGAGGATGGTGGGGACATTTATGGGCCCCCCCCCCAGGGACTCCAAAGCCTGGTTATTCTGTGCCATTTTTTTTTTTTATTGAAAAGGAAATGTAGTGTGTACTGTGCATGTAGACTGGTGTTGACAGAGAAAATTGTATTGGAGAGCATGCTGGCCTACTCTCTGTGTTACTGAAACACTGAAAAAGTTCAACAAAAGAAGATGGTCAGGAACTAGCCTCGAGGGCTGATGAAATGGGAGCTCCAGCTCTCCCTGTCATCAGCTTTCCATCCACCTTGGGAGTACTGCCCTGCTCGGTTAGTGCTACAGTCTACTCCTCTATCACCAGTCACTACCACAATGCATCTATGCTATCACCACAGTCTCTACCACAATGCATCTATCCTATCACCACAATCACTACCACAATGAATCTATCCTATCACAAGAATCACTACCACAAAGCATCTCTCCTACTGTATCACCACAGTCACTACCACAATGCATCCATCCTATCACCACAGTCCCTAACACAGTGCATCTATCCTATCACCACAGTCACTACCACAATGCATCCATCCTATCACCACAGTCCCTAACACAGTGCATCTATCCTATCACCACAGTCACTAACACAATGCATCTTTCGTAGCACCACAATCACTATCAAAATTGCTTCCATCCAATCATCGCAATCACTGTTACAATCGCCTCTTTGTCGTCACCACAGTCACTACCACAGTTACCCCCATCCAGTCACCACAATCACTATCATAGTCATTTGCATCCCTTCATTGCAATCACTACCACAATCACCAGCATCCCATCACCACAATCACCAGCATCCCATCACCACAATCACCAGAATCTCATCACCACAATCACCAGCATCCCATCACCACGATCACCAGCATCCCATCACAATCACCAGCATCCCATCATCACAATCACCAGCATCCCATCATCACAATCACCAGCATCCCATCACCACAATCACCAGCATCCCATCACCACAATCACCAGCATCCCATCATCACAATCACCAGCATCCCATCATCACAATCACCAGCATCCCATCACCACAATCACCAGCATCCCATCACCACAATCAAATGCATCCCATCATCACAATCACCAGCATCCCATCACCACAATCACCAGCATCCCATCACCACAATCACCAGCATCCCATCACCACAATCAAATGCATCCCATCACCACAATCACCAGCATCCCATCACAATCACCTGCATCCCATCACCACAATCAAATGCATCCCATCACCACAATCACCAGCATCCCATCACCACAATCACCTGCATCCCATCACCACAATCACATGCATCCCATCACCACAATCACATGCATCCCATCACCACAATCACCAGCATCGCATCACAATCACCAGCGTCCCATCACCACAATCACTATCATCCCATCATCACAATCACCTGCGTTCCATCACCACAATCACCACCATCCCATCATCACAATCACGTGCATCCCATCATCTCAGTCACCAACATCCCATCACCACAATCAAATGCATCCCATCATCACAGTCACCAGCATCCCATCATTACAATCACGTGCATCCCATGATCACAATCACCAGCATCCCATCAAGACAATCATCATCATCCCATCATCACAATCACCTGCATCCCGTAATCACAATCACCCGCATCCCATAATCACAATCACCCTCATCCCATCATCACAATCACCAGCATCCCATCATCACAATCACCAGCATTCCATCACCACAATCACCAGCATCTCATCACCACAATCACCAGCATCCCATCACCACAATCACCAGCATCCCATCATCACAATCACCACCATCCCATCACCACAATCACCACCATCCCATCATCTCAATCACCACCATCCCATCAAGACAATCACGTGCATCCCATCATCACAATCACCTGCATCTCATCACCACCACCACCACAGCCACCATCACACTAACGCCACACTCTCTTGGACAGGATGTACCTCAGTGAATGGGAGGCCTAATGTTGTCGGTGTAAGCGCGGGAGAGTGTGCAGCCACAGCAGCACTTCCCCACTTCACATCACCACCAACGCGTTCCCTCGGATTTTACTCTGAATGATTGTAAGAAAAAACCTTTGTTGTATTTGCAAATGAGTTTGGTTGAAGCGTGAAGGATTCTGTTAACTTTTGAATGCTACTATATATCCCCATGGAATATAATCATTTGGTGTTTTCCAAAATAAAATTGCTACATGCACCAGCAATAGTGATGTGGTTATGTCATATTGTTTTTGTGTTTTTGGCTGCCAGGATTTCACTCAGCTGATCCATATGGTCTGATGTTATCCTAAGTCAATTATACAAGTGCTGCACCAGTAGCAAAATCTCATCTGAATATTTTGATATTTGAGTGATCACACTGACGATGGGAAAGTAACTGTGAACTGGACTGTTGCGTTATTTTGATCCTGTAATATCAGGGGTGTAGGCTGGTCACCCACTTTTAAGTATTGTGGACTGCAGGAGCCTTGCACCGTGCTCCTGCATCATGCAAGAACAAATATAATATTATTATATGTTGGTGTTAATGTACAGTGAGCAACAGTAGTCGTGTCGCGGTTTTGTCCGAAGATTAAATGTAACTCGTGAAACATTATGAACCGTCCGTATGACAGACGGCGGATTGTACCAGACGCTTAGCCCGTTAGCTTATGTTTTCACCAAATTTCACGACACGATTATTGTTGCTTACTGTACATTAGCATCATACATGTCAAGTAATCAAATGTAACTAGAGATAATTACAGACACTGCTTAGTACAACAATACTTGCACAGTAAATCTACGGCCATCTGGATCAGGCAATTCCAAATATGAAAGAAGTTGGTAATGGACACCCTTTCTGAGCGGCCACTTGCACCATTGGAGGAGGGAAGGAAGGAGTGGCACTGATAATAATCGGACAAGATGAACGTTGTGGCATATTCTACATCAGTGGTACTTAAGCTAATTGTTAAACTTTCCTTCCCAGTTGTTCATTAACAAACCTTCTCCTTTTCCCCAACCCTGCACTGCATCCACACACCTTAGCAAAGTTGTATCAGTTATCTCCCAGGCAACACATGATAAGTTCTTACTTGTTTACAGTACCTGTACGTATCATAAAAATACACATTACACTCCTTTTATCACCCAGGCAACACATAAGTACTTACTTGTTTACAGTACCAGTATGTATCATAAAAACACACATTACACTCCCTTTATCACCCAGGCAACACATGATAAGTACTTGTTTACAGTACCTGTATGTATCATAGAAACACATACATTATACTCCCTAACTTGGGTCTGGCAATGCAGTAAATTGCCTACTAATCTGGAAAACTCCTGGCATGCAAGTTGCCATCCAGATACCAAAACTTTTACAACTTCCACCATTCCAGAATATGGGTGTCTTGATTGGATTCGATGTGTAGAGATTGACAGTACATTGACATGTCTTATATGGCAGGTCTGGAGCTACACCTGATGGTCTTCACAGCTGTATGCAAGATATAACTTTAAGTGGTAATATCCAGCCTATTCAGAATATATAGTGCTTACTGACTGTTTACATTACTGTATGTCCCCGGACAGTTTTATTTTAGTGTTTGCTTACATTATGTCCCTGGACAGGTTTTTGCATGGTGTGCTAATTTAAGTGGTAATATCCAACCTTAATAAACAAAAAAATATGCTTAGTGATTGCATAAACTATATCCCTGCAGACTTTTATGCAAGATATGATAATTTTAAGTGGTACTGTAATATCCAGCCTTTTCAGAGTATAATATGCTTCGATATTTCTTACATTATGTCTTTAATATGGCAAGCCTGGCGCCAGACACTTGACCTGGGCCCATATTTACTAATGCCACCTTGATACGGACATTCGTGTGGCCAACATACTATAAAGTTATATGAATTCTCAACAGTGGTATTTTCTCATAGCTCTGAGGCCTTTGTGTGCTATGGATTATCATGGGCTGAGTTAACGTCACTGTGTCCTCACAGACGTCTGTAGTCAGTCACTGTGTCGGTTATTTGAGGTGAGTGGCAGCGACCAATCACCAAACTCTTGGCAGGGCGGCTGACTTGTTTACATATGGGACAAAGGGGTGTCCCTTATACTATATGATAGAGACATGGCTGCCTTGATTCTTATCTAATTTATGATATGACATAATTTATCATGTATGAGGATACTCTAGTAGTTTGGCTGTTGGTAAATCAGAGTACCTAAAGTGTGTTTAAGTATAATGAAATAAGGCTTAGTGAGGTGAGCTGTGACTGGCCCATTCATGTCAGCTACCAAGCTACACTTTTCTTCACCATCTCAATTTACCAACCATAGTTCATTACATAGGCTAAATATTTCCTGTTGGAAGAATCTGGGTAAAAAATAAACTTTAGTAACACATTCATACAATATTTAAGTGTTCAGTTAGAATATATATGTAACTCAAGCATAATCTGAGCTAAATATTCTGTACTCTTTGGCTTCAATGATACTGGATAATGGTCTCTCACCCAGTTTTTCCAAAATAGTCAGCATTTAAAAATAGTGTTCAAAATTCCATTCAAATCGATGTAAACTATCTTTGAACGCAAATTCACAGCACAAAATAAGCTCAAAAAAAAAAAAAAAAAAAAAACGATCAGACTCTTAGGCATCAGCCAGAAGCTTCACAATATGTTACATTCCTTCCCAAAAAATCAAAGGGTATTGGTGGTTAAATGCAACAATATTTTATGCAAGTACGTCATTTATAAAGCACACTCTGAAGTAAATACTATGAAATATTACCCTGCTTAGAGTTACAGGTGAGTTTAAGGATGCCTGTGACCCACCGTGGGCCACGATCGTCATAGCTGGCAGGAGAGTGTTTAGTAAATTCCACTGTAGCGAAAGTTTCCATACCTGGGTGAGCTACGGAAGAATTGTCCGTATCTTCCCTACGGAAGTTTAGTATATCCAGGCCCTGGACAGGTTTATGATTCATGTGATAACTTTAAGTGGTAATATTCAACCTTAATATACATGTATTATGCTTAGTGATTGCTTACTTTATGTCCTTGGACAGTTTAATATATGATAAGATAATTTAAAGTTGTAATATTCAGCCATAATATAATGTGCTTAGTGATTGCGTACATTATGTTCCTGGACAGTTTTATACATGATATGATAATGTTAGGTGGTAATATCCAGTCTTAATATAATGTGTTTAGTGACTGCCTACATTATGTCCCTGGACATTTATATTCATGATATGATCATTTTAAGTGGTAATATTCAACCCTAACCCTCCTTAGGTAACTTGGTGTCCCTCAGACCCCAAGCTACTTTTCTTAGTGTTTTTTATATATTACTATAAGGTCTTGGGATCTGGTTTTCCCTCTACCTTCCTGACTAGTAGAGTAGTTTAGGGAGGTGATTGGCTCATTTCGGGATCTGGCTCTATTTTTCGTGCTAAGGGGCTTTGGGGCCACTGGACCCGAGGTTACCTTACCTGTGTAACTTTTTTTGTCCTATATGTCTTCCATACCTAAAGTTACCAGTGACGACATGTACTTCTCTCTCTCTCTCTCTCGCTTTTTTAGAGATACTCTGGCCATTGGTCTACAGCAGGCAATGATAGAAAACTGGTGGGACATTTCAGTTTTGGTCTGGCAACCAATAATTTCAGTTGGTATAAACATTTTCAATGTCTTTCTTTGTAATTTTCAATTATTTCTTCACTTACCGTATATTTTCATACATTTTGCACCAAATTGAAGAAAAACGGCTATAGAACTTGAGTATACATGGTTGTTTCAAAAAAGGTTGTAAATATTTTTGGTGAAGTTTTTAAAGATTAGGGTCTTTTGGACCCCAGGTTACATGGGGTAGGGTAAACTTTTGGGGTTACCTGAGGAGGGTTAATATACATATAGTGTGCTTAGTGACTGCTTACATTATGTCCCTGGACACTTTTATGGATGATATGATAATTCTAAGTGGTAATATCCAACCTTAACATACATGTAATATGCTTAGTAATTGTTTACACTATGTCAATGGACAGTTTTATGCATAATGTGATATTTTAAGTGATAATATCCAACCTTTTCTGAACATACTGTTCTTAATGATTGTCTACATAATGTCTTTAATAGGCAAGTCTGGTGCCAGACATAATGACCTGGACAGTTGTATGCATAATGTGGTAAATTTATGTGGTAATATCCAGCCGTTGCAGAATATATGCCTAGTGGCTGCTTCCATTTTGTCCTTATTATATTGCTTAATACGGCACAGTTTTCAATCTTATGACATTTGTGTTTACCCTGTTGAACAGTATAAAACAGTATAATAGCTTAATCCTTCACTGGAATATTTGTCATAATTTATAGGTTATGACAAAGTGAATAGAATGACATTTTAGGCCTTTCAGGGATAGGAATTTGCCATTGCTGAAGAAAAAAGTATGACAATACCAATGAATTGGAAAGTAGTTAATTAATGTAATTTTTGATGGCTTATAGCATAATATGTTTAATAACTGAGGCTTATAATTGGATATTATTGTGCTTGATGTATGTTAATTAATGTAATTTGTGATGGATTTTATAGCATAATAAGTTTAATAATAGGGGCTTATAATTGGATATTATTGTGCTTGATGTATGGTGTATTAATATCAAACTAGCATTTTATTTCAAAACAAGACTAATTTAATTGGTGTGTGTTCTGTATTGCCACAAAATATACCATACAGTTCAAAATGTGTTTCTTTTTACCTGAATTATTAACTCTGTATTTGTCATGGGAAACGTTACATGATTTCAGGTTTTATACACATGAACTGAAGCTGTTAGTAAGTACATGGCTGTCACAGCAAACAAGTTTATAAATGTTGCAATGAACCAGGGCAGATGAATACCTCATTAAGGTGAACCCACTGTGCCAAGATGGGGTGAACCCACTGTGCCAGGATGGGGTGAACCCACTGTGCCAGGATGGGGTGAACCCACTGTGCCAGGATGGGGTGAACCCACTGTGCCAGGATGGGGTGAACACACTGTGCCAGGATGGGGTGAACACACTGTGCCAGGATGGGGTGAACACACAGTATTAACACACTATGCCAGGGTGATGGTAAGACGGGCCTGGGGGAGTCTCTTCAACAGGTGATGCAGTGAGTGGATATGCTGCTCCAACACACTATGCCAGGGTGATGGTAAGACGGGCCTGGGGGAGTCTCTTCAACAGGTGATGCAGTGAGTGGATATGCTGCTCCAACACACTATGCCAGGGTGATGGTAAGACGGGCCTGGGGGAGTCTCTTCAACAGGTGATGCAGTGAGTGGATATGCTGTTCCTATGTCACTCAAAACACCACCAGGTCATCCATGTACGCCCGCACGCCCTCCAGGCCCTCTGTCAGCCGGGAGGTCAGCCGCTGCAATCACTGGAGTAGCCAGTGGGGGAGCAAATTGTCCCCTGGAAAAATTTGTGAGAAGAGTTTATACATACTATAATTTGTGTGCATGAGAGAGAGAGAGAGAGAGAGAGAGAGAGAGAGAGAGAGAGAGAGAGAGAGAGAGAGAGAGATGTACCATATGGTCAGTAGGTTTGGTTCACATACATTTGTTTACAGTGTTCATAATGTGACTGGGCGTCAGTACAGTGTCACTACATCAAGAGGAAAGGGTCATTCCTTCCCATCTATCTGTCTTTCACCTATACTTTAGGTAAGGTTTTGTACGTGGTTCTCAAGGGGTTGCTTAGTAGTGCCTCGTGTTTTTGAGGAAGGGTGAAGACAGGACAGCTCGAAGTTTAGTGAAGTTCAGGAAGCACAGAGGAGGCTGAGAAGTACAGTGATAAAGCACTACAATGAAGGCAGAGATACTAACTAATGCTAGGGAGTCTAGGAAAGGACGGCAGGCACTATGAATGTAGAGAAGCACGGTAGCACAGTGAAAGCGGGTAATACAATGAAGGAAGGAGGGCAAAGTGAAGATACAGAGCCATGATGAAGCTATATTGAGATTAAAGACAAGCGTAATGAAACTGTGAATCTGGGTAAAGTGACGAATCACATTAGAGTAAGGGAAACAGTAAACAAACTAGAGAAAAAGTTAGACAGTATTTCAGTCTTGTCCAGTATCAAGGTCTGAGGGAACTGATGATCTCTGAGAATTTTAGCCTAAAACTGATGTGGGAGAGCAAAGTTCTGATCATATATATATATATATATATATATATATATATATATATATATATATATATATATATATATATATATATTACTCTGTTCATACAGTAATTATGACACTGCTGTCATTACCAGTGTATGCGACGTGGTTGTAGACTCAGTGAGAGTAAGTTAAGCAGGAAACACCCAGAAGGTACATGCCTCTGCCAACACATATATAAAATATGCTTCAAAAATTAACCTTTGTCACACTTTGCTGAAAGAAGAAATTAATTTCATAGTGTTAGACTACTCCGCTGCACATTTCCCAGAGAGCGCATACCCCTGCCAGTGGCAAGGTATTGTTACGTCCCCGTCCCACCCTGCCACAGGCTCCAACAGCAGTACTACAGTACAGGATGTACGTTGCCCAGTGAGTTGTTCTTCCTATGGTCAGCCTTTAGGTGTACTGCACACAAGATCAGCCCAGGCGTCGTAAATAAACACTGGCTTCTTAAGTTCACTGTCTTTATTTTCCAAATTATTACTTTTTGTGCTTTTCAACTTCACTAGTCTCACAAGCACTGCAGCTATACACACTTTACTAACTGCAGTTACATGTACTTTATGCTTGACAACGTTCACTATTTTTCACAAGTACCGATGATGTACAAACTTCAATAAACACTTCACTGTTTTCACAAGTACCGAATATATATATACAAACTTCACTGCACTGACACTGACACTACACTCAAACTGAACTGAAAAACAACTAATCCTGCTCTAGTCTCTTCCCCATCCTTATATAAGCTTGCATTGTTCTAGAATTATCTACATTTTTCTACAGTTCTGGTGTATTCCAGAGAGAGAGCACAGTTACCAACTCACAGACAACCAGAACATGCAAGAGTTTTCTTACATTACATAACACTGTAAATTATTTACCAAACAAACTTAATTTCAGTTACATCATTTAAGAAACAACCACATACCAGTCAATAAAACATAAAGAAAATGAGCACAAAAATTAATGTACAACTTACGAAATAACTACGCTCACCAACAGCAGGCAAACTGGCAACTTTGACTCGTACCGGTACCGGAACTACCGTATGGGAAACACCGAGAAGCTTCTCGAGCACCTTACTGGCAAATCCCACTTCTTAACAGTATATGTACTGCATACAAATAGATAGATAGATATAGACGTAGATATAGATATATATGTAAGACCATGATAGTGAAATAAAGAGACACATTTCAACTGGATGGAAAGCTTTCGGTAAACCTAGAGACATCATGAAAAGTAGCTTGCCAATACGTATAGAGTGAAAAGTACATAACGAATGTATAATTCCAGCTATGATGTACAGTTGTGAGACCTGGAAACTGACCAAATAGATGGAAAATCAATTAATCCGTTCTCAAAGAGCAATGGAAAGGTAGAAGTTGGAAATATGTTTAAGTGGCAGGGAAAGATCCACTTGGGTGAGAGAGCAGACTAAAGTAAAAAACATAATGGTTGTTATAAAAGAACAGGAATGGAGGTGGGCAGGTTATATAGCAAGAAAAAGGGATAACGAATGGACCAAGAGGCTGACTGACTGGAGTGCAAAAGATTGTAAGCGTAGCAGAAGAAGGTTAGACTGGAGATGAAGAGATGAGATACAGAAGCTTGCAGGCAAAACATAGCAGAGATTGTCTCAGTCAGGGAATTCGTGGAAAAGGTTGGGGGAGGCCTTTGTTCAGCAGGGGACTTGTAATGGTTGTTTTCCCCCCTGTGGCGGGGGGGGACACAACCTGGCCGCACTATGGGGTGGTGCTACTACTCTGCGGCCAGGTTGTGTTAGGAAGAATACTGCCACCGTATTCCCTGCGTGTCGTAAAAGGCGACTAAAAGGGGCGGGGTGAGGGGACTAGGGACCCCCTCCTCTGTTTTTTAGTTCCTAAAAAGAGACAGGCCAGAGAAAGGGACGGGGGATGGAGTTATCCCCGTACCCTGAAGATTGGGTCTATGAATGTGCGTGGATGTAGTACAATTTAGGCTAAAAGGGAGGAGATTGGGAGAATGTTTGTGAGAAGAAAGTTGGATGTGTTAGCTTTGAGTGAAACGAAGATGAAAGGGAAGGGGGAATCTATGTTTGGAAGTGTGAATGGAAGATTGTCAGGCGTTGATAGAGGAAGGGCAAGAGAAGGTGTGGCCTTGTTAGTGAGTCCGGAAGTACAGCAGTGTGTGATTGAATGGAAGGAGGTGTCATCGAGACTGATGTGGGTGAAAGCGAAATTTGAACGTGAGTTGTGGGTGTTTGTGAGTGCATATGGGCCTGGTAGTGAAAGGGATGAACAAGAGAGGGAGTCTTTCTGGAATGATGTTGATGAGTGTCTGCAGAGTTTTGGAGCGAATGTGAATGTGGTAATGATGGGAGATCTGAATGCTAGAGTGGGAAATGTAGCAGTTGAAGGCGTAGTTGGTATGCATGGTGTGCCTGGAAGAAATGAAAATGGGGAACGAATGATAGCAATGTGTGTTGAGCGAGAGATGGTGATTGGGAATACGCTGTTTGAGAAGAAAGATATTTATAAGTATACATGGGTGAGACAGGAGGGTGGAAGGGTTGTTGATAGAGCCTTGATGGACTATGTGGTTGTGTCTAGGAATGTAATAGGAAGATTGTTGGATGTGAGAGTTCTGAGAGGGGAGGGTGGAGGTATGTCTGACCACTACCTGGTGGAGGGAAAGTTAAGAGTAGGTAAGAGATGGGTGAGAGCTAGGAGGGTTAGGTGTGGCAGGGAGGTTTTGAAAGTGAGTGAGTTGGATAAAAGAGATAAAAAGATAGAGTATCAGGAGAAATTGAAAGATGAGTGGAACGCAGTGAAAGATCGGGAAAATGACAGCGTGGAGGAGGAATGGCAGTTGTTTAGGAGTGCTGTGGTGGGGCATGCAGAAGAGGTGTGTGGTGTGAGACGTGTGGGTGGTGGTGTAAGAAAAGGAAGTGAATGGTGGTGCGAGGAAGTAAGTATGGCTGTGGCTGAGAAGAGACGTGCATATGAAGTGTGGCTGCAGAGGAAGGATGAGATGTCATATGAAGGGTATAAGGAAAAGAGGAATAGAGCGAGAAGGGCTCTGCGTGATGCTAAAGTGGCAGCAGATGAGAGGTGGGGTAGGCGGCTGACAGAGAATTTTCAACAGAATAAGAAAATGTTTTGGAAGGAGGTGAAAAAGGTGCGAAAGGGAGAGTCTGGGAAGGAAGAACGAGTAAAAGCAGAGGATGGAAGGATGTTAATTGAGATGGATGCAGTAAAGAAGAGATGGGCAGAGTATTTTGAAAGATTGTTAAATGTAGAGGAGGAAAGGGTGGCTGAGATTGTGGCAGATAGAAGGGTGCAAGGAATAAATGTGTTGGGAGAGTTGAATGATTCTTTGATCACTAAGGAGGAAGTGGAGAAGGCAGTAAAGGAGATGAAAACAGGGAAAGCTGCAGGTATGGATGGGTGTGCTGTGGAATGCCTGAAGGGTGGTGGAGTGACTATTGTTGACTGGTTAGTAAGATTATTGAATGTGTGCTTTGAGAAAGGTATGGTGCCAATTGACTGGGCAAGTGCTTGTGTGGTCCCGTTGTATAAAGGCAAGGGTGATAAGTATGAATGTACTAGCTTTAGGGGTATAAGTCTGTTGAGTGTTGTAGGTAAAGTGTATGGTAGAGTGTTAATTATGAGAGTTAGAGAGGGTACAGAGGGAGTGATTAGTGATGAGCAGTGTGGCTTTAGGAGAGGGAGGGGATGCGTTGATCAGGTGTTTGCTGTGAGACAAGTGTGTGAAAAGTATTTAACGAAAGGCAAGGATGTGTTTTGGGCATTTATGGATTTAGAGAAAGCGTATGATAGAATTGATAGGGAGGCTTTGTGGACTGTTTTAAGATTGTATGGACTTGATGGTAGGTTACTAAAAGGGGTGAAAAGTTTTTATGTAAATAGTAGAGCGTGTGTAAGAGTGGGAAATGCTGTGAGTGATTGGTTTCCCGTGAGAGTGGGGCTGCGACAGGGATGTGTGATGTCGCCTTGGTTGTTTAATATTTACATGGATGGTGTTGTACGGGAGGTGAATGCAAGAGTTTTAGGTGGTCTGAGTCTGGTAAATGTTGATGGAGGAGAGTGGAATCTGAGGCAGCTGCTGTTTGCAGATGATACTGCACTGGTGACTGATTCAGAGGAGAGATTGAGACAGTTGGTAGAGGAGTTTGGAAGGGTGTGTGAAAGGAGGAAATTGAAAGTAAATGAGAATAAGAGTAAAGTGATGAAGTGTACGAGGTTGATAGATGGTAGGGGGATGAATATAGTTTTGAATGGTGAGTTGCTTGAGGAGGTAGATTGTTTTAAATATCTAGGGTCACATGTTGCTGTGGATGGAAGAATAGATGCAGAAGTGAAGTTTAGAATAAATGAAGTAGGAAAGGTGCTGGGAGGAATGAAAAAAGTGTTTAAATGTCGTTCGCTTAGAATGGATGTAAAGAGAAGGCTGTATGAGGGTGTTGTGGTACCGACTGCGTTATATGGGGCTGAAACTTGGAATATGGGTGTAGCAGAGAGGAAAAGTTTGAATGTAATGGAGATGAGATGTCTGAGGAGTATGTGTGGAGTGACTCGTATGGATCGAGTGCGAAATGATGAAGTGCGAAGGAGAACTGGAGTTGTTCGGGAGATGGCTGGTAGAGTTGAGCAGAAGGTGTTGCAATGGTTTGGGCATATGGAGAGAATGGATAATGAGCGATTGGTGAAAAAGATAACTAGATCTGATGTGAGAGGTGTAAGACTGAGAGGAAGACCACGAATAGGATGGATGGATAGTGTGAAGAGAGCGCTGGATGCGAGAGGGATGTCTGTTGAGCAAGGAAGAGTGGCTGTGCGTGACAGAAATAAATGGAGAGAAATTGTGAATGAATAAGTGATGACGCAGCCCTGAGGGGATATTCTCCCGCATTTGGTCTGATGAGCTAGTCAGGTCAGGTGCGGGTAAGGGGATGGGTCTGTTATGATGTGGCAGGGGTAAACCAGTTCTGCTGTCGGGCCTTGCTGTGGATGTCGCTGCTTGCATTGCGCAGTTGACCCTTGTGCGGTGTGATGCGGTGAGGATCTGTCCGTTCTCCCCTTTGGGGCTAAGATGCGAATGAATGTGTTTGAATGGATGAGGAAATGGAGAGTGAGTCGTCCTGTCTCGGCTACCTCCCTTTCCTTGGGGGAAGCAGCCTAGGTATATAGATAGATAGATAGATATATATATATATCAATCAATCAATCATTTCCTGTGGCACCCTCGGGGATGCATAGGGCCTCGATGAACTCACACCACCACATCCTATCTTGTGCTTACTCCTCAAGATCTCCCCAACACTCATCTCCAGCTTCCCGTCTCCTTGTCCTCACCCACGTCTCTTTTGGCCTTCCTCTACCTCTCCTACCAAGTGCCACCCACCCTGGTGTACCTCGTACTATTCCCTGTCTCCTATACACATGTCCTAGCCACTTCCATCGTGAGAATCTAACATATTCATCGATCGGCTGCACTCCCGTTATTTCTCTAATTCTACTATTTGGTATCCTTTCCCACCACTTAACTCCTAATATTCTTCTAAGTGCTTTATTTTCAAACACCAAGAATTTATTTTCCATAGTCACTGTGCTGTACCAAGACTCGTGTCTATAAATTAAGATACTCCTAACCATTACCTTATAAAGTTTGATTTTTGTATGCACAGAGAAATTGTTATTATTCCAAATATTTTTAAGCATTTCCATTGCCTGATTAGCCTTCTTTAACCTTTCCTCGAATTCAAAGTTCAAAGAACCATCCTTGGCTAAATAAGTACCTAAATATTTAAACCTATCAACTTGCTTTACAACCATACCTCCAATTACACATTCCTGCGCATTTTCCATATTCATATTGATTATTTCAGTTTTTCCACAATTAATAACCAAACCCACCTTGCGACCTTCACTCACCAAACAGTCCAACACTCTCTGCATCTCTTCTGGCCCATCACAAATCAAAACTATATCATCTGCATAATCTAAATCCAAAAGTTTCCTGTTCTCTCCCCAAAGTATACCTGCACCGGTTTCTGTTCCAACGCGTTTCATAATGTAATCAATGACCAATATAAATAGTAAAGGCGATAGAACACCACCTTGAATTACTCCGGACTTGACTTCAAACGAATCACTCAGACAACCATCAACCATCACTTTACAAAATGTGTCCTCACGCATGTTCATAATAACCCTCACAAACTCCTCTGGTATTCCATAATGTCTCATGATCTTCCCCATAGTCTCTCTCGAAACACTATCAAAAGCCTTTTCAAAATCAACAAAACAAAGACTTAACGGTACTCTCATTTCATTAACTTGCTGCATCAAATGCCTAACTATAAAGATCTGATCATTGCAACCACGTCCCTTTCTAAAACCAGCCTGTTCATCCCTCAGAATACCCTCAACCACTGGCTCCAACCTATTTGACAACACTCTACTGAAAACTTTCAAAGCTATCGGTGACAAAGAGATTCCCCTCCAATTACCACATTCACTCAGGTCTTCCTTCTTCGGAACTTTAACAATTACACCATTCTTCCAAACTGATGGTAGTAACCCCGTCACCCATATCTTATTGAATAGCTTGGTCAAGATCATTATTGATCTATCCCCCTCCACTTTAAACATTTCCGGAAATAAACCATCCTCCCCTGGTGCCTTATTATTCTTTAACTGTTTTACTGCTTTCTCCACTTCTCCAAGCCTCAACTCTCCTGTTTCTATATTTAAATCTTCCTGAGCAGACGGTATATCCTCTTCTGGTGGTATTGGTCTATTAAGAACTGTCTCAAAATGCTCTTTCCATCTATTTTTAATATCTCCATCTTTGGTCAATAAATTTCCTTCCCTGTCTCTAACTGGTATTTCCTTGCGTTTACCTGCATTACCACTCAGTTCTCTAATCGATTCATATGCTATTCTTTGACTCTGTCCATCATTTTTTTTTATTAAGATTTCAGTCTCTGCAACCTTTTCATCCACACATCTTCTTTTATCTCTCCTAGCTAACCTTCTTACTTCTGAATTCAAACTCCAGTACGCAGCTCTTGCTAATTCAATCTCTTGTTCATCAACGCATTGCATCTCACTCCTCAATTTAGCCTCACCTCTCTTCTTTATCATATCCTACGTTTCCTCTGATATCCATTTCTTTCTCCTGAAGCTATGTCTCCTTCCAATCGTACATTCAGCAGTCTCATGCAAAACTTTGTTCACATCCTCCCACATCTCATCTACACTTCTCTCCCCCTCTTCCAACGTTTCCAACACCAAAAACCTATTTCTGCATTCTAATCTGAATTCCTCCTTTTCTTCTCCTTCCCTTCTAAGCTTAACAGTATCGTATCTACCAACACCAGATTTTTCCTTCTTCTGATTTTTAAGTTTAAACCTTATTTTTGCAATGCTGAGTTGATGGTCACTACCAATATCCGCTCCCCGTTTAACATGAACATCTAGCAGAGAACTTCTATGCCTCCTACTGATAGCGATGTGATCAATCTGATTTTTATATTTTCCACACGGCGACACCCAAGTTGTCTTGTGTATATTGCAATGCTGAAAGAGTGTATCTCCGATGACTAAGTCATTTGCTAGACAGAAGCTTCCAAACCTCACTCCGTTTTCACTCATCCTACTACCAACTCCCATCTTACCCATACATGCCTCAAATCCCTCATTTGAACAGCCCATTACTGCATTAAAGTCTCCAACGCAGATCAAAACATCATGTCTAGGTACCCTTCCTACTCCTTCTTGCAACTTTTCATAAAATGTGTCTTTCCTTTCATCGAGTGCATCATTAGTAGGTGCATAACACACAAACAGACTGATGTTGCCATGATTTGATTTAAACCGTGCGTATAACAATCGCTCATCTATAGGATCCCACTCACATAAAGCCTTATTTGCCTTACAACCCAGCAACAATCCTACTCCCTGATAATGCATTCCGTCCTGTCGACCAGATATCAATAAACGTATACCATCCTCCAAATCCAACTTATCGACTCCAGTTAATCTAGTTTCTGTCAGAGCACAAATATCAAGTCCGTAATTTTGAAAAACCTTCACTAACTCATCGATTTTACCGTCATGATTTAGCATTCTCACATTCCAGTTACCAATTTTAATAGTATTTTTTGCATTGACAAAGGAATTAGATTGTAACTGAGGCAACCGTGAGATTCTTAGCACCCCCTGCCCATTTAAGGGCTGCACGGGACTGGGGGCCATTATTGTTCTTTCAGAGTCCATCAAGGTTTCTTTGGCTAACTTCCTGAACACCTCGCCATTGTGTTGCAGTCGCAGTAGGCAGCTAACTTGCCTGATTGCCCACACCCGAAAGACCCAGCTATGCTGTAGCCAGTCACGTTCCGGCATGCTTCCCAGCCATTTCACTCTCAAGGAGTTCCTCTGCCTGAGAAAGCAACCACCCCCCTGCTCCCGAGGGCTTTTGATCTGTGTAGGTAGAGGGCGATCACTCCCTCACTAGCCATATACAGTGTATATACAGTGTGTGTATATATATATATATATATATCTATATATATATATATATATTTTATATATATATATATATATATATCCATTTCAAGTCCCTTGCTGAACAAAGACCTCCCCCAGCCTTCTCCACGATTTTTTGACTGAGTCACTTTCTGCCATGTACCCTTTTCCCTGCAAACTTTCCTATCTCATCTCTCCACCTCCTGTCTGACCTTTTCCTACTATACTTACAATCCCTAGTCCAGCCAGTCAGCCTCTTGCTTCATCAGTTATCCCTTATTCTTGCTACATGACCTGTCTACCTATATTTCTGTTCTTTTACAATTTTATAATGTCATTGACTTTAGTCTGCTCTTTCACCCAAGCTGATCTCCTTTCTCTTAACGATATTCCAAACATTCACCTTTCCATTGCTCTTTGAGCTCGGATTAGTTGATTTTCCATCAATTTTGTCAGTTTCCAGGTCTCACAACTATACGTCATAGCTGCAATTATGCATTCGTTATATGCTTTTCATTTCATGCATAATGGCACGCTGCATTTCAAGATGTCTCTGTGTTTACCAGGAGCTTTCCATCCAACTGCAATGCGTATTCTTAATTCGTTATCATAGTCTTTCGTTAGGTTTAGTATTTGCCCCAAGTATTTGTACTCCTCAACTTCTTCAAGAATTTCTTCACATATTCTGATGACGGTCTTTGGTATATTTGGCTAAAACATTACTTTAGTTCTACTCTGGTTCCTCTTTAGCCTTACTTTGAAACTTTCTCTGTTCAGGTCATTTATTATTTCTTGCAATGTCTCTGCTGTTTCTCACATTAGGACAATGTCATCTGCACATCTTAAATGGTTTAGCTCTTCTCCATCTATGTTTGCTGCTTTGTTTTCCCAGTCTAGCTTTCTGAAACTACTCTCTAGGCATGATGTAAATAATTTTGGTGAAATTATATAAACCTGATACGTGCCCTTCGCAATCTTATTTTTTATTTTTTCTGAGCCTTTAAAAAACGACTGCATTTCAAGAAAGGAAAAAATAATCTTTATTAACTATACCATTATAATGATACAATATATTAGTGAGATGTAAACAAACAGGTTCTCCAACACATGCATAAAGACACTACATTAAATTCCTGCTAATCATTGTCTAGAGTGGGGAAAAAATTGTCTTTATTCAGAACAATGGAATAGGGTACATTTTCTCTTTGCATCCCACGCAGGACACATACTAGAATGGCACACAGTAGACTGCATACCTCCGCCAACGCCCTATCTTGCAATGTTAAAGAAAGTGAAAAAAAAAAAAAAAAATCTGGATCCGCATCTTTATCCGGATCCGCACCAAAATTTAATGAAGAGTATTCTGAGCCAAGGTCCAGTCTTCTACCAAGTTTCGTGGAAATCCGTCCAGTAGTTCTTGTGTAATCTTGCTCACACACCAACCAACAAACAAACAAACGGACGGGGGTGAAAACAACCCCCTGGGCGGAGGTAACAAGCAGGAAATTTGATGTGTCTTTGGCTTTTGGGATGCAAATGTGTTAAAAATTTCTTTTCTTATACATTATTAGACTTTATTTGTATCTGATGTTTTATGACCTCGATGGAGTCACCCTAAAATTGAATATCTTAGCTGGAGTCACCATAAAACTGAAAGTCTGTAACTGCTGATAAAACAAAACTCAGTGAATCACTAAATAACAACATTCCAAACCTGAAGGCGGTTAAGGAAGCTCCGTAACACCTTTTCTTGAGCAGTTTATTTTATTACACCTAACTCTTCTCTTCTGCGTTATATAAATCCTTCCAATGTAGCCATACTCTGTATCAACAATGCACAAAAGGATATTAACCATTCGTATCCATAAATAAATCGCTAAGGAAGTGGTGTTAGGGTGCTTTCTTAACCAGTGAGACAACGAACATAGGAATAAGAGTGATATGAGTTTGGTTTTGTGAGGGCAGGGAACATCTGATATTTCCCACGGCATCTTAATTCGTGTTTAATTATACAACCAGGCTGGAATTTTAGCCTTACTTATTTAATGGAAAAGGTGAGTGAGAAGGCAAGAGGTCGCCAGGTGCAACAAGCAGTAGTGGTGACCTTTGCTGTAAAATATCAAGTGCTATTACTGTTACAGTGCTAAACAATTTGTAGGAACACTGTAGTGCAAGCTGAACCAAACACACATACAGATCCTGTGAAGTATGAAGATAAATATAAATACTGCTTAACTCCATCAGCCAGGAATTTTATAAAATTCCTAATAATTCCAGGCACTAATACTCAACACACCAGCTCACTTAAGGTCCTTCTTAAGTTAAAAATAATCTCCTGGTGTACCTTGAGAAAAAATATAAGTTGTTGTTGTAGTAAGGGAGCGCAGAACAAAACTTGGAAGTGATGGACAGGAGAAATACTGTACTTTATTCCTGTCTAACTGGATCTGGTAAATTCCTCACACGAAGCTCCCAGGATCGACAAATATGACAATAAAACATCAGTGGACGATGAACGTAAGTAAAACAATATCCACATTTAGTGAGTGGCAATGGAATACAAGGCTTTAGGGATGAAAATTAATATATACCTGAGAAATTAAACTGTCAGTCAGCCCGAAAGCCTTAAAATGTTATCTGTATATCTGTTGCCAGGCGCCTCAATCCCATACAGGGTGGCCACAAACAAATCTCCTCCACGTCGCCCTGTCCCCCAGCATTTCAATGCCCTGCTCCCAACTCAAACCCCTCTCTCTCATATACCTCTCTACTCCATCCCTCCGTCTCATCTTTGGCCTCCTCCTCCTCCTCCTCTCTCTCTCCCCCTCCACCTCACCCACATACACTCTCCTCGTCAGTCTCTCACCCTCCATCCTCTCCACATGACCAAACCACCTCAATGTATTTCTCCTAACGCTTCCTATCACATCCACATCCACACCACAACGCTCCTTTATATCCTCATTTGTCAGTCTGGCTCTCCATGTGACTCCCCAGGCTCCTCTCAAATAACTCATTTCCACTGCTCTCACTCTAGACTTGTGTCCTTCCAACAATATTCAAGCTTCTCTTCCATACGTTAGAGTTGGTATCACAATACTGTCATGAAATAACTTTTTCACTTCCATGCTCACTTCCTTGTTTCTTATCACTGTTTTCAAGGAACCAGCAACCTTTCTTCCTTGTTGTACCCTTTCAAGCACTTCACTCTCCAAACTTCCATCCTTACTCATCACACTACCCAAGTACTTAAACGTACTCACATTTTCCATTTCCTCATCACCCAACATCATTAAACATTCACTGACTTCTCTCAAAGACCATAGCTTTACTCTTCCCTACATTCACCTTTAGATTCCGTTTCTTACACACTCTCCAAAACTCATCCACCAGGCCTTGGAGCTCCCATTCGTCTTCATTCAACAACACAGTATCATCTGCAAACAACAGTACAGGGGGTTTCCAAACACTACCCTCTCTCACTAGGGCCACGCCAACATCCACTACCCTACCTTGTACCTCTTTTATTACCCCATCCATGTACAGATTGAACAACCATGGAGGCATGACACATCCCTGTTTCAACCCAACCTTCAAACACAAACGTTCACTCAGTTCACTATCCACACGCACTGCAGCCTTAGCACCCTCATACATACTCTTCACAGCATTCAACAACTTCCCATCTAATCCATAATCTTAAGACTTTCCACAGTCCTTGTCTATCCACCCTGTCATATGCATTTCCCAAATCCATGGAGGCCACATACAACTTCTTTCCCTTCTCTAGAAAATTTTGCACGAAAGGTCTGAGAATGAATATCTGATCTACACAACCTCTTCCTTTCCTAAAACCTCCCTGTTCTTCTCGAACTAATTCCTGCTATTTCCCTAACTCTGTCAATAAGTCTCCTACCATATACTTTTCCTATTACACTAAGAAGACAAATGCCCTTATGACTACCACACACTTCTTTTTCCCCTTTCCCTTTGTACAAGGGAATAATTATACCTGACTTCCAATCCTCAGGGACCATACCTTCCTCCCAGGCCAATCTGCACATCTTCCACATCCATTCTACTACTATCTCTCCCCCATGCTTCAGCATTTCACCACACACTCCATCAATTCCTGGGGCTTTTCCCATTTTAACTTTCTTCATTGCTTCCACAACTTCCATCCTACTGATTTCTTCATGTCATCTCACCTCCCTCCTTCTTCCAGCCATTCCTTATCCACTTATACTCGCATTACTTTCATTCTCGATGTTCAACAATTCCTTAAAGTGTTCTCTCCATCTGCTCACTTTTTCTCCATTCGCCACTAGTAATCTACCATTTTTATCTTTCTCTCCCCTACTGACTTCTTTGCCACCCTTTCTAACTCTCTTTACCACTTTCCAGAACATTTTCTTACAGTCCCTCCACTTTACACTGAACTTCCTTCCAAATTCCTCATCCACTCTCTTCTTACTCTCACTCACTAATTATTTCACCTCTCACTTCCTTTCTACATTTTTTTTTTTTATATGAGGAAGAAGGAACCAAAGGCTATGAGACCACAATAACTGTTCCCTCCAAGAGAAAAACAAGATACAAGAGAGAACCAAATTCAAGAGCTGATCATTTTGAGATGCCTGGACACACTGCGTTTGAAAGACTGGAGATCATAGGGAGCATAAAATAGAGACAGAGGGAGACAGTTCCAGAGTTGACCTGTTACAGAAATTAAGGACTGGGAGTAACAGTTAACTCTTGCATTCGAGAGTTGGACAGAATAGGGATGAGAGTTTGCTGCTAGATGGATGCTACGTGCCCGTCGTAGAGGTGGAGGAATGCATGCAGACATTTCATTTCCTTACACACACACACACACACACACACACACACACTACACTGCTTTGTCTGTTTCTGTCTCTGTACTCTGTCTCTTTCTGTCTCTGTACTCTGTCTCTGTCTTTCTGTCTCTGTCTGTCTCTTCTGTCTGTCTGCCTGTCTGTCTGTCTGTCTCTGTCTCTGTCTGTCTGTCTGTCTCTCTCTCTCTCTCTCTCTCTCTCTCTCTCTCTCTCAACCATTTTCCCGTCACTTTACATGCTCCTTTATTTTTCATGCTGTCTCTTCTCCTTGATGTTCTTTCCTTCTCTCCATAAAAATGATCAATAAATAATCATATACACAGACACCTTTAACCTCAGTAAATAAACTCTTAATGTATTCAGTAAGAGGGCGTCATCTATTATTTATTACTGATAAATCTATAGTCCATTCACTTTAACTTGGCGGAGATATTCACTGTTTGGCAGCCTATTTCCCATGGCTTAGTGCCGGAAAAAACAATACTACGGTTATGCTTCCTTTTTCACAGCACTTCTTCGTGACTAGCACCATACTGTAGCGTTAAGATCTTGTTATTTCTCAGTATTGAAGAAGGATCGTTGGCAGTAAATAGGGTATTGATAATTACACATGACCAACACAAGGGATGAGGAAAAAGGGAAGAGAGAAGCAGGGAGGGAGAGAGAGAAATGCAGTAAGAGAAGCAAAGAGTGACAAAGGCCCACATTCCAGTCAGTTAAGGAAGCTCCGTAAGACCTTTTCCTAAGTAATTTATTTTGTTTATTACACGTTACTGTCCTCCTCTGTGTTACATAATTCCTTCCAGTATCACCATACTCTGCATAAAGCTCCCTAACACCTTTTCCTATGTGATGTGTTTATTTCACCTTACTGTCCTCTTCTGTGTTACATAAATCCTTCCAGTATCACCATTCTCTGCATAAATAGTTTTCAAAAGGATATTAACTAGCTATATCCAAAAATAAATCTGTTAGTAAGAGATGTTAGGGAACTTCCTTACCCGACGAGAATTCGGGCTAATGAGGAGTGATAACCGACAAACCAGAAGCAGGTAAAGATGGCAGGTAGGCAGGAAGAGACAGGCGAGTAGTGACAGGCAGACAGTGAGAGATGATAAGAGAGGAAGGGGAAGGCAATGAGAAAAGAGAGGGAAACAGGAGATGAGAGGAGGGAAAAAAGGAAAAGGGAGACTAGAAAGAGATAATAGAGACAGGACATGGAAGATGAGAAGAGAGCAAGAGTAGAGGAATGCATGCAGTGAAAGAGAGAAGAGAGAAACAGACAGTGATAAGAAGGACAAGAGGAAAAAGAGACGCTGGGAAGAGAGAGGCAGCAGTGAGAAATGAGTGGCGAGGAAGGGAAAAGAAGGGCATACAATGAAAAAAAGAGAAGAGAAAGGTAGGCAGTGAGATGAGAAGAGATGATAAGAGGAGGGAGGGCAATGAGAAGAGAGTAGAGGGTGGCAGGCAGTGAGACGACAAGAGAAGAGAATGGGAATTGGATGGTAGGCAATGGGAAGAGAGAAGAGAGAGGTAGGCAGTGAGGCGAAGGGATCAACAGGCAAGGAAGAGGGAGACAGGCAATGAGAAAAGGGAAGAGAGTGACAGGGAGTGAGGGGAGCGGAAAGAGAAGCAAGAAAGAGGAAAACAGGCAATAAGTAAAGGAAAGAGAGTGACAGGGAGTGAAGGGGAGCGAGAAGAGAGGCAAGCAAGAGGGAGTTAGGCAATGAGAAGAGAGAAGAGAGAGGCAGGCAGTGAGGGGAGGAAAAATAGAGACTAAGAAGAGAGAGGCATACAGTACAGACCCTTGCACAGAATTTCTTGTGTCCGGGCACGCTACCCAGCAGTCTTGAAGCATGAGGGCAAAACACGCTATAAACAGTGGATCAGACACAGGGATGGCGCTTCAGTTCATTCTTGTACTCAGTCATTTTTCACATATAATCCATTACCATACAGCATCACAGGTGCCAACTGATCTTTTGGAAGGGCCTTAAGAGATAGGGAAAATAGAGGCAATCAGAGAGAGAAAGATAAGCAGTGGATGAGAGGCAAGCAGGAAGAGGAAGGCAGTTAGGAGTACAGAAGCATAGGAGGAGAGGATGTAGAGCCGTGGCAATACCTTTTTCTGCCACTGAGCTGCGCGACACAAGCTGCGAAAGAAGGAAAATTCGGATCAGGTTAAGGTGAAAGAACTACACCACCCATTCCTTACCACAGAACCTCTGCAGATGACACGCTGACGTTATCGTTTATGCAGTGTATATCCTTCAGTGTCCACATCAAGACGACTGACCTAACACACTCAACAATATTTACCCATTGGTTTCAGGACAAGAAGTCAGTTATAATTTTCTTTTTACCTTCAAAATCTTTTACACCATTTAGGGGAAACCCAATACAATGAGGGAGTTAATGAAGGCTGTATCGAACCTCCCGAAGCCCCCAGTTCAAAAAGTTTTCCTTGTACTGAACGAAATGGTCTGGATTTAGCAAGAAGAGATTAATTCAAATGATGTCGAAATGCTAAAGTCTGTATCGAAACTCTCCAAGTCACTTCTTAGCTGAATGGAATCGTCTGTAGGTAACCGGAGGTGAGTAAGAAAATCGTCATCTAACTGGAGGGATTTAAGTTTTAGTCTTACTCATCTTGCTAATCTAGACGATTTTATCCAGCTTAGGAGAGACAAGGAAGGCGATATCTAACCTCTCCAGCTTAGTAAATCTCCCCATAGCTGAAGGAAATCGTCTGGGGTTGTCAGGATAAGAATAATATATTGGTGCTGAAAGGGTTAACGTGCCTGGCTGTTGGGTCATGATTGGAAAGCGATGGCGTGAAATTGGATATTATTTTGATGGGAAATTACTGTATGCAGATGGAGAGCATGCAGCTGACTGGCGCACAGGAAGGCAGGAAGGAGAGAGAGAGAGAGAGAGAGAGAGAGAGAGAGAGAGAGAGAGAGAGTCACGAGAACGATGGGAACAGCATTTAAAAATACAGAAAAAAAAAGAAAAAAAAAAGAATGAAGCAGAGAAAGAGACCGACTAAAAATTACTGAAATACCCAATAAAAAAAAAAAAAGAGAAACTGAAAAAAAAAGGGGGGGGGATTATAGAGCGTGGAAAAGCGATTATAGAGAATGGAAAAGCAATTATAGAGCATGGAAAAGCGATTATAGAGAATGGAAAAGCGATTATTGAGCGTGGGAAAGCGATTGTAGAATGGAAAAGCGATTACAGAGGGTGGAAAGCGATTATAGAGCGTGGAAAAGCGATTATAGAGCGTGGAAAAGCGATTATATAGCATGGAAAAGAGATTATAGAGCATGGAAAAGAGATTATAGAGCATGGAAAAGAGATTATTGAGAATGGAAAAGCAATTATAGAGAATGAGAAAGCGATTAAAGCGTGGAAAAGAGATAATGGAGCGTGGAAAAGTGATTATATAAGATGGAAAAGCGATTATAGAGCGTGGAAAAGCGACTGTATGGCCTGGAAAAGAGTCATCAAATAGACTAAGATATCGAAAAGAAGGGAGTGAAAAGGGGAAACAGAATGAAACGAGAAGCTGAAAAATTGAAACAGAGGCAGGAAAGGGATGGAAGGGGTTGGGAGTGTTGCAGCCGACTGACGCTCACGGAAGACAGACAGACAGATAGGTACAGTACATAGATAGATAGACCGATGGATAGATAGACAGGAAAATAGGTAGGTAGGTAGGGAGAGAGAGAGAGAGAGAGAGAGAGAGAGAGGCGATTTAGCTGCAGTTATGGTAATAATTATAAAACTGACAACAAAAGGGTCAATCTGAACGCTTTGTGTGAGAGGAAATAATCTATATGTTATACATGTAAGATCTAGACTTTTAACATATGCCTTAGACCAGGAAACTGTCTTGTGGTGATCCATCCAGATGGTGCTGTGGTGATCCAGCCAGATGGTGCTGTGGGGATCCAGTCAGATGGTGCTGTGTGTATGCAAATTTTCATCCCTGCACGATATTCACAGAGATATATTCTGTGGCAACTTTGTCTGTGGTGAAAATAGCCAAAAGATGAATATGGAGGTGGTATTCAACTGAACTTATCCATAAATCATTTTCACAGAATGGAGTAAAAAAAGTCTCTCTCTCTCTCTCTCTCTCTCTCTCTCTCTCTCTCTCTCTCTCTCTCTCTCTGTTTAGTTCCTGTCTCTGTCCTCATAATTGCCTTGTGTTGTGCTTGGCTGCAACTCTGGCCAGCAAAGCCAACCATGAAAACACCCATCCGTCTCACTGCCAACACCAATACACCCATCCGTCTCACTGCCAACACAAATACACCCATCCGTCTCACTGCCAACACAAATACACCCATCCGTCTCACTGCCAACACCAATACACCCATCCGTCTCACTGCCAACACCAATACACCCATCCGTCTCACTGCCAACACCAATACACCCATCCGTCTCACTGCCAACACCAATACACCCATCCGTCTCACTGCCAACACCAATACACCCATCCGTCTCAATGCCAACACCAATACACCCATCCGTCTCAATGCCAACACCAATACACCCGTCCCATCTCGTTCTTTATGTGTCTTGGTTATTTAGCTTCCCAGTTAGCGGCGTCAATGTGACTTGTTTCACTTCAAATCTTTCTTATCGATGATGTTAACTGTTCTATATCAAAGCACACAACACCAGTTGTCTATTCCCTCCCTTCCATATCACTAGTCCAGCAACCCGGGGTTGAGGGGGGGGGGGTGTCAGGCAACTCAATATTATACTGTCGGTACTACTGTATCTACATTATATAATACCTATATAACTGTCACCGCCGGAGAAGTTGGGCGAAGGTTATGTATTCCTCCGTGTCTGTTTATGTACAAGATGTCTCAAAAAGTTTTATTTGATTTCCATGATATTTAGTGAACAAGTGGGCAGAGTGTTAAGGAAGAGTTGATTAGATTTTGAGGTGGATCCGGATTCGGATGTGGATGCAAGAATAAATGATAAACTTTAGTGAAAGTGGTGGTGTGCTTCCTTTGAGATTGTGTAACATGGTAGAATAAGACCGTAGAGTTAATTAACTATGTGAGATAGTAAAAGTATTCGTCTGGTTGAAAAGATAAATTACAGCAGTAAATCATAAAGTTTATTTGGGCTGGCGGAGGTATGAGTCGCTGAGCGCTGTCTGGTTTGCTGTGTACCGAACTGGTTCGTTGCACGAGATGCAAAAGTATTTTCCATAAACCTTTGTTTATCTAAAACAACTTCTGCAGCCAAGTGCTTTAAAAACTATAGGGGAGGCGGAAAGTTGCCAGGTCCTACCAATTTTGGCACTTCTTGCCAGAAATTACACAACAAATTTTGGAATTTGCCAATAATATTCAACAATTTTATTTCATTTTCCTATGGTGAAAAATTGAAAATGCCAAAAAGAAATGTGTGAATGCCAAAAGTATATTTGTGCACCTGGCAACCCTGGGGAGGCGGTAGCTCAGTCGGTAGAGAGGTGGCCTGCAGTCCTACCGGACCCAAGTTCAAATCCCCGCTGGGGCAGGGAACGGTTTAAGGATTTGAATTTAATAAAAACCGACTTTACTGATCTACCAGAAGACCCGCCGACATGTCATAAAAGAACCCCCGCTAATACCAATACACCAGTCCTGTATAAGACAGCCCTAGCATGTATTCAATATGGACGGTGGGTGTTAGGGCGGAAGTGGTGACATGTAGAGGTGTATGGTACATAGGAGGATTACTGGGCCTTGAGAGCAGGCTGTGAAGCCTATGCCCAGAGTCGAACACATAAAGAAAAAGAAAAAAACTTCCGTTGCCCTTTCTCTGTTAATGGTGCTGCTGGGAATCTCTTTTGGTGAAAATCAGACAATTTTGTTGGCTGAGAGAAATTACAACAAAGGGTTTAAAGAAAAAGAAAATAAAAATAAAAAGGAAAGTAAAGAAGGTAAAGGCAAACACTAGAGGTGATTTATATAAAGGATTCAGTATCTTCTCCGACCACTGTTAGTAAAGTGAAGAAGGCTTTGTTTAATGCCTATCGACTGCACGAGTCACTAAGACAGACACTGTTTTTTATACCAAGTTGAAGTTCTCCCTAGAAAACAGCTTAGCATTGGTGATGGAGAGAGGGCAGTTTTAGGGCCAGATAAAGTGGACAGGGTATAGTTAAGCTGGAAAATAGCCAAGGGAGCACTGTTGGCAGACACGCGTGTAGGCCGCGAACTGGGAAAACAGGAGAGGCATCGTTACCTGTGTGTGAATGTGTGTCAGAGAGAGAGAGAGAGAGAGAGAGAGAGAGAGAGAGAGAGAGTACTGACACTCATCACCACGTCTATTTTCTCCTTCACTGTGGATATTAAAGGCAATGTTATTTAGAACTTAAAGGGGCGTATCTCACACCAGGTGATATAAATGATCTCCTTTAACACCTCCAGTACAAGAGATCTCCCCTGAGCTAAGTAATACAGTCAGGCCGAGGCAAAAATAAAGTAAAAACCGCGTCCAAAAAGACTGTGTGTAAGTTCCCTCGGTTGGATTAGAGAAGAACCACGCTGGAGGGATATCCATCAAGTATTAAACACATGGATACCTGGGAGTCATTGTTTATCCCACTCTTTATAATAATGTCATATATTTCATTCTTCCTACTGAGAGAAGACTTTAATTATATCTTTAGAAGGAGAGGATTATGGAAACTGTGTCTGGTTCATTCACTCCTATGCTGACTAATAACATTATGCATGTTCAAGATGTTAGGAGAAAGGAATTTATAAACATATGCTCTACCAGACTAACACCACCTCCCCCCCAACAACACTCCCTTGCAATGGACGTCCCCCATCAAACAACCTTTACTCATATACTACACCCCTACCTTCCCTACACCCCTACCAAACAACCACTACTTTTCTGTTACACCCATGCCCTCCCTACACCGACACCATGCAACCGTTATTCGTATACTACACCCATACTTTCCTTACACCCCCACCAAGCAACCATTACTATATGCCACACCCATACCTTACCTACACCCCCACCAAGCAACCATTACTATATGCCACACCCATACCTTACCTACATCCCCACCAAGCAACCATTACTATATGCCACACCCATACCTTACCTACACCCCCACCAAGCAACCATTACTCATAAACTACACCCATACTTTCCCTGCACCCCCACCAAGCAACCATTACTATATGCCACACCCATACCTTACCTACATCCCCACCAAGCAACCATTACTATATGCCACACCCATACCTTACCTACATCCCCACCAAGCAACCATTACTATATGCCACACCCATACCTTACCTACATCCCCACCAAGGAACCATTACTATATGCCACACCAATACCTTACCTACATCCCCACCAAGCAACCATTACTATATGCCACACCCATACCTTACCTACATCCCCACCAAGCAACTATTACTATATGCCACACTCATACCTTACCTACATCCCCACCAAGCAACCATTACTATATGCCACACCCATACCTTACCTACATCCTCACCAAGCAACCATTACTATATGCCACACCCATACCTTACCTACATCCCCACCAAGCAACCATTACTATATGCCACACCCATACCTTACCTACATCCCCACCAAGCAACCATTACTATATGCCACACCCATACCTTACCTACATCCCCACCAAGCAACCATTACTATATGCCACACCCATACCTTACCTACATCCCCACCAAGCAACCATTACTCATAAACTACACCCATACTTTCCCTACACCCCCACCAAGCAACCATTACTATATGCCACACCCATATCTTCCCTACACCCCCACCGAGTGAAGGTCTCCCCACTAAGGCACCATAACCCAGGCTGGCGTGGGCTTTAGGCTGCTTGATGAGCCACTGTAAGCAGCTATAATATGTACAGTTTGTCTTGTTAGTTCAGTGAACCACGGCCATTAGCAGCAAGTGCCTCTGACATGACTTGGACGGCTGGCACTGGAATAAACAGGCAACAGTGGCCTGAAATATCCGTAGACTTATGACTTTATTACAAGCATTTTGAGTTTACTCATCTTGTCTCCAGTCGCCTTACTTAGCCTAGGAGACTGCTATAGTAGCGAAAGACGTAATGAAGGTTTCTCTATCGTCCGAGCAATAAAAATCTCCCTCAAGCTAAAGGAAATAACGTGTAGAGGCAGCAAAACGTAATAAATAAGATACCTTCTGACTTAGAGTGTTAATAAGTGCTCCTGTGATAACTAAGATAACACTGGCAGTACAATAAACACAAGGACGGATGGAGGGAAACTCTCTACAGTTAAGCACCTTCTTACAATGATATACTGTGTATATATATATATATATATATATATATATATATACACACAGTATATATATATATATATATATATATATATATATATATATATATATTGTTACATAGCCTATGATTTCATCATCCTTTGTGTAATTCTAACGTACAGTATGCTGCATGTTTGATCACGAGCGTGTTCTACCTCACTCCCCCCCCCCTCCTCCCTTATAGTAGAGTAAGTCGTTCTTTCCGTTATTCAGAGCAGGATTGTCAACTCTTTGTCCCCATGGCTTCATTTGCGCGTCCTTCTTACAAGTTGTATCAAGCTCTGCCGGCCCCTGTATAATGAGCTCAGTCTCTGCATTATTGCCACTTAGATCTACTCCTCATTTTGTTCACATCTCTGTCCTCCCCTGTACAGTTGTTATTATTGTGAGTGCTCAGGAAGTCTCCAACCATCTAGCAGCTGTGTAATTTGAGTATAAGTGTTATTGCATTTTTTCTTGTACTGTATAGCATAAGGTGCTAATTTGTAGGCCTAGTGAGGTTTTTGTGATTCATGTGTTTTGCGTGTCAGTCTTTATTAATAATATTTTGTATTTGTAATAATATATCTTGCATTTACTGAGTATTATCCGGTATTATCATTTTATCAGGGCTGACTTAGATAAATTTACTCTTGCTAATTTCGTGTTAATAGAGGCTATTGCAGTTAACCATATATTTAACCTGTTTTTTGCCATTACATTATCCTTATGAGTCCTGAATGTTTTGTTGTTAGTTTGAGCATTAAACTTTAACTTGTAATTTTACCTAACTCTTTTGTTTTGAACCTGGAACTTTACGGGACAGTAGTGATTTTTAGTATTCTCACTTAAAGTGTACATTATCTTTCTCTGTTCCGTAACATAAATTTGGCGACCTCTTATCAGGATATTCAGGATATTATCATAAGGATATTGCTTGATATTTTGTGACTGTGATTTATTCATGATGTCTACTATTACTACGCTTGATGAAGCCAAAGATTTTTTGTCAAATGTGCAAACAGTGTGTGATGTAGAAAACAGAACAAAGAATGAACTTAAGCTTGTTGCTCAACAATTGGGAATTGCTGTTCGCTCTCATCATTCTAAAGATCAAATTGTTGACATGATTAATGAAAGCTTGTTTAATGTAACTCCTCCAAATGAGCAAACGCAGATTGAATTAGCTAAGTTACAGCTAGCCCTGCAGGAGGCTCGTGCTAAGGAGGCTGAATTTCAGGCCCGTTCCAAGGAGGCTGAGGCACAAGTTGAACTTGCTAGGATTCAGGCAGACCATGAGTATCGCATGAAACAAGGTGGAACTGGATCATCTAGCTCTGATGATTTTGATGTGGCTAAAAATGTTAAACTTGTCCCTCCTTTTAATGAATCTGATTTAACAAAGTATTTTCAGTTGTTTGAGAGGGTAGCTACAGGTTTTAATTGGCCAAAAAAGTATTGGCCAGTACTCCTTCAAACTGTTCTCACCGGTAAAGCTCAAGTAACTTATGCATCTTAACCTCAGGATCAATCTGATAATTATGATGTAGTTAAGAGCTTGATTCTTAAGGCCTATGAGCTTGTTCCTGAAGCCTATAGAGTAAAATTTACGACAACTTATAAGCAAGATAAGCAATCCCATGTTGAGTATGCAAAAATCAAAGATCTGTTAGAGCAGTGGTTAAATTCTAGGACTGTGGATTCTGATTTTGACAAATTTAAGCAGATGATTTTGCTGGAGGACTTCAAAAGGTGTATTAGTAAAGATGTAAGCCTATATCTTGATGAGAGAAGAATAGATAATTTGTCTGATGCTGCAGTTTTAGCTGATGAATATGTTCTCACTCACAAGAGATATTCTAAAGAAAAAGGGAAAGCTGAGAGTAAGTACGTTGCCTCTACTCAGAGTACAGGTAACAGGAAAGAGAATAAAGATGATGTTCCTCAGGAAGTAAATACCAGCTTCACCTCTAGATTTCAGAAAAGTAAATGTACTTATTTTAGTAAGCTTGGTCATACTACGGAGAAATGTTTCAGGAGACAGCGTGATGTGAACAAAAAGGAGTCTTTAATTATTCAGTCAATTGGTCTAGTGTCCACCCTTGAGAGTTCCCAGAATTCTTTAACTGAGTTAACTGAACCTGCTTTGAGGGGTAAATTAAATTCTCATGATGGAGCTCCTCTTTTGAGCAGTGACGTGGGTGACACTCTCAAGAGTTCATGTGCTAATTTCCTGTCTGATGGTTTTGTCAGTCCTCTGGACAGTAATGACAGGAAATCAGTTAAAATATATCGTGATACAGGTGCTTGCCAATCCCTTATGCTGACCAGTGTTCTAGGCTCTAATGTTAATTCCTCTGATGAAACTGTAATCTTACAAGGTGTAGGGAATAATTACTTCTCTGTCCCTCTGTGTAGAGTGAATTTAGAGTCTGGTTTTGTTAATGGTTCCGTTATGGTTGGGTTGGTTGAGACACTCTCAATGTCAGGTGTAACTTTCTTACTTGGAAATGATTTTGGTGGAAGTCAAGCGTGTCCAGCTCCTCAGTTGTCTAGTGAGCCAGTGGCTGCGGCCCAGGATTGTGATGTCCCTGATGTGTTCCCTGCATGTGCTGTCACTAGGGCTAAGTCTAAAGTTACTGGTGACTTAGAGGATAATGATGATGATGATGTTATCCTAGCTGACACTTTTCTTGCTAATTTGGACCACTCACCAGATGAGGCAGTACCCCGTAGTGTTGATAATTTGTCTCGTCAAGAGTTGGTTGAGTTGCAGGTTGCTGACCCTGAGTTGAAAGATCTAGTTAACTCTGCTTGCAGTGAGGAAGAGTCAGCTGGTGCTTCTACTTGTTATTATATAAAGTCAGGAGTACTTATGAGAAAGTGGAGACCCCCAAGAGCATCAGCCGACTGTGAGTGGGAGGTTGTACATCAAGTTGTCATCCCTCGTGTTTGTAGGCAGGATATCATTAGAGTGGCTCATGATTCCAGTTTGGCAGGACACTTGGAGTGAAGAAGACTGTGGCACGCATTTTGAAACACTTCTACTGGCCAGGTATCTTCAGGGATGTTTCCTGGTATTGTAAGTCTTGTCACACCTGTCAAGTTGTGGGGAAGTGTAATCAGACCGAAAAGGTTGCACCTCTAGTTCCCATTCCTCCTTTTGAGGCGCCATTCACCCGTGTGTTGGTGGAGATTGTGGGCCCTCTTCCTAAGACTTCTTCAGGATTTTCTTATGTATTGACCCTGATTGATATGGCTACTCGTTATCCTGAAGCCATTCCACTTAGAATTATCTCAGCAAAGAACGTGGTTAAGGAAATGCTTGGGTTCTTCACAAAGTTTCGTCTGCCCAAGGAGGTACAGTCCGACCGGGGAAGTAATTTCATGTCAAATGTTTTCAAGCAGTCTCTGAAAGAGTTGGGCATCACCCAGATCACGTCTTCAGCTTACCATCCCCAGACCCAAGGAGCGTTGGAGAGATATCATCAAACACTCAAATCGATGCTCAGGAAAGACTGTTTGGAACATCAGAAAGACTGGGATAAAGGTCTTCCATTCGTTGTATTTGCCACAAGAGAATCTCCAAAGGAATCACTGGGCTTCTCACCCTTTGAACTACTGTTTGGCCATGAAGTAAGAGGACCCCTTAAGCTACTCAAGGAATGCTGGCTGTCGGAGGAAGATGACGTCAACCTGCTGGAGTATGTGATGAAGTTCAAAGAACGGCTGTCCACTGCTTTACAGCTGGTGAGAGAGAATTTAGGAGCTGCTCAGGAGAAGATGAAAACGTGGTATGATAAGAAGTCCAGGTTACGCCACTTTCAGCCAGGAGATCAGGTATTGATTCTGCTACCGGTGCATGGGCAACCTCTTCAAGCCAAGTTTAGTGGTCCTTATTTCGTGGAGAAGAAACTCAGTGATGTCAACTATGTCATCGCCACACCAGATCGTAGAAAGAACAAGCAACTTTGTCACATCAACATGCTAAAGTTATATCACGGGTGGGACGAAAATAACCCAGTCTGCATTGTAGCTGTTCCACCCGAGTCTGCAAGTGAGAGTGTCACCCACGTCACTGCTCAAAAGAGGAGCTCCATCATGAGAATTTAATTTACCCCTCAAAGCAGGTTCAGTTAACTCAGTTAAAGAATTCTGGGAACTCTCAAGGGTGGACACTAGACCAATTGACTGAATAATTAAAGACTCCTTTTTGTTCACATCACGCTGTCTCCTGAAACATTTCTCCGTAGTATGACCAAGCTTACTACAATAAGTACATTTACTTTTCTGAAATCTAGAGGTGAAGCTGGTATTTACTTCCTGAGAAACATCATCTTTATTCTCTTTCCTGTTACCTGTACTCTGAGTAGAGGCAACGTACTTACTCTCAGCTTTCCCTTTTTCTTTAGAATATCTCTTGTGAGTGAGAACATATTCATCAGCTAAAACTGCAGCATCAGACAAATTATCTATTCTTCTCTCATCAAGAAATAGGCTTACATCTTTACTAATACACCTTTTGAAGTGCTCCAGCAAAATCATCTGCTTAAATTTGTCAAAATCAGAATCCACAGTCCTAGAATTTAACCACTGCTCTAACAGATCTTCTTTGATTTTTGCATACCCAACATGGGATTGCTTATCTTGCTTATAAGTTGTCGTAAGTTTTATTCTATAGGCTTCAGGAACAAGCTCATAGGTCTTAAGAATCAAGCTCTTAACTACATCATAATTATCAGATTGATCCTGAGGCAAAGATGCATAAGTTACTTGAGCTTTACCGGTGAGAACAGTTTGAAGGAGTACTGGCCAATACTTTTTTGGCCAATTAAAACCTGTAGCTACCCTCTCAAACAACTGAAAATACTTTGTTAAATCAGATTCATTAAAAGGAGGGACAAGTTTAACATTTTTAGCCACATCAAAATCATCAGAGCTAGATGATCCAGTTCCACCTTGTTTCATGCGATACTCATGGTCTGCCTGAATCCTAGCAAGTTCAACTTGTGCCTCAGCCTCCTTGGAACGGGCCTGAAATTCAGCCTCCTTAGCACGAGCCTCCTGCAGGGCTAGCTGTAACTTAGCTAATTCAATCTGCGTTTGCTCATTTGGAGGAGTTACATTAAACAAGCTTTCATTAATCATGTCAACAATTTGATCTTTAGAATGATGAGAGCGAACAGCAATTCCCAATTGTTGAGCAACAAGCTTAAGTTCATTCTTTGTTCTGTTTTCTACATCACACACTGTTTGCACATTTGACAAAAAATCTTTGGCTTCATCAAGTGTAGTAATAGTAGACATCATGAATAAATCACAGTCACAAAATATCAACCAATATCCTTATGATAATATCCTGAATATCCTGATAAGAGGTCGCCAAATTTATGTTACGGAACAGAGAAAGATAATGTACACTTTAAGTGAGAATACTAAAAAACACTACTGTCCCGTAAAGTTCCAGGTTCAAAACAAAAGAGTTAGGTAAAATTACAAGTTAAAGTTTAATGCTCAAACTAACAACAAAACATTCAGGACTCATAAGGATAATGTAATGGCAAAAAACAGGTTAAATATATGACTAACCGCAATAGCCTCTATTAACACGAAATTAGCATGAGTAAATTTATCTAAGTCAGCCCTGATAAAATGAGAAACCACTGGATAAAGCTCAGTTAACGCAAGATATATTATTACAGATACAAAATATTATTACCACTGGCTGACAACATGAATTACAAAAACTTTACTAGGCCTACAAATCAACACCTTATGCTATACAGTACAAGAACAAAATGTAATAACACTTATACTCAAATTACACAGCTGCTAGATGGTTGGAGACTTCCTGAGCACTCGCAATAATAACAACTGTACAGGGGGGGACAGAGATGTGAACAATATGAGGAGTAGATCTAAGTGGCAACAATGCAGAGACTGAGCTCACTATATAGGGGCCGGCAGAGCTTGATACAACTTGTAAGAAGGACGAGCAAACGAAGCCATGGGGACAAAGAGTTGACAATCCCGCTCTGAACAACAGAAAGAACGACGCACTCCACTATAAGGGAGGAGGGGGGGAGTGAGGTAGAACACGCTCGTGATCAAACACGCAGCACACTGCACGCCAGAATTACACAAAGGATGATGAAATCATAGGCTATGTAACAATATATATATATATATATATATATATATATATATATATATATATATATATATATATATATATATATATATATATATATATATTGTCGCACTTGTTATATACAGACGATTTAACTCAACCAAGGAGAGACGTAATGAAGGCTTTATCTTTCACTTCCAGTATCAAAAATTGTTATAGTTTAAAGAGATACATAAACACTACATCCTCTCGCTTCATGGGCTAAATATAAGTGCTTCTGAGATGAGCCCGGTGGCACTGGGAGACGCCACTTGGCACTTTATATCAGCCTTATACTCTTTTCACATTAACTTGGCTTAAATCTACCTCCTCTGTACTTTGAATGATGAGGTGGAACAACAGATTAACATTAGAATATGATGCTAGTCATGGGCAAGTGCCACAGAAATGAAGCAGAGCCGTAGTATTGCCTGATTCTGCCACCTAAGCTGCGTGAAAGATCAGCAGAAGGACGAAAATCTGGGCCAAGTTAAGGTGAATAGAATATAACATACACGTAGCTGGACGGATAATGTACTTTTATTGTGAAAAATTCCCTTTGTCCCTCCTGTTGCCTCACTTTACATTCTTTACAAGTCCTATTCCTTCCTCACCTTCGATATATCCCTTTATCTCCTTTGTGACTGAACTGGTGTATATAATTGCTCCTGTGCGTTAAAATCTACACTGCATTCTTGCTGAAGCCAAATGATATCTATCCAGTTAAGGAGTTACAAGGGTCGCTAGTGCCTTGGTAAGTGTAAGTGCCTTGCCTTCCATTTAGCTTCTTTTTAATCGTTCTTGCTAAGGTGAATTAATTAGTTTCTGCTGTCACGGTATATATGCATTGATATTTCTCAGCGGACTGTTGTGATGGAAGGGGTTGCGGTGAGATATTATCATGTTGCACAGACACACACACACACACACACACACACACACACACACACACACACACACACACACACACATACACACACACACACACACAATAAAAAAGAATGGATACTCTATGGCCCGTATCCTTGTCGCTAAAGGAGCCTCCCTAAAGGCCCCGTCACACGATCAGTGAGCAAGTATGGTGGCCAAGCACGCTTCACAGCAGTTTCGAAGCATGGTGACGAAGCAAGGTAGAGAGCGTGGTTCAGCATCAAGACTGTTCACATGTATACGGACTCCCCTGCGCCCAGCGCAGTACCAGTTCCAGACTTGTTTGATGCCTCTACCAGCTTAAGTTCCTTCCAATACTGGGAACGTAGGGTGTTTAGTTTTTTCTTTATTATGTCCAGAGTGCACTTGCTATTATTTTTCTGAATATGTTTCAGTAGTTTTATATAAGCGTCATTTTTCGCATTTCTGTTCTTGAATGCTTCACTTTTCACCTGCCACAAACAGGAAAGGTCTCTATACTTCTCAATTAGCTGTAATGTTTCTTCTTTAGACCACTCAAATGGAAGATTTGTACTACACGTAGAGGCATCTTGTGGCTCCAACGTGGCTAGGTTAGGGGTGGCGACGGACTCCATCCTCTGATCCTTGATGGCTACCGGCACGGGGGCTGTGGACACGCACTGAGTCGTCACACGATCAGTGGGCAAGTGTGGTGGCCGAGCACGGTGCCGAAGAGCGTGGTTCAGCTGGAGTTTTGTGTCGTTGACGAACCTGCTTGAGCAAGGATGGTGCTTCAGTTCCGCACGTCTACACGACCATTTTCCATGCATTCTCCGCTCCCATGCTGGATCACCACACTTGCCCACTGATCGTGTGACGGGGCCTTAACACCTCTTCCTTAACGATTTACTTTTGGTATGGCTGGTTAATATCCTTATATGCAGAGTATGGCAATATTAGATGAGTTTATGAAACAGAGGAGAACAGTAAAGTGTAATAAACAAAATAAATCATTTGAGTAAAGATGTTAGGGTGCTTTATTACGCGAAAAAAAAAATGCGGATCCATGACTCTCTAGTAAGAATTATATATACGGAAGGCAGGACACAAAGCTAGAAGGGAACTGTGGGCGAAGTTTTATTAGTGAAGGTACACCAGGTGAATATGGCAGAGTGACATACAGAAGCTGAAGAAGGGAAAGAACTGACGAAAGAAAGAAATGAATGGATGAAGTAGAGTGTACATGGAGAGGCACTGAACTTTACACAGCCTTACCTAATACACAGCCTTACCTAATACACAGCCTTACCTGATACACAGCCTTACCTAATACACAGCCTTACCTAATACACAGCCTTACCTAATACACAGCCTTACCTAATACACAGCTTTACCTAATACACTGCCTTACCTAATACACTGCCTTACCTGATACACAGCCTTACCTAATACACAGCCTTACCTGATACACTGCCTTACCTAAAACACAGCCTTACCTGATACACAGCCTTACCTAATACACAGCCTCACCTAATACACTGCCTTAATTAATACACAGCCTTACCTGATACACTGCCTTACCTAATACACAGCCTTACCTAATACACTGCCTTACCTAATACACAGCTTTACCTAATACACAGCCTTACCTGATACACAGCCTTACCTAATACACAGCCTTACCTAATACACAGCCTTACCTGATACACAGCCTTACCTAATACACAGCCTTACCTAATACACAGCCTTACCTAATACACAGCCTTACCTAATACACTGCCTTACCTAATACACAGCCTTACCTAATACACAGCCTTACCTAATACACTGCCTTACCTGATACACAGCCTTACCTAATACACAGCCTTACCCAATACACAGCCTTACCTAATACACAGCCTTACCTAATACACAGCCTCACCTAATACACAGCCTTACCTAATACACAGCCACAGCTAATACACAGCCTCACCTAATACACAGCCTTACCTAATACACAGCCTTACCTAATACACAGCCACAGCTAATACACAGCCTTACCTAATACACAGCCTTACCTAATACACAGCCTTACCTAATACACTGCCTTACCTAATACACAGCCTTACCTAATACACAGCCTTACCTAATCCACAGCCCCACCTAATACACAGCCTCACCTAATACACAGCCTTACCTAATCCACAGCCTCACCTAATACACAGCCGTACCTAATACACAGCCTTACCTAATACACAGCCTCACCTAATACACAGCCTCACTTAATCTAACCTAATCCTACATTAACCTAACTTACATTTTTATGGATACGAAAAGCTCCCAAATCGACAATAAAGTACTTCAAAAATCTGCAGTTCTGAGACGGGGGAAGGAGCATCTCTAAAAGTGGGAGTGGTCAAACGGCGTGAGAAGCCACCCTATTATGCAAGACCCGAGGAGGAGGAGGAGGAAGAGGAGGAGGAGGAGAAAAAGGAGGAGGAGGTAGGAATAGGGGGAAGAGTGAGAAAGAGCAAGAAGGTGGTGAGAAGAAGGGAGGAGGAATGAAAGAGGAAGAGTAAGGAGGAGATGGAAAAAAGGGAGGCGGTAAGAATTGGTAAGTAGAGGTTGGGAGAGGAAGGACGTGGTAAAGGTGATTTGTTGGAAAGGAAAGTAGGAGGCGAAGAGAGGAAAGAGAAGGTAAGGAGAGTAAAGAGGAAGAGAGGAATGGTATTAAGAAGAGAATGAGGTAACTTTGATTTTTAAAATGTGTACCGATGTATTTGTTAATATTTTCTCATTTCTATTATTTTATGCTGTCAAAACAAGTCTACAATTTACTATCTCTTGTCGCATGGTCCCAGGATGAAACAGTAACTCCTACACTACTGTATTCAGGATGATGGGTAATACAGTAATTCAGGTGGCGTAAGGGGCTGGGTAATTGCACTGCTGGTATACAACAGCCTCCTTACTGACTCATTAACTACGGCTTACAGCTTTATGCTCCGACACACATTGTCCTCTGTCAACTGTCTCGCTCTCCACCATCTCTGAGTCTCCTCCTCCCTCCCTCCCTCTTGGTCTTGCTCTCCGTCATCTCTGAGTCTCCTCCTCCTCCCTCTCTCTTGGTCTTGCTCTCCACCATCTCTGAGTCTCCTCCTCCTCCCTCCCTCTTGGTCTTGCTTTCCGTCATCTCTGAGTCTCCTCCTCCCTCCCTCCCTCTTGGTCTTGCTCTCCGTCATCTCTGAGTCTCCTCTTCCCTCCCTCTTGGTCTTGCTCTCCACCATCTCTGAGTCTCCTCCTCCCTCCCTCTTGGTCTTGCTCTCCACCATCACTGAGTCTCCTCCTCCCTCCCTCTTGGTCTTGCTCTCCACCATCTCTGAGTCTCCTCCTCCCTCCCTCCCTCTTGGTCTTGCTCTCCGTCATCTCTGAGTCTCCTCCTCCTCCTCCCTCCCTCTTGGTCTTGCTCTCCGTCATCTCTGAGTCTCCTCCTCCTCCCTCCCTCTTGATCTCTGTCGTTTTATCTTATGTGTCGGTTCTGTCCAGGAGAAGTTTTGCACTGTTTCATATTATGGATCGCTCAACCACAAAAATAATAATAATCTATCTATCTATCTAATGCCAGATGCCTTAATCCCATACGGGGTGGCCACAAACAAACCGCCCCCACGTCGCCCTGTCCCCCGCCATTTTACTGCCCTGCTCCCAACACTCACCCCCCTCTCTCATATACCTCTCCACTCCATCCCTTCATCTCACCCTAGGCCTCCCCCTCCCTCTCCCCCCTCCACCTCACTCACATACACTCTCCTCGTCAGTCTCTCACTCCCCATCCTCTCCACATGGCCAAACCACCTCACTGTGTTTCTCCTAACGCATCCTATCACATCCACATCCACACCACAACGCTCCTTCACTTCCTCAATTGTCAGTCTGTCTCTCCATGTGACTCCACATGCTCCTCTCAAATAACTCATTTCCACAGCTCTCACTCTTGTCTTGTGTCCCTCCATAATCTTCACTTCCATACGTTAGAATTGGTATCACAATACTGTCATCCAGTAACTTTTTCACTTCCATGCTCACTTCCCTTGTTCTTATCACTGCTTTCAAAGAATAATAATAATAATAATAATAAATAATAATAATAATAATAATATAATAATAATGATAATCAGTGTTGGAGCTCACGTCATCAAGGTGAGAATGCCGAAATGATTAAAACTCTCAAGATGACGGCTAAGAATTTCAAGAGGTAATGACAACCCTTTCAGACCGACTACGTTGTGTTTATATTACTCTGCTACCACCAGACGAGTGTATATTTATTTAAAAAGAATATCTAGTACTGAAGGGGTCAAGAGAGGCTGTACCTACCTCCTCCAGATCTTCCAGTTTCTTAAAAGCTGAATAAAGATGTCTGGAAATGGCAAGAATATGTTGAAAAATTACATCCCTGTAAATGAAGGTGGGAGTCCAGTCACGGAGCTCCGTCACTAAATATGGATCGTGAAAACAGAGCCAGGTGCTTCAGGTGATATCAGGTGAGTCGAGGGAGCATCAGTATTCACCTGGGAGCCAGTCAGAGAAGGGAAAGAGACGAGAGATAAGAGGACAGATCGTGAGAGATAAGAGATAAGACAGGGTAGATTTGGAGGGTTGAAAAAGTAGAGATGTATTGAGAGAGGTGAGAGATAAAAGGAGAGAAAGGGAGATATAGGATGGAGGAGGTATGCAGATAGCTTGAGAGATAAGGGAAAGAGGTATGGAAAATGAAATTGAGAAATAGGGGGGAAGAATGTGAGTGATAACGGATGAGAGGAGTTGGAAGATAAGGGGCGAGGAGGTGAGAGATATGGGAAGAAAAGGTGAAACGAGAAAAGGTAAGAAATTGGGTGATAAGGGTAAATAAAGAGGGGAGAAGGTAAGGGATACTGAGACAGGAGGTGAGAGATAAGGAAAGGTGAGAGATGAGGAAAAGTGAGAGATAAGACTTGGAATAGGGAGAGATGAGGGCGAGAGATAAGGTCAAGAGACAGTGAGAAATAAAGTGAGATAAGGCAATTGTGTGAAGGTGTTTGGTGGTGTTGGTGTGAGGGCAGCCGAGATGGAAGGCGTCTCTCTGGATAAATGGACCCGAGAGTCTTGATCAGTTCAGGAAATTACTAGCCATTGTGCTTAATGTTAGGCCAGGCCAGTGAAGGTGACAGGGAGGAGCTGGAGCACCGGATAATACACAGGAAAGTACCAGCCATTGTGCTTAATGTTAGGCCAGGCCAGTGAAGGTGACAGGGAGGAGCTGGAGCACTGGATAATACACAGGAAAGTACCAGCCATTGTGCTTAATGTTAGGCCAGGCCAGTGAAGGTGACAGGGAGGAGCTGGAGCACTGGATAATACACAGGAAAGTACCAGCCATTGTGCTTAATGTTAGGCCAGGCCAGTGAAGGTGACAGGGAGGAGCTGGAGCACTGGATAATACACAGGAAAGTACCAGCCATTGTGCTTAATGTTAGGCCAGGCCAGTGAAGGTGACAGGGAGGAGCTGGAGCACTGGATAATACACAGGAAAGTACCAGCCATTGTGCTTAATGTTAGGCCAGGCCAGTGAAGGTGACAGGGAGGAGCTGGAGCACTGGATAATACACAGGAAAGTACCAGCCATTGTGCTTAATGTTAGGCCAGGCCAGTGAAGGTGACAGGGAGGAGCTGGAGCACTGGATAATACACAGGAAAGTACCAGCCATTGTGCTTAATGTTAGGCCAGGCCAGTGAAGGTGACAGGGAGGAGCTGGAGCACTGGATAATACACAGGAAAGTACCAGCCATTGTGCTTAATATTAGGCCAGGCCAGTGAAGGTGACAGGGAGGAGCTGGAGCACTGGATAATACACAGGAAAGTACCAGCCATTGTGCTTAATGTTAGGCCAGGCCAATGCGTGGCGTGGGGCACGTGCAGGACCAGATAATACACAAAACTAAATATTCTGGTTCTTTATAATTAATAATAAGTATACATTATTGCCCCATCTTTGGGGGGTCAAGGGGGGGAAGGCAAGTCTAGTATGTGTCCCAAACTGCGTCACACACTCATTCACTCACTGAGTTACTGTACTGATTTGAAGGATGAGGTTCGTACATTATGGGGTGTTGCGACGGAGATTGTTAGTGATGTGTCTGTTGTGTATCAGGGGTGTGTCTGGTGTGTGTCTAGGTGTGTCGGGGGTGTATCTGGGGTGTGTATGAGGTTTGTCTGATATGCACCTAGTAGACTGTGTACCTGTGTCGTGAAAAATAGCCGTAAATGTGACACAGCCGGCCAAGGCAGAGCAATGTGTAGTTAGCAGTACTGGGACGATTTGTGAGCCAGATGGTGTTACATAAGTGCTTACCCAGCAACTAATTTCTTTCCTCTTAAAATAATGCAGGGGTGGGTGCAGATGTCAAAGGTGTTTTTCTTGTATATTAAGCCCAAAACCGATGACATGAAATTTATTTTTTTGCTACAGCATTAAAAGGACTTCATTCAGCTTAGAGTAGATTCTTTTAGATGGAGGGCTTAGATTATAGTCTTCACTAATCCTTTCACTACAAGATGACTGACTTCAGTTGAATGAAATCGTCTGGAGAAAGCAGGGATACGCTGAACAATAAGTCACAAGAATGAAGAGGCTAATCAGAAGGCAGTCCAGTGGAAGTGACATGCAGGTGGAGGTGTGTGGAGACAGTGGAATGGAAGTGACAGGCAGGTGGAGGTGTGTGGAGGCATTGCAGTGGATGTGACAGGCAGGTGGAGGTGTGTGGAGGCAATGCAGTGGAAGTGACAGGCAAGTGGATGTGTGTGGAGGCAGTGGAATGGAAGTAACAGGCAGGTGGAGGTGTGTGAAGGCAGTGGAATGGAAGTGACATGCAGGCGGAGGTGTGTGGAGGCAGTGGAATGGAAGTGAAAGGGAGGTGGAGGTGTATGGAGGCAGTGCAATGAAAGTGACAGGCAGGTGGAGGTGTGTGGAGGCAGTGCAGTGAAAGTGACAGGCAGGTGGAGGTGTGTGGAGGCAGTGCAGTGGAAGTGGCAGGCAGGTGGATGTGTGTGGAGGCAGTGCAGTGGAAGTGGCAGGCAGATGGATGTGTGTGGAGGCAGTGCAGTGGAAGTGACAGGCAGGTGGAGGTGTGTGGAGGCAGTGCAGTGGAAGTGACAGGCAGGTGGAGGTGTGTGGAGGCAGTGCAGTGGAAGTGACAGGCAGGTGGAGGTGTGTGGAGGCAGTGCAGTGGAAGTGACAGGCAGGTGGAGGTGTGTGGAGGGAGTCCAGTGGAAGTGACAGGCAGGTGGAGGTGTGTGGAGGGAGTCCAGTGGAAGTGACAGGCAGGTGGAGGTGTGTATAATGCTGGTACTCATAAATGAATTCCACGAGTTCCTTTAATTCATAAGAAGTTTTCATTATCCATTATGACTATTATGATCCAATCACTGAGTCCCGTCTTAATGGAACTGTCCTCCATTTGCTAAATTAGAATATTAGAGTTATCCTTACCATGAGAGGGTTAATAGTGTCCGTATTAACACTAGCAAACCCTTAATGATTACCTATACTCTCAGCTGATTACATCCATCTGGAATTGTCGCCACCTTGGCTGCTTGTATAAGTAGTCGGATGTGGATCTTTTTTGTTTTTATAATTATTTTTGTCTGACACAATGGTTTCTTTATACTAATGCCTGAAGATGAAGGAATAGCCTGAAATATTGTGCAAGTAAGATGCTGACCCGCTCACCACAACCTGTTCCATACCACCTTTCCCACCTCAATGGAACTCTATCTCCCTCCTTCCCTCTTTCACCACCGCCTTTCCTATTCCACCCTTGCCACACTAATGCCACCCTCCCTTCCTCTCCTCCTCATCACAACACACTCACCACAGCCAGTCCAATACCACCCTTCCTACACCAAAACCACCCTCCCTCCTCCCACAGCTTTTCCTATTCCTCTCTTACCACACTAATGCCACCCACCCTTCCACCTCCCCTCCCTCACCACAACACACTCACCACAGCCTGTCCAGTACCACCCCTCCCGCACTAAAGCCACTCTCCCTCCCTCCCTCCCTCACCACAACACTCTGGTCTCTCCATCACTCTGTCCTATAGTATAATTCAGTCTTGTGGATGTTCATTAATAAACCTCCAGGACCCTGCCAGCCGGCCAATACCAATATTTCACCTGTGCAAAAATTACCTTCCTTTTGCCCATTAAGCAAACTCCAGGTTGGAAGGGGAAGCAGGCAGGGACAAGGGAGGAGGAAGAGAAGGAAGAGGAATAGGAGGAAGAGGAGGAGGAGGAGGAGGAGAGGAGGAGAGGAAAAAAAATGACGTTAAGCGGAAATAATAGCAACAGGCAGAGGAAGAGGAGAATGAGGGAGAAATAAGGAAAAGGAGAAGGAGGAATATGAGAACTAAGAAAAGAGGTGGAGGAAGTAACAAGGTGGAATGGAATGGGTATGTAAAAAAAAGGGGAACACCAAGATTATAAGAGAGAGAGAGAGAGAGAGAGAGAGAATGTACGGGTGGTTCGGTCTGTGTAATTAAGGACAGTAAAATAAGTAGCTTTGGGTACTTCGCAACACATTATACTTAGTGTTTTATTCTGCTTATTTCACCTTTCTGTTCCCTTTACCTTACTGAGCCAAACCAGACCGATAAGAGTAACACGTAAATCCCCCGAAAGAGAATATCAAGGAGTAATAGAATGAACCGTAAAGAAGACGGTGCTACGAAGGCCATAAGTCGAGAATCAGGGGCTTGAATGATTAGTGAATGACTGGTAAATGATTGGTTAATTAGTCTTGCTCATTTCACTGGACTGGGTAGTGATGGCTCGCATTCTTTTATTCTTTTTTCTTTTTTTCTTTTCTGGGTCCTACCTCAGCTGATCCTTAAGCTTGAAAAACATAGTGATGATGATGATGATGATGATGACGATCGCAATGATGTTGATGATGATGATGATGATGAAAATGATGATGGTGATGATGATGATGATGATAATGATTATGATGATGGTAATGATGATGATGATGATGATGATGACGATCGCCGTGATGATGTTGATGATAATGATGATGATAATGATGGTGATGATGATGATGATGATGATGATGGTGATGTGACACGGAGGAGTGAGATGGGTGGTGGTGGTGGTGTTAATTCCTTCAGTACTTGATTCACATTTCCTCTAGATGACTCATTGGATCTCAGTAATCTTCTGCCTAATACTGAAAAATATATATATTTATATTTAAATATTTAGGTACTTATTTAGCCAAGGATGGTTCTTTGAACTTTGAATTCGAGGAAAGGTTAAAGAAGGCTAATCAGGCAATGGGAATGCTTAAAAATATTTGGAATAATAACAATTTCTCTGTGCATACAAAAATCAAACTTTATAAGGTAATGGTTAGGAGTATCTTAATTTATGGACACGAGTCTTGGTACAGCACAGTGACTATGGAAAATAAATTCTTGGTGTTTGAAAATAAAGCACTTAGAAGAATATTAGGAGTTAAGTGGTGGGAAAGGATACCAAATAGTAGAATTAGAGAAATAACGGGAGTGCAGCCGATCGATGAATATGTTAGATTCTTACGATGGAAGTGGCTAGGACATGTGTATAGGAGACAGGGAATAGTACGAGGTACACCAGGGTGGGTGGCACCTGGTAGGAGAGGTAGAGGAAGGCCAAAAGAGACGTGGGTGAGGACAATGAGACGGGAAGCTGGAGATGAGTGTTGGGGAGATCTTGAGGAGTTAGCACAAGATAGGATGTGGTGGTGTGAGTTCATCGAGGCCCTATGCATCCCCGAGGGTGCCACAGGAAATGATTGATTGATTGATTGATTGATATTTATCTTAGGCAGTTGCTGCAGTAGTAGTGGTAGAATTAGATGTATTACTAGCAGCAGTAGTAGATGAGGTGGTATAAGAAGAAGAAGAAAAAGTAGTAGTAGTAGTCGTAGTAGTAGTAGTAGTAGTAGTAGCAGTGGTAGTAGTAGTCGTAGAAGAAGAAATAGTAGTAGTAGTAGTAGTAGTAGTAGTAGTAGTAGTAGTTGTTGTTGTTGTTGTAACAGTGGTTGTTGCTGTAGTAGCAGCAGCAGTAATAGTAGTAGGAGTTGGAGTAGTAGTGGTAGTTGTAGTAGTAGTAGTAGAAGTAGTAGTAGTAGTAGTAGGAAGAGGAGGAGGTGGAGGAGGAGGAATAGTAGCTGTGTTGTTACTGTTGTTGTTGTAGCAGAAGTAGTAACAACAGCAGACTCACCTGAAAGTGAACCCGGTGGCCTGCAGGCTGAAGTTGGCCACCTCTTGCAGTGCACCATCTATCGGGGAATCGATAAGGAGATAAGGGGTGTGTGGATAACCGGGCAGGAGACCACCTCGGTTATATCAGTGACACCACGTGAAGGCGTCCCTCACCAGTACTGTAAATATAACCTACAGCAGCGACGATCATTATAAACCAGACACAGCTTATGTCCCTCTCTCTCTCTCTCTCTCTCTCTCTCTCTCTCTCTCTCTCTCTCTCTCTCTCTCTCTCCTGTTTTAAGGGACACTATTATCATTTTGATCAAGACCATCAATTTCATCAACACAGTCATCATTATCATCATCATCATCATTATCATCACCATCATCATCATCATCACTATCATCATCATTATCATCATCTAATATACTATAGCAGTCCGCGCAAACGCGCGCGCGCGTTTGCGTGTGTGTGTGTGTGTGTGTGTGTGTGTGTGTGTGTGTGTGTGTGTGTGTGTGTGTAATTTGGGCAGCGGAAACTACACATTCAAATCGCACCAAAATTGGCACACAAATCGCAAAAAATTCTCTGATGTGAAAAAACCTGGTCCCATCACGGTTGAAAAACATTTACTATATTTAATGAACGATCACATTTTGACCAAAAAACGCAGCTCCTGGCGCCCGGCATAGGATCTCCGTTGAATTTTTTGCCCAGAGGTAGAACTAAAATAAACTGTAGCAGTAGCCGTGTGTCTGTGTGTGTATTTCGGACTTGCGTTCGGACAACTTGGGTTCCATTCCCGAAGCTGCAAATAACACGATCAATTGGTTAGCTGCAAAAAATCCAAGTGACAACGTTACACTAGAACAGCACATAAACGCGAGAGCCCTCCGCAGGAGCAAGTGCGAGGGGCCCGAAGGGCCCACGAGCACTTGTCATCACTATTATTATGATCATCAAGATCATCATCATTCCAATCTCACTTTCCCACCTAAGGATTCAGCAGTGTACAAAGGCAAATTAATGATAAACAAAATATACAGCATTATCAAGGAGAAACATTATAAACTGAAGGAATTTTGAGTGTTGGAGAAGTAGAGGAAGAGAGTTGAACCGTAAAGACGACCACTCTCTCTCTCTCTCTCTCTCTCTCTCTCTCTCTCTCTCTCTCTACTGCCTCTTTGGTGCTGGAGAGGACAGCCTTCACGCGTTGGCACTGATATAACCTGGCGGTGAAGCTACCCGCGTCTACAAACGTTCCTCAACTCCCTCCTTATCCCTCAAGAGGATGGTTAACTGCAGGAAAAGGATAATTTACACCTGCAGTTCACCAGATGCACGACCAGATGAACTTGTGACAACAACAACAACAACATCTATTACTACTACTAATCCTACTGGCAGTACAACAACAACTACTACTACTATTATTATCATTATTATTGTTGTTATTATTACTACTACAGTATTATTATTGTTTTTGTTATTATTATGATTATTATTACTACTACTACTACTACTACTACTACTACTACTACTACTACTACTACTTCTACTGCTACTACTGGTAATACAGTAGCAACAACTACTACTATTATTATTATCATTATTATTATTGTTATTATTTCTACTACAGTATTATTATTATTATTATCATTATTATTATTATTATTATTATTATTATTTTTATTATTATTACTTCTACTACTACCACTACTACCATTACTACTACTACTACAACTACTACTGGTACTACTACTACTACTACTACTACTACTACTGGTAATACAATAGCAACAACTACTACTATTATTATTATTATCATTATTATTGTTGTTATTATTACTACAGTATTACTACTCCTACTAATATTACTTCTACTACTACTACTACTCCCACTCCTCCTCCTCCTTCTATTACTACTACTACTACTGCTGCTGCTGCTACTACTACTACTACTACTACTGCTACTACTACTACTACTACTACTATTGCAGCCACTACTACTACTACTGCTACTACTACTACTACTACTACTGCTACTACTACTACTACTACTACTGCTACTACTACTACTACTACTACTGCTACTACTACTACTACTACTACTACCACTATTACTACTACTACTGCTACTACTACTACTACTGCAGCTTTGTTATGCCCATTTTCTTTTTATGTCCTAATTTGTTCTTATACTGTAGTCGTGTCTCTACAGTGGCAAGGGGGAACTAATATGGCAGTCAGAAATAATTGCTTTAAACAAAGGAAATAATTTTTACATATATTTTAATTCCTGCTCAAGTTGTAGAAAAAATATGAAGGTCAATTTTCTGCCTTGAATATCGTTTATTATTATTATTATTTTTTCGCCTCCCAAGATTAGTTTTTAAGAGTCAGGATTACTTACCATGCTAGTGATCTGTGTTTTGCATCCTGATTGGCTGTGTGTGCTTGTGAAGTTAGTGTATTGGATTTGTGTATATTTGGCTCCCTTTGCAGTGTGTGTGTGTGTGTGTGTGTGTGTGTGTGTGTGTGTGTGTGTGTGTGTGTGAAGAAAGCAGTGTGACCTAATTTTTTCACTACAATGACACTTCTGTTATATTGTTCTTACCATATCTAGACTCATTTATTCAGCTCAGCAGAGATTTATCGATGTGAAGGACTTGCATACGGTCTTCATAAACACATTCAGTACAAGAGGTCTTTCTTAAGATGAATTAAATCGTCTGAAAGAAGCAAGAATATACTAAGAAATTACCTAATTGGATTCAGGTGTCCAAGTTACCTGTGTGTGTCTTGGACGTTAGTGTGTTGAGCTTGTGTGTTTACTTTGCCTGAGTGTAGTGTGTAGCTTGAGTGTAGAGAGTACTTTTACGCACCTCTCTCTTTCTCTCTCTCTTTCTCTCTCTCTCTCTCTCTCTTCCCACCTTCCCTCCCATTCTCCTTTCCTTCTACAGTATCTTCCTCCGTTTCTCTCCTTTCTTCAATCCCTCTCCCTTCTTCTTTAATTTCGCTGCCACTTTTTCTCCATTTGGTTAGTAGCCTACTACTCAGCACTTAAGATGTGTTCCTTTTGCCGGTAATGAGAAGATAAGTTTTGAAAGGAACTCCATCTCAATAATTTACTGTAGCCTTTGATATAGAAATGTCCCCCAGATTAACTTTTTTTTTTTAAGTTACTACTTTCCATCACTGGATGTTGTTATAAAAAAAAAAAAAGTGTACATTAAGTAATTTCTATACTAAAGTTAATTTCTAGTCCAGGGACGTACTTTCGGGTTTTTGCTTTCTGATTTATTCTTGCCCATTCCAGACGATTTTTATTCAGCTTAGGACAGACCAATAGTAATGAAAGGGAGTTTATGATCATATTTAACTCAAACTCGTAGCCACTTCAAAGATGAGTAAAACAGTCTGGTGGTGGCAAAATCTGAATATAAAACCTTGACCTATAATCTGCTCTCTCTGGTGGCTGACAGGACACTTCGCAGCTACTGAGTTACAGCTTTCTGAAGTACCTCACTGTGATGACTACACACAATATTATATTTTGACACTTACACCAAACGCGCTTCTTAGGCAAAGAGAAACCTTGTGTAGCTAAATGTTTAATTAAAAGTTGTTGGGGATTATTAAATGAAAACAATTACCTGCCATCACTGACTACTTACCTGAGTCATTATTTTTGTCCCAAAGTCACTAAAGTCACCGAGGAGTAAACTTTGGAGAGAAGGAACTTACACTGATAGCGGTAAAAAGGAAAGATGATTTGAAAAAAATAATGAGTGATGGAAAAAACTGGAGGAAAATGGTTATAAATAAAATGAGGATCAACCCTTCAATACGATGCTGCCTTATTTCATTCCTGCTAAATCTATGACGAATGAATTAAGTTCAAGGAAGCTGCAGTAACTTGATGGGGTTTGGCAGGGGGGACACAATCTGGCCACATTATGGGGTGGTACTACTACTCTGCGGCCAGGTTGTGTTAGGAAGAATACTGCCACCGTATTCCCTGCGTGTCGTAAAAGGCGACTAAAAGGGGCGGGATGAGGGGACTAGGGACCCCCTCCTCTGTTTTTTATAGTTCCTAAAAAGAGACAGGCCAGAGAAAGGGATGGGGGGTTGAGTTATCCCCGTACCCTGAAGACTGGGTCTGTGAATGTGCGTAGATGTAGTACGGTTGAGGCTAAAAGGTCGGAGATTGGGAGAATGTTTGTGAGAAGAAAGTTGGATGTGTTAGCTTTGAGTGAAAAGAAGGTGAAAGGGAAGGGTGAGTGTAAGTTTGGAAGTGTGGATGGAAGATTGGTGTTGATAGAGGAAGGGCAAGAGAAGGTGTGGCCTTGTTAGTGAGTCCGGATGTACAGCAGTGTGTGACTGAATGGAAGGAGGTGTCATCGAGACTGATGTGGGTGAAAGCGAAATTTGAACGTGAGTTGTGGGTGTTTGTGAGTGCATATGGGCCTGGTAGTGAAAGGGATAAAGAAGAGAGGGAGTCTTTCTGGAATGATGTTGATGAGTGTCTGTAGAGTTTTGGAGCGAATGTGAATGTGATAATGATGGGAGATCTGAATGCTAGAGTGGGAAATGTAGCAGTTGAAGGTGTAGCTGGTATGCATGGTGTTCCTGGAAGAAATGAAAATGGGGAACGAATGATAGGGATGTGCGTTGAGCGAGAGACGGTGATTGGAAATACCTTGTTTGAGAAGAAAGATATTTATAAGCATACATGGGTGAGACAGGAGGGTGGAAGGGTTGTGGATAGATCATCGATGGACTATGTGGTTGTGTCCAGGAACGTAATAGGAAGATTGATGAACGTGAGAGTTTTGAGAGGGGAGGGTGGAGGTATGTCTGACCACTACCTGGTGGAGGGAGAGTTAAGAGTAGGAAAGAGGTGGGTGAGAGCTAGGAGAGTTAGGTGTGGCAGGGAGGTTTTGAAAGTAAGTTGGATAAAAGAGATAAAAAACGATAGAGTATCAGAAGAAATTGAAAGATGAGTGGAACGCAGTGAAAGATCAGGAAAATGGCAGTGTGGAGGAGGAATGGCAGTTGTTCAAGAGTGCTGTGGTGGGGCATGAGGAACAGGTGTGTCGTGTGAGATGAGTGGGTGGTGGTGTAAGAAAAGGAAGTGGATGGTGGTGCAAGGAAGTAAGTATGGCTGTGGCTGAGAAGAGACGTGCGTATGAAGTGTGGCTGCAGAGGATGGATGAGGTGTCATATGAGAGGTATAAGTAAAAGAGGAATAGGGCGAGAGGGGCTGTGCGTGATGCTAAAGTGTCAGCAGATGAGAGGTGGGGTAGGCAGTTGGCTGTGAATTTTCAACAGAGTAAGAAAATGTTTTGGAAGGAGGTGAAAAGGGTCTGGAAAGGAAGAGCGAGTAAAAGCAGAGGATGAAAGAATGTTAATTGAGATGGATGCAGTAAGGAAGAAATGGGTGGAGTATTTGGAAAGATTCTTAAATGTAGAGGAAGAAAGGGAGGCTGAGATTGTGATGGATGGAAGGGTACAGGGAATAAATGTGTTGGGAGAGCTGAATGATTCTTTAATCACGAAGGAGGAAGTGCATGGGGCAATAAAAGAGATGAAAACAGGGAAAGCTGCAGGTATGGATAGGTGTGCTGTGGAATGCCTGAAAAGTGGTTGAGTGACTATTGTTGTTGTTTTTTTTTCTATGTGAGGGAGAGGGAACCAAAGGCAACGAGCCTGGAAAACTGTTCCTTCCAAGAGAAAAACAAAATACAAGAGAGAGCCAAATTCAAGATCCATTCATTTCGAGATGCCTGGACACACTGCGTTTGAAAGACTGGAGATCATAGGAAGCAGGAAATACAAACAGAGAGAGACTGTTCCAGAGTTGACCTGTTGCATAAATGAAGGACTGGGCGTAACGATTAACTCTTGCATTAGAGAGTTGGACAGAAAAGGGATGAGAGTTTGCTGCCAGACGGGTGCTACGCGCACGTCGTAGACTGGAGGAATGCATGCAGACAGTTCAGAGGAGCAGTGACCATTGAAGTAGCGACTGAAAAGAGATAAAGATGCAACAGCGTGGAGAAGAGACAGAGGTTGAAGGGAGTCAGCAAGAGGAGGAGAGTTAATGAGACGAAAAGACTTTGACTCCACCCTATTGAGAGGAGCTGTATGTGGGGAGCCTCCCCACAAATGAGAGTTGTACTCCATGCAGGGGCGGATAAAACCCCTGTATAGAGTGAGCAATTGTGCAGGGGTAAAGAAGGAACGGAGTCGCCTTAGCACACCCAATCTCTTGGAAGCAGATTTTACAAGAGATGTAATATGATCTTTCCAAGATAAGTCCAGAGCAAATGAAACCCCAAGCATGTTCAAGGATGATGCAGGATTAAGCTGAATATTATTAAACATTAGTGTGTATACCTGTGGAAGATTTTGTCGCGTTGATAGGTGGAAAAACTGAGTCTTAGATGCATTAAAAACAACCAGATTATTTTTACCCCAGTCAGAGATACGAGCCAAGTCAGACATTAGGGGTGCCAAAGCCTCATCCCTTGTTTGTTGAAGTAACTGCTGAGATGGACGTTGCGGGAATCTAATGTAAAGGTGAAGAGTGTAGTCATCAGCGTATGAGTGGATAGGGTTAGATGTACAGCTTAGTAAGATTGTTGAATGTGTGTTTTGTGAAAGATATGGTGCCAATTGACTGGGCAAGTGCTTGTGTGGTCCCATTGTATAAAGGTAAGGATGATAAGAATGAATGTATTACCTTCATGGGTATAAGTCTGTTAAGTGTGGTAGGTAAGGTGTATGGTAGGGTGTTAATAAGAGAGTTAGAGAGGGTACAGAGGGAGTGATTGGTGATGAGCAGTGTAGCTTTAGGAGAAGGAAGGAATGTGTGGACTAGGTGTTTGCTGTGAGACATGTGTGTGAAACGTATGTAGCAAAAGGTAAGGATGTGTTCTGGGCATTCATGGATTTAGAGAAAGCGCATGATGGAATTGATAGGGAGGCTTTGAGGACGTTTTAAGATTGTATGGACTTGATGGTAGGTTACTAAGAAGAGTGAAAAGTTTTTATGTAAATAGTAGAGCGTGTGTAAGAGTGGGAAATACTGTGAGTGATTGGTTTCCCATGCGAGTGGGGCTGCGGCTGGGATGTGTGATGTCACCTTGGTTGTTTAATATTTGTATGGATGTTGTTGTAAGGGAGGTGAAGGTGGAGGTCTGAATCCGGTGAATGTTGATGGTAGAGAGTGGAATCTGAAGCAGCTGCTGTTTGCAGATGATACTGCACTGGTAGCTGATTCAGAGGAGAGATTGAGACAGTTGGTAGAGGAATTTGAAAGGGTGTGTGAGAGGAGGAAATTGAAAGTAAATGAGAATAAGAGTAAAGTGATGAAGTGTATGAGGTTGGTAGATGGTAGGAGGATGAATGTAGTTTTGAATGGTGAGTTGCTTGAGGAAGTAGAGTGCTTTAAGTATTAAGGTTCATATGTTGCTGTGGATGGAAGAATAGATGCAGAAGTGAAGTTTAGAATAAATGAAGTAGGAAAGGTGCTGGGAGGAATGAAAAAAGTGTTTAAATGTCGTTCGCTTAGAATGGCTGTAAAGAGAAGGCTGTATGAGGGTGTTGTGGTACCGACTGCGTTATATGGGGCCGAAACATGGAATATGGGTGTAGCAGAGAGGAAAAGTTTGAATGTAATGGAGATGAGGTGTCTGAGGAGTATGTGTGGAGTGACGCAAATGGATCGAGTGAGAAATGATGAAGTGTGAAGGAGAACTGGAGTTGTTCGGGAGATGGCTGATCGAGTTGAGCAGAGGGTGTTGTGATGGTTTGGGCATATGGAGAGAATGGATAATGAGCGATTGGTAAAAAAGATAACTAGATCTGATGTGAGAGGTGTTAGACTGAGAAGAAGACCACGAATAGGATGGATGGACAATGTGAATAGAGCGTTGGATGCGAGAGGGATGGCTGTTGAGCAAGGAAAAGTGGCTGTGTGTGATAGAAATAAATGGAGGAAAATTGTGAATGAATAAATGATGACGCAACCCTGAGGGGATATTCTCCCGCATTTGTCTGATCAGCTGATCAGGTCAGGTGAGGGTAAGGGGATGGGTCTCATGTGATGTGACAGGGGTAAACCAGCTCTGCTGTCGGGCCTTTGCCGCGGATGTCACTGATTTCATTGCGCAGTTGACCCTCGTGCGGTGTGGTGCGGTGAGGATCTGTCCCTTCTCCCCTTTGGGGCTAAGATGTTTGAGTGGATGAGTAAATTGGGAGTGTGTCGTCCTGTCTCAGTTACCTACCTTTCCTTGGAGGAAACAGCCTAGGTATATAGATAGATATAGATAGATGAAGGGTCTTTACTAACTACACTAATATGGTCTGAAGGTAGCAAGGATGAATAAAAGATGTCTTAATAGTAAAGTGGTTAAAAACAAAGGGACAGAAGTGAAGAAAATGTCAAAAACGAAACATTAGTTCAATACGATAAGGCTGAAGAGAAACTGATGTGTGTAGTGAGAGTGTATGGGAGGATGATATAGAATAATATATGACTGATTCTCCCATTGTATGTGAGGGCCTTTTTTTAAGTATATGCTCTCTCTCTCTCTCTCTCTCTCTCTCTCTCTCTCTCTCTCTCTCTCTCTCTCTCCTTCCTCCAGTCCTTCCCTTCTTCTATTTCTCCATCTTACTTGGATCTTGATTCTGACCACCATCAAGTAGTGGTCAGAAAGTCCACTCCCCCAACCTCTATAAGCTCTTGCATCCATTATACATCTTCTCATCCTTTCATCCACACACACATAATCAATCATTGCCTTCCTTTCATTCAGTTCACCACCCACCCTTCTCATCACTCGCCATGTATACCTGTGGATCATTTTATGCCTGAAGAGGGTATTGGCTATCACCAACCCCCCGCTGACACAAATGTCAACTAAAGCACCGTCATTCTAATCTATCTCAGCAGGCACACCCCACTCACCAACTTTTCCATCCACCTTCACATTCCCTACTTTACCATTCATATCACCGATCAAAAACACTCTCTCATTCCTTCCAAACTTTTCCATGCACACTTCTACATTTGTCCAGAACTCTTCTCTCACTCTGCTAGTACGATCTTGCGTTGGTGCATACACACACACAAGCGCCCATATTTGTATTCCAACTTTCAACCTTACCCACACAATCCTTGACCCAAGTGATCCTTACTGTCTTATGCTCATCTTCCATCTTTTACTCACAACTATACATACTCCTTCCTTTGCCCTCTCATTCTCATCTACTCCTGCACATATACCCCATCCATACTCCCATTCTCTCACACTTTCTCCTCTGCATTTTGTTTCAGTTATTCCACATACATCCACTTTCGCACCCTCAAGCACCTGGACAATCTCTCTCTTTCACCTCAACATTTGCTCCTCTTACATTCCATGTTGCCATTACCAAGTCCTTTGTCCGGTCCTGGGTCGTCATCGTTTGGTCAGTCCTTGTCTGAGGCTTCTTGTTTGTCTTTTTAGTTAGTTGTTTTCCGGGGAGGGGCACTAACCCTCCGCCAACCCTTTTCGTCGCCTTTTACGACAAGCAGGGATACTGGGGGAGGATTCTTGAAAAATCCCCCTACCCCCATCTCTTCCTTACTGCATCCATCTCAATTTACATCCTTCCATCCTCTGCTTTTTCTCGCTCTTCCTTTCCAGACACTCCCCTTTGCTCCATTTTCACCTCCTTCCAAAACATTTTCTTATTCTGTTGAAAATTCTCAGTCAATTGCCTACTCCACCTCACATTTGCTGCCACTTTAGCATCACGCACAGCCCTTCTCACCCTATTCCTCTTTTCCTTATACCTCTCATATGACACCTCATCCATCCTCTGCAGCCACACTTCATATGCACGTCTCTTCTCAGCCACAGCCATACTTCCTCGCACCACCATTCACTTCCTTTTCTTACACCACCACTCGTCTCACACCACACACCTGTTCCGAATGCCCCACCACAGCACTTTTAAACAACTGCCATTCCTCCTCCACACTGCCATTTTCCTGATCTTTCACTGCATTCCACTCATCTTTCAATTTCTTCTGATACTCTATCGTTTTCTCTCTTTTATCCAACTTACTTTCAAAACCTCTCTGCCACACCTAACTCTCCTAGCTCTCACCCATCTCTTACCTACTCTTAACTTTCCCTCCACCAGGTAGTGGTCAGACATACCTCCACCCTCCCCTCTCAGAATTCTTACATCCAGCAATCTTCCTATTACGTTCCTGGACACAACCACATAGTCCATCGATGATCTATCCACAACCCTTCCACCCTCCTGTCTCACCCATGTATACTTATAAATATCTTTCTTCTCAAACAAGGTATTTCCAATCACCATCTCTCGCTCAACGCACATCCCTATCATTCGTTCCCCATTTTCATTTCTTCCAGGAACACCATGCATACCAGCTACACCTTCAACTGCTACATTTCCCCCTCTAGCATTCAGATCTCCCATCATTATCACATTCACATTCGCTCCAAAACTCTGCAGACACTCATCACCATCATTCCAGAAAGACTCCCTCTCTTCTTCATCCCTTTCACTACCAGGCCTATATGTTCTACAAACACCCATAACCCATGTACAAATTTCGCTTTCACCCACATTAGTCTCGATGACACCTCCTTCCATTCAATCACACACTGCTGTACTTCCGGACTCACTAACAAGGCCACACCTTCTCTTGCCCTTCCTCTGTCAACACCTGACTATCTTCCATTCACACTTCCAAACTTACACTCACCCTTCCCTTTCACCTTCTTTTCACTCAAAGCACCCGTCTGGCAGCAAACTCTCATCCCTTTTCTGTCCAACTCTCTAATGCAAGAGTTAATCGTTACGCCCAGTCCTTCATTTATGCAACAGGTCAACTCTGGAACAGTCTCTCTCTGTTTGTATTTCCTGCTTCCTATGATCTCCAGTCTTTCAAACGCAGTGTGTCCAGGCATCTCGAAATGAATGGATCTTGAATTTGGCTCTCTCTTGTATTTTGTTTTTCTCTTGGAAGGAACAGTTTTCCAGGCTCGTTGCCTTTGGTTCCCTCTCCCTCACATAGAAAAAAAACAACAACAATAGTCACTCAACCACTTTTCAGGCATTCCACAGCACACCTATCCATACCTGCAGCTTTCCCTGTTTTCATCTCTTTTATTGCCCCATGCACTTCCTCCTTCGTGATTAAAGAATCATTCAGCTCTCCCAACACATTTATTCCCTGTACCCTTCCATCCATCACAATCTCAGCCTCCCTTTCTTCCTCTACATTTAAGAATCTTTCCAAATACTCCACCCATTTCTTCCTTACTGCATCCATCTCAATTAACATCCTTTCATCCTCTGCTTTTACTCGCTCTTCCTTTCCAGACCCTTTTCACCTCCTTCCAAAACATTTTCTTACTCTGTTGAAAATTCACAGCCAACTGCCTACCCCACCTCTCATCTGCTGACACTTTAGCATCACGCACAGCCCCTCTCGCCCTATTCCTCTTTTACTTATACCTCTCATATGACACCTCATCCATCCTCTGCAGCCACACTTCATACGCACGTCTCTTCTCAGCCACAGCCATACTTACTTCCTTGCACCACCATCCACTTCCTTTTCTTACACCACCACCCACTCATCTCACACGACACACCTGTTCCTCATGCCCCACCACAGCACTCTTGAACAACTGCCATTCCTCCTCCACACTGCCATTTTCCTGATCTTTCACTGTGTTCCACTCATCTTTCAATTTCTTCTGATACTCTATCGTTTTTTATCTCTTTTATCCAACTTACTTTCAAAACCTCCCTGCCACACCTAACTCTCCTAGCTCTCACCCACCTCTTTCCTACTCTTAACTCTCCCTCCACCAGGTAGTGGTCAGACATACCTCCACCCTCCCCTCTCAAAACTCTCACGTTCATCAATCTTCCTATTACGTTCCTGGACACAACCACATAGTCCATCGATGATCTATCCACAACCTTTCCACCCTCCTGTCTCACCCATGTATGCTTATAAATATCTTTCTTCTCAAACAAGGTATTTCCAATCACCATCTCTCGCTCAACGCACATCCCTATCATTCGTTCCCCATTTTCATTTCTTCCAGGAACACCATGCATACCAGCTACACCTTCAACTGCTACATTTCCCACTCTAGCATTCAGATCTCCCATCATTATCACATTCACATTCGCTCCAAAACTCTACAGACACTCATCAACATCATTCCAGAAAGACTCCCTCTCTTCTTTATCCCTTTCACTACCAGGCCCATATGCACTCACAAACACCCACAACTCACGTTTAAATTTCGCTTTCACCCACATCAGTCTCGATGACACCTCCTTCCATTCAGTCACACACTGCTGTACATCCGGACTCACTAACAAGGCCACACCTTCTCTTGCCCTTCCTCTATCAACACCAATCTTCCATTCACACTTCCAAACTTACACTCACCCTTCCCTTTCACCTTCTTTTCACTCAAAGCTAACACATCCAACTTTCTTCTCACAAACATTCTCCCAATCTCCGACCTTTTAGCCTCAACCGTACTACATCTACGCACATTCACAGACCCAGTCTTCAGGGTACGGGGATAACTCAACCCCCCATCCCTTTCTCTGGCCTGTCTCTTTTTAGGAACTATAAAAAACAGAGGAGGGGGTCCCTAGTCCCCTCACCCCGCCCCTTTTAGTCGCCTTTTACGACACGCAAGGAATACGGTGGCAGTATTCTTCCTAACACAACCTGGCCGCAGAGTAGTAGTACCACCCCATAATGTGGCCAGATTGTGTCCCCCCTGCCAAACCCCATCAAGTTACTGCAGCTTCCTTGAACTTAATTCATTCGTCATAGATTTAGCAGGAATGAAATAAGGCAGCATCGTATTGAAGGGTTGATCCTCATTTTATTTATAACCATTTTCCTCCAGTTTTTTCCATCACTCATTATTTTTTTCAAATCATCTTTCCTTTTTACCACTATCAGTGTAAGTTCCTTCTCTCCAAAGTTTACTCCTCGGTGACTTTAGTGACTTTGGGACAAAAATAATGACTCAGGTAAGTAGTCAGTGATGGCAGGTAATTGTTTTCATTTAATAATCCCCAACAACTTTTAATTAAACATTTAGCTACACAAGGTTTCTCTTTGCCTAAGAAGCGCGTTTGGTGTAAGTGTCAAAATATAATATTGTGTGTAGTCATCACAGTGAGGTACTTCAGAAAGCTGTAACTCAGTAGCTGCGAAGTGTCCTGTCAGCCACCAGAGAGAGCAGATTATAGGTCAAGGTTTTATATTCAGATTTTGCCACCACCAGACTGTTTTACTCATCTTTGAAGTGGCTACGAGTTTGAGTTAAATATGATCATAAACTCCCTTTCATTACTATTGGTCTGTCCTAAGCTGAATAAAAATCGTCTGGAATGGGCAAGAATAAATCAGAAAGCAAAAACCCGAAAGTACGTCCCTGGACTAGAAATTAACTTTAGTATAGAAATTACTTAATGTACACTTTTTTTTTTTTTATAACAACATCCAGTGATGGAAAGTAGTAACTTAAAAAAAAAAAGTTAATCTGGGGGACATTTCTATATCAAAGGCTACAGTAAATTATTGAGATGGAGTTCCTTTCAAAACTTATCTTCTCATTACCGGCAAAAGGAACACATCTTAAGTGCTGAGTAGTAGGCTACTAACCAAATGGAGAAAAAGTGGCAGCGAAATTAAAGAAGAAGGGAGAGGGATTGAAGAAAGGAGAGAAACGGAGGAAGATACTGTAGAAGGAAAGGAGAATGGGAGGGAAGGTGGGAAGAGAGAGAGAGAGAGAGAGAAAGAGAGAGAGAAAGAGAGAGGTGCGTAAAAGTACTCTCTACACTCAAGCTACACACTACACTCAGGCAAAGTAAACACACAAGCTCAACACACTAACGTCCAAGACACACACAGGTAACTTGGACACCTGAATCCAATTAGGTAATTTCTTAGTATATTCTTGCTTCTTTCAGACGATTTAATTCATCTTAAGAAAGGCCTCTTGTACTGAATGTGTTTATGAAGACCGTATGCAAGTCCTTCACATCGATAAATCTCTGCTGAGCTGAATAAATGAGTCTAGATATGGTAAGAACAATATAACAGAAGTGTCATTGTAGTGAAAAAATTAGGTCACACTGCTTTCTTCACACACACACACACACACACACACACACACACACACACACACACACACACACACTGCAAAGGGAGCCAAATATACACAAATCCAATACACTAACTTCACAAGCACACAGCCAATCAGGATGCAAAACACAGATCACTAGCATGGTAAGTAATCCTGACTCTTAAAAACTAATCTTGGGAGGCGAAAAAATAATAATAATAATAAACGATATTCAAGGCAGAAAATTGACCTTCATATTTTTTCTACAACTTGAGCAGGAATTAAAATATATGTAAAAATTATTTCCTTTGTTTAAAGCAATTATTTCTGACTGCCATATTAGTTCCCCCTTGCCACTGTAGAGACACGACTACAGTATAAGAACAAATTAGGACATAAAAAGAAAATGGGCATAACAAAGCTGCAGTAGTAGTAGTAGTAGTAGTAGCAGTAGTAGTAGTAATAGTGGTAGTAGTAGTAGTAGTAGTAGCAGTAGTAGTAGTAGTAGTAGTAGTAGCAGTAGTAGTAGTAGTAGTAGCAGTAGTAGTAGTAGTAGTAGCAGTAGTAGTAGTAGTGGCTGCAATGGTAGTAGTAGTAGTAGTAGCAGTAGTAGTAGTAGTAGTAGTAGCAGCAGCAGCAGTAGTAGTAGTAGTAATAGAAGGAGGAGGAGGAGTGGGAGTAGTAGTAGTAGTTGTAGTAATATTAGTAGGAGTAGTAATACTGTAGTAATAATAACAACAATAATAATGATAATAATAATAATAGTAGTAGTTGTTGCTATTGTATTACCAGTAGTAGTAGTAGTAGTAGTAGTAGTAGTACCAGTAGTAGTTGTAGTAGTAGTAGTAGTAGTAGTAATGGTAGTAGTAGTAGTAGTAGAAGTAATAATAATAAAAATAATAATAATAATAATAATAATAATAATAATAATGATAATAATAATAATAATACTGTAGTAGAAATAATAACAATAATAATAATGATAATAATAATAGTAGTAGTTGTTGCTACTGTATTACCAGTAGTAGTAGTAGAAGTAGTAGTAGTAGTAGTAGTAGTAGTAGTAGTAGTAATAATAATCATAATAATAACAAAAATAATAATAATACTGTAGTAGTAATAATAACAACAATAATAATGATAATAATAGTAGTAGTAGTTGTTGTTGTACTGCCAGTAGGATTAGTAGTAGTAATAGTTGTTGTTGTTGTTGTTGTCACAAGTTCATCTGGTCGTGCATCTGGTGAACTGCAGGTGTAAATTATCCTTTTCCTGCAGTTAACCATCCTCTTGAGGGATAAGGAGGGAGTTGAGGAACGTTTGTAGACGCGGGTAGCTTCACCGCCAGGTTATATCAGTGCCAACGCGTGAAGGCTGTCCTCTCCAGCACCAAAGAGGCAGTAGAGAGAGAGAGAGAGAGAGAGAGAGAGAGAGAGAGAGAGAGAGAGAGAGAGTGGTCGTCTTTACGGTTCAACTCTCTTCCTCTACTTCTCCAACACTCAAAATTCCTTCAGTTTATAATGTTTCTCCTTGATAATGCTGTATATTTTGTTTATCATTAATTTGCCTTTGTACACTGCTGAATCCTTAGGTGGGAAAGTGAGATTGGAATGATGATGATCTTGATGATCATAATAATAGTGATGACAAGTGCTCGTGGGCCCTTCGGGCCCCTCGCACTTGCTCCTGCGGAGGGCTCTCGCGTTTATGTGCTGTTCTAGTGTAACGTTGTCACTTGGATTTTTTGCAGCTAACCAATTGATCGTGTTATTTGCAGCTTCGGGAATGGAACCCAAGTTGTCCGAACGCAAGTCCGAAATACACACACAGACACACGGCTACTGCTACAGTTTATTTTAGTTCTACCTCTGGGCAAAAAATTCAACGGAGATCCTATGCCGGGCGCCAGGAGCTGCGTTTTTTGGTCAAAATGTGATCGTTCATTAAATATAGTAAATGTTTTTCAACCGTGATGGGACCAGGTTTTTTCACAGAGAATTTTTTGCGATTTGTGTGCCAATTTTGGTGCGATTTGAATGTGTAGTTTCCGCTGCCCAAATTACACACACACACACACACACACACACACACACACACACACACACACACACACACACACACACATACACACACACACGCGCGCGCGCGGACTGCTATAGTATATTAGATGATGATAATGATGATGATAGTGATGATGATGATGATGATGGTGATGATAATGATGATGGTGATGATAATGATGACTGTGTTGATGAAATTGATGGTCTTGATCAAAATGATAATAGGGTCCCTTAAAACAGGAGAGAGAGAGAGAGAGAGAGAGAGAGAGAGAGAGAGAGAGAGAGAGAGAGACATAAGCTGTGTCTGGTTTATAATGATCGTCGCTGCTATAGGTTATATTTACAGTACTGGCGAGGGACGCCTTCACGTGGTGGCACTGATTTAACCGAGGTGGTCTCCTGCCCGGTTATCCACACATCCCTTATCTCCTTATCGGTTCCCCGAAAGATGGTGCACTGCAAGAGGTGGCCAACTTCAGCCTGCAGTCCACCGGGTTCACTTTCAGGTGAGTCTGCTGTTGTTACTACTTCTGCTACAACAACAACAGTAACAACACAGCTACTATTCCTCCTCCTCCACCTCCTCCTCTTCCTACTACTACTACTACTACTTCTGCTATTACTACTACTACAACTACCACTACTACTCCAACTCCTACTACTATTACTGCTGCTGCTACTACAGCAACAACCACTGTTACAACAACAACAACAACAACTACTACTACTACTACTACTACTACTATTTCTTCTACGACTACTACTACTACTACTACTACTACTACTACTACGACTACTTTTTCGTCGTCTTCTTATACCACCACTTCTACTACTGCTGCTAGTAATACATCTAATTCTACCACTACTACTGCAGCTACTGCCTAAGGTAAATATAAATATATATATTTTTCAGTATTAGGCAGAAGATTACTGAGATCTAATGAGTCATCTAGAGGAAATGTGAATCAAGTACTGAAGGAATTAACACCACCACCACCACCCATCTCACTCCTCCGTGTCACATCACCATCATCATCATCATTATCATCAACATCATCACGGCGATCGTCATCATCATCATCATCATCATCATTATCATCATCATAATCATTATCATCATCATCATCATCACCATCATCATTTTCATCATCATCATCATCATCAACATCATTGTGATCGTCATCATCATCATCATCATCATCATCACTATGTTTTTCAAGCTTAAGGATCAGCTGAGGTAGGACCCAGAAAAGAAAAAAAGAAAAAAGATTAAAAGAATGCGAGCCATCACTACCCAGTCCAGTGAAATGAGCAAGACTAATTAACCAATCATTTACCAGTCATTCACTAATCATTCAAGCCCCTGATTCTCGACTTATGGCCTTCGTAGCACCGTCTTCTTTACGGTTCATTCTATTACTCCTTGATATTCTCTTTCGGGGGATTTACGTGTTACTCTTATCGGTCTGGTTTGGCTCAGTAAGGTAAAGGGAACAGAAAGGTGAAATAAGCAGAATAAAACACTAAGTATAATGTGTTGCGAAGTACCCAAAGCTACTTATTTTACTGTCCTTAATTACACAGACCGAACCACCCGTACATTCTCTCTCTCTCTCTCTCTCTCTCTCTCTCTCTCTCTCTCTCTCTCTCTCTCTCTCTTATAATCTTTGTGTTCCCTTTTTTGTTTACATTCTCTCTCTCTCTCTCTCTCTCTCTCTCTCTCTCTCTCTCTTATAATCTTGGTGTTCCCTTTTTTTTTACATTCTCTCTCTCTCTCTCTCTCTCTCTCTCTCTCTCTCTCTCTGTCTTTCTCTCTCTCTTATAATCTTTGTGTTCCCTTTTTTTTTTACATTCTCTCTCTCTCTCTCTCTCTCTCTCTCTTATAATCTTGGTGTTCCCTTTTTTTTTACATACCCATTCCATTCCACCTTGTTACTTCCCCCTCTTCTTTTCTTAGTTCTCATATTCCTCCTTCTCCTTTTCCTTATTTCTCCCTCATTCTCCTCTTCCTCTGCCTGTTGCTATTATTTCCGCTTTACTTCTTTTTTTTCTCTCCTCCTCTCCTCCTCCTCCTCCTCTTCCTCCTATTCCTCTTCCTTCTCTTCCTCCTCCCTTGTCCCTGCCTGCTTCCCCTTCCAACCTGGAGTTTGCTTAATGGGCAAAAGGTAGGTAATTTTTGCACAGGTGAAATATTGGTATTGGCCGGCTGGCAGGGTTCTGGAGGTTTATTAATGAACATCCACAAGACTGAATTATACTATAGGACAGAGTGATGGAGAGACCAGAGTGTTGTGGTGAGGGAGGGAGGGAGGGAGGGTGGCTTTAGTGCGGGAGGGGTGGTACTGGACAGGCTGTGGTGAGTGTGTTGTGGTGAGGGAGGGAAGGTGGAAGGGTGGGTGGCATTAGTGTGGTAAGGGTGGAATAGGAAAAGCTGTGGGAGGGAGGGAGGGTGGTTTTGGTGTAGGAAGGGTGGTATTGGACTGGCTGTGGTGAGTGTGTTGTGATGAGGAGGAGAGGAAGGGAGGGTGGCATTAGTGTGGCAAGGGTGGAATAGGAAAGGCGGTGGTGAAAGAGGGAAGGAGGGAGATAGAGTTCCTTTGAGGTGGGAAGGGTGGTATGGAACAGGTTGTGGTGAGCGGGTCAGCATCTTACTTGCACAATATTTCAGGCTATTCCTTCATCTTCAGGCATTAGTATAAAGGAACCATTGTGTCAGACAAAAATAATAATAAAAACAAAAAAGATCCACATCCGACTACTTATACAAGCAGCCACGATGGCGACAATTCCAGATGGATGTAATCAGCTGAGAATACAGGTAATCATTAAGGGTTTGCTAGTGTTAATACGGACACTATTAACCCTCTCATGGTAAGGATAACTCTAATATTCTAATTTAGCAAATGGAGGACACTTCCACTAAGACAGGAATGAGTGATTGGATCATAATAGTCATAATGGATAATGAAAACTTCTTATGAATTAAGGAACTCGTGGAATTCATTTATGAGTACCAGCATTATACACACCTCTACCTGCCTGCCACTTCCACTGCACTGCCTCCACACACCTCCACCTGCCTGTCACTTCCACTGCACTGCCTCCACACCTCCACCTGCCTGTCACTTTCATTGCACTGCCTCCATACACCTACACATCCCTTTCACTTGCATTCCACTGCCTCCACACACCTCCGCCTGCATGTCACTTCCATTCCACTGCCTTCACACACCTCCACCTGCCTGTTACTTCCATTCCACTGCCTCCACACACATCCACTTGCCTGTCACTTCCACTGCATTGCCTCCACACACCTCCACCTGCCTGTCACTTCCACTGCAATGCCTCCACACACCTCCACCTGCCTGTCACTTCCATTCCACTGTCTCCACACACCTCCACTTGCATGTCACTTCCACTGGACTGCCTTCTGATTAGCCTCTTCATTCTTGTGACGTATTGTTCAGCGTATCCCTGCTTTCTCCAGACGATTTCATTCAACTGAAGTCAGTCATCTTGTAGTGAAAGGATTAGTGAAGACTATAATCTAAGCCCTCCATCTAAAAGAATCTACTCTAAGCTGAATGAAGTCCTTTTAATGCTGTAGCAAAAAAATAAATTTCATGTCATCGGTTTTGGGCTTAATATACAAGAAAAACACCTTTGACATCTGCACCCACCCCTGCATTATTTTAAGAGGAAAGAAATTAGTCGCTGGGTAAGCACTTATGTGACACCATCTGGCTCACAAACCGTCCCAGTACTGCTAACTACACATTGCTCTGCCCTGGCCGGCTGTGTCACATTTACGGCTATATTTCACGACACAGGTACACGGTCTACTAGGTGCATATCACACGCACATCAGACACACCCCAGACACACCCCAGGTGCACCCCAGGCACACCCCAGACACACTCCAGACACACACCGGACACACCCCAGATACACAACAGACACATCACTAACAATCCCTGTCCCAAACACCTCATAATGTACGAACCTCATCCTTCAGATCAGTACAGTAACTCAGTGACTGAATGAGTGTGTGACGCAGTTAGGGACACATACAGGATTTGCCTTCCCCTCCGTGACCCCCGAAGATGCGGCATTAATTTATACTTATTATTAATTATAAAGAACCAGAATATTTAGTTTTGTGTATTATCTGGTCCTGCACGTGCCCCACGCCACTCACTGGCCTGGCCTAACATTAAGCACAATGGCTGGTACTTTCCTGTGTATTATCCAGTGCTCCAGCTCCTCCCTGTCACCTTCACTGGCCTGGCCTAACATTAAGCACAATGGCTGGTACTTTCCTGTGTATTATCCAGTGCTCCAGCTCCTCCCTGTCACCTTCACTGGCCTGGCCTAACATTAAGCACAATGGCTGGTACTTTCCTGTGTATTATCCAGTGCTCCAGCTCCTTCCTGTCACCTTCACTGGCCTGGCCTAACATTAAGCACAATGGCTGGTACTTTCCTGTGTATTATCCAGTGCTCCAGCTCCTCCCTGTCACCTTCACTGGCCTGGCCTAACATTAAGCACAATGGCTGGTACTTTCCTGTGTATTATCCAGTGCTCCAGCTCCTCCCTGTCACCTTCACTGGCCTGGCCTAACATTAAGCACAATGGCTGGTACTTTCCTGAATTGATCAAGACTCTCGCGTCCATTTATCCAGAGAGACGCCTTCCATCTCGGCTGCTCTCACACCAACACCACCAAACACCTTCACACAATTGCCTTATCTCACTTTATCTCTCACTGTCTCTTGACCTTATCTCTCGCCCTCATCTCTCCCTGTTCCAAGTCTTATCTCTCACTTTTCCTCATCTCTCACCTTTTCTTATCTCTCACCTCCTGTCTCAGTATCCCTTATGTTCTCCCCTCTTTATTTACCCTTATCACCTCCTGTCTCAGTATCCCTTACCTTCTCCCCCCTTTATTTACCCTTATCACCCTACTTCTTACCTTTTCTCGTCTCACCTTTTCTTTCCATATCTCTCATCTCCTCGCCCCTTATCTTTCACCTTCTCTCATATCTCTCACATTCTTTTCCCTTATTTCTCAATTTTCTTTTCCAAATCTCTTTCCCTTATCTCTCAAGCTATCTCCATATCTCCTTCCTATCTCTCCCCTTCTTTCCTATTATCTCTCACCTCTCTCAATACATCTCTACTTTTCCAACCCTCCGTATCTACTCTGTCTTATCTCTTATCTCTCACTATCTGTCGTCTTATCTCTCGTCTCTTTCCCTTCTCTGAATGGCTCCCAGGTGAATATTGATGCTCCCTCGACTCACCTGATATCACCTGAAGCATCTGGCTCTGTTTTCATGATCCATATTTAGTGACGGAGCTACGTGACTGGATTCTTCCTTTTATTTCCAGGGATGTGATTTTTCAACATATTCTCACCATTTCCAGACATATTTATTCAGCTTTTAAGAAACTGGAAGATCTGGAGGAGGTAGGTACAGCCTTTCTTAACCCCTTCAGTACTAGATATTCTTCCTAATTATACACTCGTTTGGTTGTAGCAGAGTAACATAAACACAACGTATTCGGTTTGAAAGGGTTGTCATTACCTCTTGAAATTCTTAGTCATAATCTTGAGAGTTTTAATAATTTTGACATTCTCACCCTGATGACGTGAGCTCCAGCACTGATTATTATTATTATTATTATTATTATTATTATTATTATTATTATCATTATTATTACTTTTTGCGGTTGGGCGATCCATAATATGACAGTGTAAAACGTCTCCTGGATAAAACCGACACATAAGATAAAACGACAGAGATCAAGAGGGCGAGAGGAAGTGGAGACTCAGAGATGACGGAGAGCAAGATCAAGAGGGAGGGAGGGAGGAGGAGACTCAGAGATGACGGAGAGCAAGACCAAGAGGGAGGGAGGGAGGAGGAGACTCAGAGATGGTGGAGAGCGAGACAGTTGACAGAGGACAATGTGTGTCGGAGCATAAAGCTGTAAGCCGTAGTTAATGAGTCAGTAAGGAGGCTGTTGTATACCAGCAGTACAATTACCCAGCCCCTTACGCCACCTGAATTATTGCCCATCATCTTGAATACAGTAGTGTAGGAGTTACTGTTTCATCCTGGGACCATGCGACAAGAGACAGTGAATTGTAGACTTGTTTTGACAGCTTTAATAATAAAAATGAAAAAAATATTCACAAATACATCGACACACATTTTAAAAATCAAACTTACCTCCTTCTCTTCCTAATTCCATTCCTCTCTTCCTCTTTACTCTCCTTACCTTCTCCTTCCTCTCTTCGCCTCCTACTTTCCTTTCCAACAAATCACCTTTACCACGTCCTTCCTCTCCCAACCTCTACTTACCAATTCTTACCGCCTCCCTTTTTTCCATCTCCTCCTTACTCTTCCTCTTTCATTCCTCCTCCCTTCTTCTCACCACCTTCTTGCTCTTTCTCACTCTTCCCCCTATTCCTACCTCCTCCTCCTTTTTCTCCTCCTCCTTCTCTTCCTCCTCCTCCTCGGGTCTTGCATAATAGGGTGGCTTCTCACGCCGTTTGACCACTCCCACTTTTAGAGATGCTCCTTCCCCCGTCTCAGAACTGCAGATTTTTGAAGTACTGTATTGTCGATTTGGGAGCTCTTTCATACCCATAAAAATTTGTTAGGTTAGTTTAGGATTAGGTTAGATTAAGTGAGCCTGTGTATTAGGCTGTGTATTAGCTGAGGCTGTGTATTAGCTGAGGCTGTGTATTAGCTGAGGCTGTGTATTAGGTGTGGCTGTGTATTAGGTGAGGCTGTGTATTAGGCTGTGTAATAGGTGAGGCTGTGTATTAGGTAAGGCTATGTATTAGGTAAGGCTGTGTATTAGGTGAGGCTGTGTATTAGGTGAGGCTGTGTATTAGGTGAGGCTGTGTATTAGGAGAGGTTATGTATTAGATGAGGCTGTGTATTAGGTGAGGCTGATTATTAGGTGAGCCTGTGTATTAGGTAAGGCTGTGTATTAGGTAAGGCTGTGTATTAGGTAAGGCTGTGTATTAGGTAAGGCTGTGTATTAGGTAAGGCTGTGTAATAGGTACGGCTGTGTATTAGGTACGGCTGTGTATTAGGTACGGCTGTGTATTAGGTAAGGCTGTGTATTAGGTACGGCTGTGTATTAGGTACGGCTGTGTATTAGGTACGGCTGTGTATTAGGTAAGGCTGTGTATTAGGTACGGCTGTGTATTAGGTGAGGCTGTGTATTAGGTAAGGCAGTGTATTAGGTAAGGCAGTGTATTAGGTAAGGCAGTGTATTAGGTAAGGCAGTGTATTAGGTAAAGCTGTGTATTAGGTAAGGCAGTGTATTAGGTAAGGCAGTGTATTAGGTAAGGCTGTGTATTAGGTAAGACTGTGTATTAGGTAAGGCAGTGTATTAGGTAAGGCAGTGTATTAGGTAAGACTGTGTATTGAGTAAGGCTGTGTATTAGGTAAGGCAGTGTATTAGGTAAGGCAGTGTATTAGGTAAGGCAGTGTATTAGGTAAGGCTGTGTATTAGGTAAGGCTGTGTATTAGGTAAGGCAGTGTATTAGGTAAGGCAGTGTTTAGGTAAGGCAGTGTATTAGGTAAGGCAGTGTATTGAGTAAGGCTGTGTATTAGGTAAGGCAGTGTATTAGGTAAGGCAGTGTATTAGGTAAGGCTGTGTATTAGGTAAGGCTGTGTATTAGGTAAGGCAGTGTATTAGGTAAGGCAGTGTTTAGGTAAGGCAGTGTATTAGGTAAGGCAGTGTATTGAGTAAGGCTGTGTATTAGGTAAGGCTGTGTATTAGGTAAGGCTGTGTATCAGGTAAGGCAGTGTATTAGGTAAGGCTGTGTATTAGGTAAGGCTGTGTATTAGGTAAGGCAGTGTATTAGGTAAGGCAGTGTATTAGGTAAGGCAGTGTATTAGGTAAGGCTGTGTATTAGGTAAGGCTGTGTATTAGGTAAGGCTGTGTATTAGGTACGGCTGTGTATTAGGTAAGGCTGTGTAATAGGTACGGCTGTGTATTAGGTACGGCTGTGTATTAGGCTGTGTATTAGATGAGGCTGTGTATTAGGTGAGGCTGTGTATTAAGTGAGGCTGTGTATTAGGTAAGGCTGTGTATTAGGTAAGGCTGTGTATTAGGTAAGGCAGTGTATTAGGTAAGGCAGTGTATTAGGTAAGGCAGTGTATTAGGTAAGGTTGTGTATTAGGTAAGGCAGTGTATTAGATAAGGCAGTGTATTAGGTAAGGCTGTGTATCAGGTAAGGCTGTGTATTAGGTAAGGCAGTGTATTAGGTAAGACTGTGTATTGAGTAAGGCTGTGTATTAGGTAAGGCAGTGTATTAGGTAAGGCAGTGTATTAGGTAAGGCAGTGTATTAGGTAAGGCTGTGTATTAGGTAAGGCAGTGTATTAGGTAAGGCAGTGTATTAGGTAAGGCTGTGTATTATGTAAGGCTGTGTATTAGGTAAGGCTGTGTAATAGGTACGGCTGTGTATTAGGTACGGCTGTGTATTAGGTACGGCTGTGTATTAGTTACGGCTGTGTATTAGGTACGGCTGTGTATTAGGTACGGCTGTGTATTAGGTAAGGCTGTGTATTAGGTACGGCTGTGTATTAGGTGAGGCTGTGTATTAGGTAAGGCAGTGTATTAGGTAAGGCAGTGTATTAGGTAAGGCAGTGTATTAGGTAAGGCAGTGTATTAGGTAAAGCTGTGTATTAGGTAAGGCAGTGTATTAGGTAAGGCAGTGTATTAGGTAAGGCTGTGTATTAGGTAAGACTGTGTATTAGGTAAGGCAGTGTATTAGGTAAGGCAGTGTATTAGGTAAGACTGTGTATTGAGTAAGGCTGTGTATTAGGTAAGGCAGTGTATTAGGTAAGGCAGTGTATTAGGTAAGGCAGTGTATTAGGTAAGGCTGTGTATTAGGTAAGGCTGTGTATTAGGTAAGGCAGTGTATTAGGTAAGGCAGTGTTTAGGTAAGGCAGTGTATTAGGTAAGGCAGTGTATTGAGTAAGGCTGTGTATTAGGTAAGGCTGTGTATTAGGTAAGGCTGTGTATCAGGTAAGGCAGTGTATTAGGTAAGGCTGTGTATTAGGTAAGGCTGTGTATTAGGTAAGGCTGTGTATTAGGTGAGGCTGTGTATTAGGTAAGGCAGTGTATTAGGTAAGGCTGTGTAAAGTTCAGTGCCTCTCCATGTACACTCTACTTCATCCATTCATTTCTTTCTTTCGTCAGTTCTTTCCCTTCTTCAGCTTCTGTATGTCACTCTGCCATATTCACCTGGTGTACCTTCACTAATAAAACTTCGCCCACAGTTCCCTTCTAGCTTTGTGTCCTGCCTTCCGTATATATAGTTCTTACTAGACAGTCATGGATCCGCATTTTTTTTTCCCGTGTAATAAAGCATCCTAACATCTTTACTCAAGTGATTTATTTTGTCTATTACACTTTACTGTTCTCCTCTGTGTTTCATAAACATCTTATATTGCCATATTCTGCATAAACAATGCACAAAAGGATATTAACCAGCCATACCAAAAGTTAATCGTTAAGGAAGAGGTGTTAAGGCCCCGTCACACGATCAGTGGGCAAGTGTGGTGATCCAGCATGGCAGTGGAGAATGCATGGAAAATGATCGTGTAGACGTGCGGAACTGAAGCACCGTCCTTGCTCAAGTAGGTTCGTCAACGACACAAAACTCCAGCTGAACCACGCTCTTCGGCACCGTGCTCGGCCACCACACTTGCCCACTGATCGTGTGACGACTAAGTGCGTGTCCACAGCCCCCGTGCCGGTAGCCATCAAGGATCAGAGGATGGAGTCCGTCGCCACCCCTAACCTAGCCACGTTGGAGCCACAAGATGCCTCTACGTGTAGCACAAATCTTCCATTTGAGTGGTCTAAAGAAGAAACATTACAGCTAATTGAGAAGTATAGAGACCTTTCCTGTTTGTGGCAGGTGAAAAGTGAAGCATTCAAGAACAGAAATGCGAAAAATGACGCTTATATAAAACTACTGAAACATATTCAGAAAAATAATAGCAAATGCACTCTGGATATAATAAAGAAAAAACTAAACACCCTACGTTCCCAGTATTGGAAGGAACTTAAGCTGGTAAAGGCATCAAACAAGTCTGGAACTGGTACTGCGCTGGGCGCAGGGGAGTCCGTATACATGTGAACAGTCTTGATGTTGAACCACGCTCTCTACCTTGCTTCGTCACCATGCTTCGAAACTGCTGTGAAGCGTGCTTGGCCACCACACTTGCTCACTGATCGTGTGACGGGGCCTTTAGGGAGGCTCCTTTAGCGACAAGGATACGGGCCATAGAGTATCCATTCTTTTCATTGTGTGTGTGTGTGTGTGTGTGTGTGTGTGTGTGTGTGTGTTCTTACCTTACCTAATTGTTCTTACCTAATTGTATCTTTATAGGAATGAGTCAAGCTCGTACTGTCCCGTGTCTTAAACCATATTTATCGTACATATCCTTAAATTTGTGGATTGTTTTGGCACACACTATTTCATTCGGTAGTGCATTCCATTGATCAATTACTCTGTTTGGGAAACTGAATTTCCTTACGTCTTTATCACCTCTCTTCTTATGCAGTTTTTTGCAGTGTCCTCTTGCTCATGCTTCTCCTTATGTTAAGTAATCATTTATGTCTATTTTCTCCTTCCCTGATATGCACTTATATAGCATTATCATGTCACCTCTTTTCCTTCTCTCCTGTAGTGTTGGTAGCTCCAGTTTATTTAGTCTTTCTTCGTAGCTTAGGTCCCTTAAGCTTGGTATCCATCTTGTAGCGGCCCTTTGAACTTTTTCAATCTTGTCTGTGTTTTTCGAGGTGAAGACTCCAGACTACTGATGCATATTCCAGGGTTGGTCTAATGAATGATGTTATTATCCTTCTTAGCATGTCTTCATTTATGTATGTGAATCCTATTCTCATATTTGCAAGCAGTGAATACATGTTCCGTACCTTCTCGCTGATGTGGTCAGCCGGAGATAGTCTGTTATTGATAATCACACCTAGGTCCTTCTCTCTTTCTGATGTGTATAGGGTTTTATTTCCTAACTTATAATCCCAATCAGGTCTTTTTCCACTTTTACCAAACTTGATTACATGACACTTGTCCACATTGAATTCCATTTGCCATGTATTACTCCATTCATGAAGTTTATTTAATTCTTCTTGTAGCTCTTTACAAGAGTCTGTGTTAGTAATTCTCCTTTGTATTTTTGCATCATCTGCAAACATATTCAGATAGCTCTCATTTCCAGTGTTACTGTTTATATCATTTATATACACTAAAAACATGATTGGTGCCAGCACTGAACCCTGTGGTACTCCACTAGCCACTTCTTTCCATGATGAGTAGTTTCCTCTTAGTACTGTTCTCATTTCTCTTTTTATGAGAAAATCTTGCATCCAACAAAACAGTTTCCCTCGAATTCCTCCTTGATGGTACAGTTTCCATAAAAGTCTTTGGTGTGGTACTGCATCAAAAGCTTTCTTGAAATCTAAATAGATACTGTCCACCCATCCTTCTCTTTCCTGTATTGTGTTTGTTACTCTGTCATAGTAGCTCAACAGATTAGTTACACATGACTTTCCTTTTCTGAAACCAAACTGTCTTTCTGTTATCATACTGTGTTCTTCTAAATGATTTACCCAAGCTTTTCTTATAAGCTTTTCTAATACCTTGCTTACAACACTGGTCAGCGATACTGGTCGGTAGTTGAGTGGATTTTGTCTATTTCCTTTCTTGAATAAGGGGACAATATTTGCTTTTTTCCAAATATCAGGTAGTTTACTTTGATTCAAAGATTTCTTGAAAATTAAAAATAATGGTTTACTTAACTCCTTTGCACATTTTCGTAGTACCCAACATGAAATTTCGTCAGGACCACTTGCTTTTCCTCTGTCTAATTTACTTAACTCCTCCTGTATTACTTTTTCTGCTATTTGTATATTTGGTAGTATGTGTGGACATGCATGTTCCACATAGTCCCTCTCAAAAATTTTTTCTTCTGTAAAAACTAATTGGAAATTCTTACTTAGTGCTTCACAAATATCTTTCTCTTGTGTATAAGTGATTCCCTCGTCAGTAATGGATTGTATTATATCTTTTACTTTGGTTTTGCTTCTGATATAGCTGTAAAACAGCTTTGGTTGATCACTACTTTTATTTATTATATCCTCCTCAAACTGTTTTTGGGCTTCCCTCCTTATTCTTGTATAATCGTTTCTTGCCTGTTTGTAATTATTATATGCCCTTTCACTATTATATCTTCTGTATCTATTCCACAACAAATCTCTTCTTTCTTTTGATTTTTTACATTCTGTATTGAACTATTTCTGTATTTTTCTTATCTGCTTCTTTGTGCTGCGGGATGTACTTCTGGACTCCTATTTCATAAAATTCACAGAATTTTTTATATACAGCATTTAAATCTTGTCCTCTAAGATCATTTTCCCAATCAACTTCTAAGAAATACTTCTTTAGGTCTTGATAATTTCCCTTTTTATAGTTTAGGATTTTTTTGTAACTTTCATTGCTGTTTACTATGTCATATGCTATCCTGAAGTTATAATTTAGTACTGCATGATCGCTTTGGCCGAGTGGAGGGTGCTATATTAAACTGTCAATATCATTTTCTTGCCTAGTAAATATTACATCTAGCACTGAAGGTACAGCTGGCCGCACTCCCGCGAGGGCCACAGCGTTGTCAACGCTTGCCAAGATATTGACTCTGAAACACTAGTAGAGAGATGCGTTCGAAGCATCCACAGCCAGTAAGAGAGAGTCGTACAGAGAGAGTTTGGGGGGGAGGAAGGGGGTTTGAGGAGAGTGGGGATACCTATGCACGAGAGGTGAGGGATGACGTCTGAAACAGATGAGTGGAAGGCTGGAAGCTATATATAATAAAAATCTACAATACCTGGTAACAAATCATATATATTTAAATACCTTTATTGTCAAGTTATTACCGCTGTGAAAAGTGGCACAGTTAATGCTTGGAAACCATAAAGCATAATGCTATTGAATATAGCAAATGTGAATCCTTAATACTGCATGCGGTAATTGCTGACACCCCTAGCACACACCTCCGTATCCTCCTTATCAAGCGTTTCCTAACACCCGACAACAAACACCGCATTTAGGGATGCTGTATCACTCTTTTACCTTACTATTTTTTCTACATTCTTATTAATGATACTAAACGCTAAATGCTATAGTCAGATTTTGCTATGTAAAAATTTACATAGTACGAGATAGGCAAAGAGGCACGGACACGATGGCAACAGATGGTTGTTTGTAGAAATGAAATTATGGGCGTCTTGACCAATGAGGCCTTAAACAATTTGTGATCTCTCTCTCTCTCTCTCTCTCTCCCGCTCTTGTTCTCGCGCTTTCTCTCTCGCTCTTGCTCTCTCTCTCTCTCTCTCTCTCTCTCTCTCTCTCTCTCTCTATATATATATATATATATATATATATATATATATATATATATATTTAATCTGCTATCATGTGAAGGTCAATGGGAGCCCTGATAACTCCACGATGCGATGACGCAACGATGCGATTTTAAACTGCTTGTTACGTTACGCTAGATATGGGCGATGTTGATATGTGCCAGTGGTGTCAGCAGCTGCCACATTCCGGATGAAGTTACATTTGTTACATGTGATTAATAAACAGCATTCTGATTCATTATTTTCAGGCAGTTTTTGTCTGTATTTTACAGCGTCCATTGCTTGGAAACGACAATAAAATAAAATACGATTAAAGTCTACAATTATGAATCTTGATCGGTTGTCTTTGTTTTGCAGTATAATATTTAAAGTTGATCTTTTTACTCATGATGGCAAAAGTAACACCGAAAAAAAAAAAAATTCTTTTAATAAATATTACACTTTTCTGTCGCCTCAACAATCGTCATATCTCGCCTCTCGTGTACAGGCACCCACCTACCCACCTCAAACCCGCTCCCTCCCTCAGTCCTGTGAATGCTTCGATCAGAGCTCACTACTAATGATTCGCGGTTACTATCTCGGCCAGCTTTGCCAACACTAAGGTGGCCCTCGCGGGAGTGCGGCCAACTGTACATCGAGTCCTCTTTTTCTGGTGCTTTCCCTGACATGTTGCGTCAGGAAAAACTCTTGCACGAAATCCAGGAGCTTTTGGTCCCAACAGCTTTCTTGGCTAATTATGTCTAGAGTATTCCAATTTATATTTGTATTAAAATCTCCAGTTAGTATAATTCTTTCCGATTTCTCTTCCATTTTATGTAGTAATGATCTTATACTCTGAATTGGACTCTCTGCCAGGTCCTCATATTCGTCTCTTTCCCATGTGTTTGATCTGGGTGTCATGTACAAATTGGTTACAGTTACTTTCCCCTCAGATTTGTTGATCTCTACTGCAATCAGTTCTACTTGTGATGGTGTGTGTGTGTGTGTGTGTGTGTGTGTGTGTGTGTGTGTGTGTGTGTGTGTGTGTGTGTGTGTGTGTGTGTGTGTGTGTGTACCATGAAAATATCTCACCGCAACCCCTTCCATCACAACAGCCCGCTGAGAAATATCAATGCATATATACCGTGACAGGAGAAACTACACATTAATTCACCGTAGCAAGAACGATTAAGAAGAAGCAAAGTGGAAGGCAAGGCACTTACACTCACGAAGGCACTAGCGACTCTTGTAACTCCTTAACTGGATAGATATCATTTGGCTTCAGCAAGAATACAGTGTAGATTTTAAAGGCCTGGTCACACGATCAGTGGGCAAGTGTGGTGATTCAGTATAAGAGTGGAGAATGCGTGGAAAATGACCGTGCAGACGTGCGGAACTGAACAACCATCCTTGCTCGAGGAGTTTCGTCAACGACACAAAACTCCAGCTGAACCGAGCTCTTCAACACTCTGCTCTGCTACCACACTTGTCCACTGATCGTGTGACGACCCAGTGCGTATCCACAGCCCTCGTACCGGCACCCACTAAACATCATAGGATGGAGTCTGTTGCTACCTCTGACATACCCACACTGGAGCCACAGACATCTAGATGTACAACAGATCTTCCATTTGAGTGGACGAAGGAAGCAACATTATAGTTAATTGAGAAGTATAGGGAGCTTCCCTGTTTGTGGCAGGTTAAAAGTGAATCATTTAAGAACAGAAATGAGAAAAGGGACACTTATATAAAGCTCCTAAATCATATTCAAAAAGATAATATTAAGTGTACTCTTGACATTATAAATAAAAAAATAAACGCCCTTCGTACCCAGTATAGGAAGGAACTGAAGTTACTAAAGGCCTCAAAAAAGCCTGGAAGCGGTACCGATGAAATATATGTGCCAAAATTATGGTGCTCTGGGCAACTGGCATTCCTGAATGACGGTGAATTGCAGCGAGAAAGCAGATCTACCTTGGATTCCCCGACACAGGTATGTTTATGTATAGTGTGATGTTGGTATAGGCTAATGCACCTCCACGTACATAAATATTTCGCTCTCCTATTGTTGCACTACCAGGTGACTTTACTTAAATTGAGGGAAGTGTTCATATTTTATTGGTTGAAGCTTAAGTTTTATTTGCAAAATTCACATAAATGGTTATACTTAAATACTGTAACATGCTTAGCATATGATAGACAGATCTCAAAAATATGAAAATGTAATAATGCTTACACGTGTACCAAAACATAGGGATACGTATACATACATAATAGCTGTAATGTCAACATTGCTGTAATCATAGCAACGGGCTTGTGGTCTTCCGCCAGAAATATTTGTAACCAAATAATTATTACAGATTATCACAACTCTACCACATCTGGTAATATACATTACCAAGTAGGTATAACTATATGTTACACATACATTGCCTCTCTTTGGCATCATCTCATCCTAGCCAAGATACAGCTCCCTCATTAGTAAAGTACGCCATGAACTGATCACGTATGTCCTTTACCTGTCGGGATGGATTTCTGGCTCTGTCTGGCCTCAGACTGAGTAATAGTTCATCATGATCACACCAGGCATTTGTCACTGGCCTTTCTTGATTGGCTTCTCTTCCAGTACTGTTTAGCGGTGTGTAATTTTGGTCTTTATGTATTAATAGGAAATTATGAAGAGCAATGCAAGCTAGAACTACCTTTTCAGCTTTTGATGGTTCTAGACCAATAGTAGTCTGCAACACACGGAACTTGTTTGCAAGCATGCCAAAGGCGTTCTCGATGGTTCGTCTTGCTCTTGACAGTCAGTACGAATATATCCTTTGTTCATGTCATGGGGTTTTTATAATATCACGGTAATTTTGATATAAATGCTTAAATATTATTTAAATTGATAATAATATTCAATAATATTGAAGAGCAGAGACAATGATTGTCTTGCTACATCAAGCAACGATTACTTTACGCTGGCTTAGCACGATTCTCTGAGAACGAGAATATATAAACTTCCTCAACAGTACACAGCAGAGACTAATTACTCACAATTGCTGAATTACTGTACTGCTAGCCTCTGGAGAAAGTTACATCACCCCTGACAATAAATAACTAATACTAATAATAATATCAGGTTCTTGCTGATGCATTAACTCCTGGCACAACGGATTTTAAGTTAATACAACAAGACTGGTCTAAGTACCAGTTATGAATAGTAAATGTTTATGCAAGCTAGGAGCTATATGGAAAATAAGCGTAATTTGGATTAAATGAAACAAGAGTTTACTTACATTAAGCTCACGAAAGGAACTGTTAAATTTATTAATCACAAAAAATAAATTTAACGTTACAATTCAAATCAATTAAATGAGACGCACTCGCTCACTCACACAGAAGCTAAATACTTACGCCTAGGAAAAACACCTTAACTAAGCTCTTAAAACTAGGAAATACACAAAAGAAATACCAGTCGATGAATGCTATGTATCACCACTAAGGTGGGAGTACTGGGATTAACTGTACTAGTAGAGCTTGGGGTGCTAGCTGACCTCTCCACTTCTGAGCACAGAACCTTCCTCCGTCACAGCAAACACAAGACTCAATTCAAATAATGTACAGGCAGGACGCACAAGCTACCAGAAGGCGTGGCTAACGGTTTAGGCAAGCAGAGGTGAACGATAAAGAAACAATAGTATCGCTCAGTAGTGCACTTAGTGACGTGCATCAAATCGGTCACCCCTGAAAACGGTGACGAATGATTTGAAAAGTATACCCCGAAATGGAGAGAGAAACGGTTAACTGAGCGATACACAGTGAGTTTTCCACTAATAGTTCGTGGCTTCTCACAAAAAGGAAATGTCGCGAATTGATTCGTGACATTACGCCCCATGAAAATTAAATCTTTCTTCCTTCAGAAGAATGATTTCAATATACATACATATAAATCCTAACTCAGTCACACAAGATTCACACTGTGGTGTGTGTGCTATCCTGCTACAGGAGAAAATCGCAGTCGCCAGTGAGTGAAAAAACCTCATATTTACGTTAATAGAAGCAAGCTTGAGGGAAAAACTCCGTGACGACGGTGAAAATCCTGTACTCAGGTCAAACTGAGCGAAAATTCGCTACATTTACACTGACAACTAATTGTTGTGTAGCGTGGTGTATGTAATACACGGTGTAGGTGTGACAGTTGTAGTGTAACTGTACCTACGTGTAAAATGACACAGTAAATAATATGGCGACGACAAAGGCAGAGGAGAAGAGGCAGCAGCGTGCGGCAGATGATCAGCTGGTCCGCACAGCAAAACTGCTACACCCATTGCTGAACCTGGAAAACCAATTAAGGTGGAGCATCAAAAGTGTCAATGAGACAAAATTCTTATTATGTTACAATTACTCTCTCTGGCTAGCAGTCAGTACATGCTATGAAAAGTACACTCGAGGTCGCCATTAATTTTAGCACACGATTATGGTCGGCAAGTTGAAAATCCCTGTGCAAACTCGGGTCTTCCATGGCCTCGAACTGCACACGGGTCCTCAACCTGTGCCTCAACCTACAGTACTTATATTAATATCGGAGAGCTGAGAAACCTTGTGCAAACTTGGGTCTTCCATAGCCTCAAGTCGCCTCTGCAGAGTTCTCACTTCCCCCTTTACCTACAATACAATACTTATATTGGTACCGGGAAGCTGAGAATCCTTGTGCAAACTTGGGTCTTCCATAGCCTCAAGTCGCCACAGCGGAGTTCTCTCTCGAACTTCCCCCTTAACCTACAGTACTTCTATTAGTACCGGGAAGCTGAGAATCCTTATGCAAACTTGGGTCTTCCATAGCCTCAAGTCGCCACTGCGGAGTTCTCTCTCGAACTTCCCCCTTAACCTACAGTACTTATATTAGTATCGGGGAGCTGAGAATCCTTGTGCAAACTCGGGTCTTGCATAGCCTCGAGTCGCCTCTCAACTTCCCCCTTAACCTACGGTACATATATTAGTACCGGAAAGCTGAGACTCCTTGTGCAAACTCGGGTCTTCCATAGCCTCGAGTCGCCTCTCAACTTCCCCCTTAACCTACGGTACATAATATGTATGTACAGGCCCTGGACACAATGTGTCCTGTGGGGCCAATGGGCGAGACGTCAGGTCTGCACCCACTTCACCACTACCCTGTCTCAACTGACTCAGAGATTACAGGTGTGGTTATGAACGGCACAGGAAGGACATGTCCCTGATCAGTGGTGATACTTTGGCACACACTGCAGGAACGGACAAAACTATCTATGTCTCGTCCCATCCCTGGCCAGAAAAAGTCAGCTCGGATACGGCCCTGGGTCTTCCTTTTGCCCAGGTGACCTCCTGAGGCTGGACAATGACCCCATTGTAACACTGCTGGGCGGTACTTGGCGGGAACGACAAACTGCAGTCGAACCTCGCCCTCGGGTGTTCGTGACTCACGGTAGAGCCGTCCTTGTTTGCAAAGGAACTTGGCTCGACCTCCCCGTGAATACTTAATCACTCGACCCTTTTGTTTATTCCGCACGGCAGCAAGTGTCGGGTCAGAATGTTGTTCTTGCACAACAAGTTGACTACACATCAGATCTTGCGGCGATTCAATGATCACTGGGGTGACACAGTCTGGAGCCTCAGTCATGGCTCGTGTTACCGCAGCAGCCGAAGTCTGAGTAGCGTCATTGGAGCAACTATCCTTGACTCCATTAATATTGCCTACTATAAAGTCAAATAGAGGCTCTGGCATGACAACTGCAAGTGTCGTACCAGTATAAAATGGAGATGCCACCTGGATACATGCCTCAGGGAACAATCTCACTGATCCATCAATAAGGTTTGCATGGATCTGTCGACCTGTATACTGCTCAGGCCGAACTAAACTCTGCTTGACAGAGCAACCTGAGGAACCATTGTCTCTCAGGACCTTCACAGGAATGTCTCCCACAAACCCTGGCTGAACAAGGAAGGTACTGTCACCTGTGGGAGGGCCTGTGGAGGAAGCAGCTAGCCACTCATGAGGCTGCTGAATTGATGTGGCAAACATTGTGCCTTGAGGGTTATATTGGGAAGATGGAACATTGGCCATCTGTGGAGGGGGGTTCACTGTCACTGTGGGACTAGTGAACTGTGGGGAAGTACCCACACTGGTAGGGACGTGACCACCATGTTGCTGCTGAGGAATGAAGGCTGCATTCGCTTCCTGCCTCTTTTGAGCTGGTGGTGGAAAAGTTTGTCCCAACGGTCGGTTGCGTGGCTGATACTGCTGCTGGTTAGGGTACTTGTTGTACCTCTTCCACTCAGGTTTCTGAGTGTTTTGCCCCTGGTCCTTCCACTGCAGTTTTGGACCTTGGCCATTACTCTGAGAATGGCCTTGTTGCTGGGATTCAGTCTGAGACGGCTTCCCAGACTTGGCAGTATCTTTTCTGCTCCAGGTGTTTTGCTTACGAGCTTGATACCCGTATGCAGTAAAGAATGCGTCAGCCTTCTCTGCCATTTGGCTGGCATCTTTCACCTGGCAGATCTTAAGCTGTGCTATGAGCTCAGCAGGCCACGACCTCTCTAGCTGTGTACGCAGCATAAGGTCAATTATCCCCTCACGCGTGGAAGGAGTTTCATCTTTCTCCATCCACTCATTTAAGTAAGCTGTGAGACGATCAAGGAACTGAACAGCTGTCTCCTTGTCTTGGAGACGAGCTCGCATGAACTGAACTTTGGCGTCATCTACTGTGAGACCATACGCCTTAATGAGTGCAGCTTTCATCATCTCATATGTGAGATTGTCTCCACGAATTCTGTGGAGAATATCGAGGGCAGGACCCTCAAATAGGCTAAGAAACTGAAGCCGCTTAGCTGCCTCATCCAGTTGATACATGTCTGCCATGTCCTCAAAACGAGCTATGTACGGCTCGATTCGCTCGCTTTCCTTGTATGAAGGAAGCTTGATGCGTGGGGTCGCCAGGACATGTGCAGGAAGAACGCTCGTGGAGCTTGGACCAACTGCACCAGATGTATCTGAAGCCAAGGAATCTCGCTTGAGCTTCATCATTTCATATTCGTGTTTTTCACGTGCCTCACGTTCGGCACGTTCGTGCTCTCGTTCTCGCTCGCGTTGTTCACGCTCGTATTCGCGCTGTTCTCGCTCGTGTTCGCGCTGTTGTCGCTCTTTTTCTAACTCGAGCTCGCGTTGTTTCTGCTCGTGTTCGCGCTGTTCTCGCTCGTATTCGCGCTCTTTCTCACGCTGCTCTTGTTCATATGCACGCTCTCTTTCACGTTGTTCGCGCTGTTCTCGCTCGTATTCGCGCTGAATCTTACGCTCTTCACGGGCATCATTCTCGCGCTGCTGCTCCTGATTATGCCGTGAGAGTATATACACTTTAATTTCGGTTGGGTCCAAAAGACCCATTTCTTTGGCTTCCTGTAAAAATACAGTAGTAGCCATTTCGCTAATTTATTAAGCAAACCGAAATTGAGTACTGACTGCTTAGCGACGAATACTAATAAACAAAAGTAAAGAGTACAGACACAAGCTAGTGGTGACCAGTCTTATCCAGTTAACTGGCAAAGAATAAATCAAAAATGTAAATGACTGGGAAGACTCAATAATAAACACAATGGTACGGCGACTTCCCAGAAGCGAATAAAATCGTGTGGCGTTACCAAGAATAAACTAGAGTTAAGTACTCTATTGATTAATAAAGCAAAATTCACTTGCTAAATTAAGGGTAAACACCAGTAAGCTTGTGCCTATAAACTTTAATGATAAATACCTAAATATGAATGAGTGAGCACTATCTCGTGAATAGCTTTAGAGCTAGGAGTTAATATCCTGGAATGAGGTCGCCAATTGTCACGGGGTTTTTATAATATCACGGTAATTTTGATATAAATGCTTAAATATTATTTAAATTGATAATAATATTCAATAATATTGAAGAGCAGAGACAATGATTGTCTTGCTACATCAAGCAACGATTACTTTACGCTGGCTTAGCACGATTCTCTGAGAACGAGAATTTATAAACTTCCTCAACAGTACACAGCAGAGACTAATTACTCACAATTGCTGAATTACTGTACTGTTAGCCTCTGGAGAAAGTTACATCACCCCTGACAATAAATAACTAATACTAATAATAATAACATCAGGTTCTTGCTGATGCATTAACTCCTGGCACAACGGATTTTAAGTTAATACAACAAGACTGGTCTAAGTACCAGTTATGAATAGTAAATATTTATGCAAGCTAGGAGCTATATGGAAAATAAGCTTAATTTGGATTAAATGAAACAAGAGTTTACTTACATTAAGCTCAAGAAAGGAACTGTTAAATTTATTAATCACAAAAAATAAATTTAACGTTACAATTCAAATCAATTAAATGAGACGCACTCGCTCACTCACACAGAAGCTAAATACTTACGCCTAGGAAAAACACCTTAACTAAGCTCTTAAAACTAGGAAATACACAAAAGACATACCAGTCGATGAATGCTATGTATCACCACTAAGGTGGGAGTACTGGGATTAACTGTACTAGTAGAGCTTGGGGTGCTAGCTGACCTCTCCACTTCTGAGCACAGAACCTTTCTCCGTCACAGCAAACACAAGACTCAATTCAAATAATGTACAGGCAGGACGCACAAGCTACCAGAAGGCGTGGCTAACGGTTTAGGCAAGCAGAGGTGAACGATAAAGAAACAATAGTATCGCTCAGTAGTGCACTTAGTGACGTGCATCAAATCGGTCACCCCTGAAAACGGTGACGAATGATTTGAAAAGTATACCCCGAAATGGAGAGAGAAACGGTTAACTGAGCGATACACAGTGAGTTTTCCACTAATAGTTCGTGGCTTCTCACAAAAAGGAAATGTCGCGAATTGATTCGTGACAGTTCAGATGTCTGGTTTCTCACGCTGAATGGCTTCATTAGATATGGTTTCAATGGGAATGCATCGTCACCTACAATGACATGGGGTACTGTTATCATACTTCCTGGCAGACATTTTGGTCCTGGAACACCTATTGTGTTATTTTCGAACATCTCACGAAGTTTGCAGTTCTGCCATACTCCACCATCAGAAACACGTCCATTAGTGCCGATGTCGGCGAACATAAATTCACAATTGGCGTGTACAAGTGCTAGAAGGACAATGCTATGGGTGCCTTTGTAATTGTAAAAGTAAGAACCACCATGAATTGGAGCCTTAATGACAATGTGTTTCCCGTCTATCGCTCCAATGTAGTTGGGGAAGTTCCATTTCCTCTCAAACTGGGCTGCCACAACGTCCCATTCCTCTGAAGTGCGGGGCGTCTGTGGAAAGATGTTTGTGTATGTAGGGGATCTGTGAAATGGTCACTACTGCCTTAATGACAACTTCGAAGTAGGATGAGTATGGGATATAAATTGCATTTGTTTATTTTTTTGCTAAGTCCACTTGACGTTGATCTTAATTACCTACCGTAGTGCTTGCTGATGGTTCATGTACCTATCAATAGACGGTTTTGATGTATTTGTGCTTATTATTGGTGAATACATGCAATAGTGGAAATGTGTAATAAATTACATGTAGTACATGATAAGTGCCTCAGGTGCAGTTTGCTGTACACACGTTACCTCCGTATATCTTATCAGTATATCACACCATATCGCACATGCAGTCAGACTGTGCCTAGTCATCCATTTATATGGACAGATAATTAGTGTTCCATATCTTTATCACAGACATAATCAGTGACCCAAATCTCCTGTTATCAAGTGTAATATAATTTGTGCATATTTGTGTGCCTGTAGGACATTTAAATGATACCTACTTGTACACACAGTGTTCAATACTTTCAGTCATATATTACTAATGTTATATATTTCACACAGGACATCACTGATATTGCAAGTGCCCCTGCCTCCGATGCTGTTGACATTATCGAGGACACACCACCGGTAGAGAGGTGGCGTGCGGTCCTAACGGACCCAGGTTCAAATCCTGGCTGGGGCAGGGAACAGTTTAAGGATTTGAATTTCATTAAATCAGGCTTTACTGATCTACCAGAAGACCCGCCGACATGTCGTAAAAATACCCCCACTAATACCAATACACCAGTCCTGTATGAGACAGCCCTAGCATGTATTCAATATGGACGGTGGGTGTTAGCGCCGAAGTGGTAACATGTAGAGGTGTATGGTATGTAGGAGGACTGCTGGGCCTTGATAGCAGGCTGTGAAGCCTATGTCCAGAGTCGGACACACACACACACACACACAAAAAAATCAACGTCATGCCAAACTACACCGTGTGTGGAGACTCGTAGACCACAGAAGAAAAATAAAACAGAACATGCAGAACGTGTTATGGAGTATGCCCTCCAAGAACTGCAATCAATGTCATCAGGTGAAATTGACATCACCGATGACGCACACCACGTAGGTCAGTTGGTGGAAAGAGACCTGCGTGTAATGGACACGCGCCAGCGTGCTATTGCAAAAAAAACTAATTTGTGATGTTTTATTCTATGGCAATGTTAAGCGTTTATGCCATAATTCACATCATTTGTGGAGAGCAGGAATGAGTGAAGTAAAATTCATATTATGGTGTATGGCATAAAAGTAGGGGCATCAGCTCAGTGCGCATTGTTCAACACATTTCGTTCATATCAGTATGGGTATGTTGTCATTAAATAAGGGTATTTTGCATCATGGACAGTTAGTCATGTACAAACATTTAATTAAATGTTACTATCTCGGAAAATGAAATAATTCCCTTATTTATTCACCAAATCTGTAATATCATGTGGTATCAACATTGGTAATAAATTTAGTTCACAAAAGTAGTAACTTAATACCTGCGGTGTTTTACTTTGCCTTTACCATGATCCAACTAAACCTACAGTATATAAGGGTGTCATCAATATGATACTGACACACTCACCTTCACAGAGTCATGTTTCAGCGACTGGAAAATAGCATCACAAGTCTCTGGTATTATGTTGGAGAGGGTAGATTTGCCGATTCTTGTGCTGTACTGGAGACAAGCATAGGAGCAACCACTCGTCAGGAACTGCAATGTTGCCTCCAGTCTTGCTCCTGCTGTTACGGCTCCCCACATGTTGGTGTTTTATTTCCTAATTAGTGTACTGACGTAAGTAAGAAGGAGCTTGTACATGTCGGGTGACATTCGAAGGTATTTTTTAAAGTCAAGAGGTTCACTTTCTTGTAGTTCCCTGCATATTTGGCTGTAGCTCCCACATTCTTTATGTTGAAGCCAGTCCTTAACCCAAACCCTTCGTTTTTTCCCTTGTCCACTGTCCTTTATTACTTTTCCTGCTGCAAGCATGCACAACAAAGCTGCATTGCGCCTGAGAATATTCTTTGGGGCCATTACTATTCTTGTGTAGCAACCATGGGAAAACGGGGCACTAATACAGCCTCAAACACCTCCCCACACACTGAACAGAGCGCTGGGCGCAGGGGAGTCAGTATACATGTGAAGAGTCTTTATGCTGAACCACTCTCTCTGCCTTACTTCATCACCATGATTCGAAACCGGAATCGTGCTGGGCCACCACACTTGCCCACTGATCGTGTGACCAGGCCTTTACGCACAGGAGCGATTATATAGACCAGTTCAGTCACAAAGGAGATAAAGGGATATAGGGAAGGTAAGGAAGGAATAGGACTTGTAAAGAATGTAAAGGGAGGCAACAGGAGAGACAAAGGGAATTTTTCGCCATAAAAGTACATTATCCGTCCAGCTACGTGTATGTTATATTCTATTCACCTTAACTTGGCCCAGATTTTCGTCCTTCTGCAGATCTTTCACGCAGCTTAGGTGGCAGAATCAGACAATACTACGGCTCTGCTTCCTTTCTGTGGCACTTCATCATGACTAGCATCACATTCTAGTGTTAATCTGTTGTTACACCTCACCATTCAAGGTAGAGAGGAGGTAGATTTAAGCCAAGTTAATATGAAAAGAGTATAAGGCTGATTTAAAGTGCCGAATGACGTCTCCCAGTGCCACCGGGGTCATCTCAGAAGCACTTAACTTTAGCCCATGAAGCGAGAGGATGAAGTGTTTATGTATCTAATTAAACTATAAAAATTTTCGATATTGGAAGTGAAAGATAAAACCTTCATTACGCCTCTCTTTAGTTAGGTTAAATCGTCTGTGAATAGCAAGAGCACTAAAAAAATAAAGATATCATTGTAAGAAGATGCTTAACTGTAGAGAGATTCCATCCATCCCTTCTTGTGTTTATTATACTGCCAGTGTTATCTGAGTCATCACAGGAGCACTTATTAACACTTTAAGTCAGAAGGCATCTTATTTATTCCGTTTTTGTTGCCTCTACACGTATTTCCTTTAGCTTAGGGGAGATTTTTATAACTAGGGACGATAGAGAAAGCTTCATTACGTCTTTCACTACTCTAAGTCTCCTAGGCTAAATAAAGCGACTTAAGAAAGAAGAATAAACTCAAAATGCTCATCATAAAGTGATAAAGTCTACCTATATTTCAGGCCATCGTTGCCTGCTTATTCCAGTGCCAGCCGTCCAAGTCATGTCAGAGGCACTTTCTGTTAATGGCTGTGGGTCACTGAACTAACAGGAACAAACTGTGCATATCAAAGCTGGTTATAGTGGCTCATAAAGCAGCCTAAAGCCCTTGCCAGCCTGGGTTATGGTGTCTTAGAGAAGGTATGGGTGTGTCATATCGTAATGGTTGCTTGGTGGGGTGTAGGGAAAGTATGGGTGTAGTTTATGAGTAATGGTTGCTTGGTGGGGGTGTAGGTAAGGTATGGGTGTGGCATATAGTAATGGTTGCTTGGTGGGGGTGTAGGTAAGGTATGGGTGTGGCATATAGTAATGGTTGCTTGGTGGGGGTGTATGTAAGGTATGGGTGTGGCATATAGTAATGGTTGCTTGGTGGGGATGTAGGTAAGGTATGGGTGTGGCATATAGTAATGGTTGCTTGGTGGGGGTGTAGGTAAGGTATGGGTGTGGCATATAGTAATGGTTGCTTGGTGGGGGTGTAGGTAAGGTATGGGTGTGGCATATAGTAATGGTTGCTTGGTGGGGGTGTAGGTAAGGTATGGGTGTGGCATATAGTAATGGTTGCTTGGTGGGGGTGTAGGGAAAGTATGGGTGTAGTATACGAATAACGGTTGCATGGTGTCGGTGTAGGGAGGGCATGGGTGTAACAGAAAAGTAGTGGTTGTTTGGTAGGGGTGTAGGGAAGGTATGGGTGTAGTATATGAGTAAAGGTTGTTTGATGGGGGACGTCCATTGCAAGGGAGTGTTGTTGGGGGAGGAGGTGGTGTTAGTCTGGTAGAGCATATGTTTATAAATTCCTTTCTCCTAACATCTTGTACATGCAAAATGTTTTTAGTCAGCATAGGACCAGACACAGTTTCCATAATCCTCTTCTTCTAAAGATATAATTAGTTCTTTCTCAGTAGCAAGAATGAAACGTAATACATTTTTATAAAGAGTGGGATAAACAATCCATGTGCTATATATACTTGATGGATATCCCTCCAGTGTGGTTCTTCTCTAATCCAACCGAGGGAACTTACACACAGTCTTTTTGGACGCGGTTTTTACCTTATTTTTGCCTCGGCCTGACAGTATTACTTAGCTCAGGGGAGATCTCTTGTACTGGAGGTGTTAAGGGAGATCATTTATATCACCTGGTGTGAGATACGCCCCTTTAAGTTCTAAATAACATTGTCTTTAATATCCACAGTTAAGGAGAAAATAGACGTGGTGATGAGTGTCAGTACTCTCTCTCTCTCTCTCTCTCTCTCTCTCTCTCTCTCTCTCTCTCTCTCTCTGACACACACACACACACACACACACACACACGCATACACACACAGGTAACGATGTCTCTCCTGTTTTCCCAGTTCGCTGCCTACACGCGTGGCTGCCAACAGTGCTCCCTTGGCTATTTTCCAGCTTAACTATACCCTGTCCACTTTATCTGGCCCTAAAACTGCCCTCTCTCCATCACCAATGCTAAGCTGTTTTCTAGGGAGAACTTCAACTTTGTATAAAAAGCAGTGTGTGTCTTAGTGACTCGTGCAGTCGATAGGCGTTAAACAAAGCCGTCTTCACTTTACTAACATTGGTCGGAGAAGATACTGAATTCTTTATAATCACCTCTAGTGTTTGCCTTTACCTTCTTTACTTTCGTTTTTTCTTTTCATTTTCTTTCTTTTTTCTTTAAACTTTCTGTTGTAATTTCTCTCAGCCAAAACCATTGTCTGAGTTTCACCAAAACAGATTTCCAGAGGCACCACTAACAGAGAAAGGACAACAGAAGATAGTTTTCAAAGCACTTGGTTGTCAGCAGTTGTTTTAGATAAACAAAGGTTTATGGAATATGCTTTTGCATCTCGTGCAACGAACCAGTTCGGTACACAGCAAACCAGACAGCGCTCAGCGACTCATACCTCCGCAAGCCCAAATAAAATTTACGATTTATTGCTGTGATTTCTCTTTCCAACCAGATGAATACTTTTACGATCTCACATAGTTAATTAACTTCCTGGGAAGTTACACAATCTCAGAGAGAACACATCACCACCATTTTCACCGAAGTTTATCATGTATTCCTGCATCCGCATCCGAATCCGGATCCACCCCAAAATCTAATCAACTCTTCCTTGACACTCTGCCCACCTGTTCACTAAATATCATGGAAAGCTAGTAAAATTTTTTGAGACATCTTGTACATAAACAGACAGACACAGGTGAATACATAACCTCTGTCCAACTTCGCTGGCGGAGACAACTTTATCATTATTATATAATGTAGATACAATACTACCTATAATATTGAGTTGCCAGATCCCCCCTCCCCCACCACAAAGTTGCTGGACCAGTGATATGGAAGGGAGGGAATGGATAAAGAGTGTTGTGTGCTTTAATATGGAACAATTAACATCATCGATAAGAAAGATATGAAGTGAAACAGGTCACATTGAGACTGTTAACTGGGAAGCTAAATACTGTAACCAAGGCATAAAGAACGAGACGGGACAGGTGTACTGGTGTTGGCAGTGGGATGGATGGGTGTATTGGTGTTGGCAGTGAGACAGATGGGTGTATTGGTGATGGCAGTGAGACAGATGGGTGTATTGGTGTGGACAATGAGACGGATGGGTGTATTGGTGATGGCAGTGAGACAGATGGGTGTATTGGTGATGGCAGTGAGACAGATGGGTGTATTGGTGTTGGCAGTGAGACAGATGGGTGTATTGGTGATGGCAGTGAGACAGATGGGTGTATTGGTGTTGGCAGTGAGACGGATGGGTGTATTGGTGTTGGCAGTGAGACGGATGGGTGTATTGGTGTTGGCAGTGAGACGGATGGGTGTATTGGTGCTGGCAGTGAGACGGATGGGTGTATTTGTGTTGGCAGTGAGACGGATGGGTGTATTGGTGTTGGCAGTGAGACAGATGGGTGTATTGGTGCTGGCAGTGAGACGGATGGGTGTGCTGGTGTTGGCAGTGAGACGGATGGGTGTATTGGTGCTGGCAGTGAGACGGATGGGTGTATTGGTGTTGGCAGTGAGACGGATGGGTGTATTGGTGCTGGCAGTGAGACGGATGGGTGTTTTCATGGTTGGCTTTACTGGCCAGAGTTGCAGCCAAGCACAACACAAGGCAATTATGAGGACAGAGACAGGAATTAAACAGAGGGAGAGAGAGAGAGAGAGAGAGAGAGAGAGAGAGAGAGAGAGAGAGACTTTTTTTACTCCATTCTGTGAAAATGATTTATGGATAAGTTCAGTTGAATACCACCTCCATATTCATCCTTTGGCTATTTTCACCACAGACAAAGTTGCCACAGAATATATCTCTGTGAATATCGTGCAGGGATGAAAATTCGCATACACGCAGCACCATCTGACTGGATCCCCACAGCACCATCTGGCTGGATCACCACAGCACCATCTGGCTGGATCCCCACAGCACCATCTGGCTGGATCACCACAGCACCATCTGGCTGGATCACCACAGCACCATCTGGCTGGATCACCACAGCACCATCTGGCTGGATCACCACAGCACCATCTGGCTGGATCACCACAGCACCATCTGGATGAATCACCACAGCACCATCTGGATGGATCACCACAGCACCATCTGGATGGATCACCACAGCACCATCTGGATGGATCACTACAAGACAGTTTCCTGGTCTAAGGCATATGTTAAAAGTCTAGATCTTACACGTATAACATATAGATAATTTCCTCTCACACAAAGCGTTCAGATTGTCCCTTTTGTTGTCAGTTTTATAATTTTTACCATAACTGCAGCTAAATCGCCTCTCTCTCTCTCTCTCTCTCTCTCTCTCTCTCTCTCTCTCTCTCTCTCTCTCTCTCTTTCCTTCCTGTGCGCCAGTCAGCTGCATGCTCTCCATCTGCATACAGTAATTTCCCATCAAAATAATATCCAATTCCACGCCATCGCTTTCCAATCATGACCCAACGCCAGGCATGTTAACCCTTTCAGCACCAATATATCATCCTTATCTAAGTCCTGACAACCCCAGACGATTTCCTTCGGCTTTGGGAAGATTTACTAAGCTGGAGAGGTTAGATATCGCCTACCTTGTCCCTCCTAAGTTGGATAAAATCGTCTAAATTAGCAAGATGAGTAAGACTAAAACTTGAATCCCTCCAGTTAGGTGACGATTTTCTTACTCACCTCCGGTTACCTACAGACGATCCATTCAGCTAAGAAGTGACTTGGAGAGTTTCGATACAGACTTTAGCATTTCGACATCTTTTGAATTAATCTCTTCTTGCTAAATCCAGACTATTTCGTTCAGTACAGGGAAAACCTTTTGAACTGGGGGCTTCGGGAGGTTCGATACAACCTTCATTAACTCCCTCACTGTATTGGGTTTCCCCTAAATGGTGTAAAAGATTCTGAAGGTAAAAAGAAAATTATAACTGACTTCTTGTCCTGAAACCGAAAGGGTAAATATTGTTGAGTGTGTTAGGTCAGTCGTCTTGATGTGGACACTGAAGGATATACACTGCATAAACGATAATGTCAGCGTGTCATCTGCAGAGGTTCTGTGGTAAGGAATGGGTGGTGTAGTTCTTTCACCTTAACCTGATCCAAATTTTCCTTCTTTCGCAACTTGTGTCGCGCAGCTCAGTGGCAGAAAAAGGTAATGCCATGGCTCTACATCCTCTCCTCCTATGCTTCTGTACTCCTAACTGCCTTCCTCTTCCTGCTTGCCTCTCATCCACTGCTTATCTTTCTCTATCTGATTGCCTCTATTTTCCCTATCTCTTAAGGCCCTTCCAAAAGATCAGTTGGCACCTGTGATGCTGTTTGGTAATGGATTATATGTGAAAAATGACTGAGTACAAGAATGAACTGAAGCGCCATCCCTGTGTCTGATCCACTGTTTATAGCGTGTTTTGCCCTCATGCTTCAAGACTGCTGGGTAGCGTGCCCGGACACAAGAAATTCTGTGCAAGGGTCTGTACTGTATGCCTCTCTCTTCTTAGTCTCTATTTTTCCTCCCCTCACTGCCTGCCTCTCTCTTCTCTCTTCTCATTGCCTAACTCCCTCTTGCTTGCCTCTCTTCTCGCTCCCCTCACTCCCTGTCACTCTCTTTCCTTTACTTATTGCCTGTTTTCCTCTCTCTTGCTTCTCTTTCCGCTCCTCTCACTCCCTGTCACTCTCTTCCCTTTTCTCATTGCCTGTCTCCCTCTTCCTTGCCTGTTGATCCCCTCCCCTCACTGCCTACCTCTCTCTTCTCTCTTCCCATTGCCTACCATCCAATTCCCATTCTCTTCTCTTGTCGTCTCACTGCCTGCCACCCTCTACTCTCTTCTCATTGCCCTCCCTCCTCTTATCATCTCTTCTCATCTCACTGCCTACCTTTCTCTTCTCTTTTTTTCATTGTATGCCCTTCTTTTCCCTTCCTCGCCACTCATTTGTCACTGCTGCCTCTCTCTTCCCAGCGTCTCTTTTTCCTCTTGTCCTTCTTATCACTGTCTGTTTCTCTCTTCTCTCTTTCACTGCATGCATTCCTCTACTCTTGCACTCTTCTCATCTTTCACGTCCTGTCTCTCTCATCTCTTTCTAATCTTCCTTTTCCTTTTTTCCCTCCTCTCACCTCCTGTTTCCCTCTCTTTTCTCATTGCCTTCCCCTTCCTCTCTTATCATCTCTCATTGTCTGCCTGTCACTACTCGCCTGTCTCTTCCTGCCTACCTGCCATCTTTACCTGCTTCTGGTTTGTCGGTTATCATTCCTCATTAGCCCGAATTCTCGTCGGGTAAGGAAGTTCCCAAACACCTCTTATTAATAGATTTATTTTTGGATATAGCTAGTTGATATCCTTTTGAAAGCTATTTATGCAGAGTATGGTGATACTGCAAGGATTTATGTAACACAGAAGAGGACAGTAAGGTGTAATAAACAAAATAAGTCACTTAGGAAAAGGTCTTACGGAGCTTCCTTAACTGACTGGAATGTGGGCCTTTGTCACTCTTTGCTTCTCTTACTGCATTTCTCTCTCTCCCTCCCTGCTTCTCTCTTCCCTTTTTCCTCATCCCTTGTGTTGGTCATGTGTAATTATCAATACCCTATTTACTGCCAACGATCCTTCTTCAATACTGAGAAATAACAAGATCTTAACACTACAGTATGGTGCTAGTCACGAAGAAGTGCTGTGAAAAAGGAAGCATAACCGTAGTATTGTTTTTTCCGGCACTAAGCCATGGGAAATAGGCTGCCAAACAGTGAGTATCTCCGCCAAGTTAAAGTGAATGGACTATAGATTTATCAGTAATAAATAATAGATGACGCCCTCTTACTGAATACATTAAGAGTTTATTTACTGAGGTTAAAGGTGTCTGTGTATATGATTATTTATTGATCATTTTTATGGAGAGAAGGAAAGAACATCAAGGAGAAGAGACAGCATGAAAAATAAAGGAGCATGTAAAGTGACGGGAAAATGGTTGAGAGAGAGAGAGAGAGAGAGAGAGAGAGAGAGAGAGGGAGGGAGAGAGAGAGAGAGAGAGAGAGAGAGAGAGAGAGAGAGAGAGAGAGAGACAGAGACAGAGACAGACAGACAGAGAGAGAGAGAGAGAGAGAGAGAGAGAGAGAGACAGACAGACAGACAGACAGAGACAGACAGACAGACAGGCAGACAGACAGAAGAGACAGACAGAGAGACAGAAAGACAGAGACAGAGTACAGAGACAGAAAGACAGAGACAGAAAGACAGAGACAGAGTACAGAGACAGAAACAGACAAAGCAGTGTAGTGTGTGTGTGTGTGTGTGTGTGTGTGTGTGTGTGTGTGTGTGTGTGTGTAAGGAGATGAAAGTGTTGTCAGTCAGTGAACAACACAGGAATAGGGGAGCGAAAATCTAGAGAGGGGCAGTGAGAGTGAGAGCATTATGTAGTGACCCCTTCTTTCCTCCTCCTCCTTCCACGTATATACACACAAACTTCACATCCTTCCACTCAGAGAAACAATACTACGAATTTGACTCTATAACGACACACGGTTTTACTCACGATAATCTAAAGCTTGAAATATATATATAAAAAATCACGACTGCCCTTTCCCCGAATCACTGGCTTTGTATTTTGTTCCTGGATAATACAAAGCATTTTATTCAACTTCCTGACACTCGCCTCTTGTACCACACGCCAGGATGTCTATTTGATGGTTGTCTGGCGTACCGGTACTCTAGGGGAAGACTGTGGCTTGGTAGAAACTTACTGTCTGTTTTAATATCCCTCGTGCAGTTGATAGTTGCTGATCTTTACCAGCATTCTTCTCCAGCTGGGTATTGCCTTCATTACACACCATTTAGCGTTTTTTAACTATGTCATTATCTTCATCATCTTCATCACCACCTCCACCATCATCATTATCGTCATTATCATCATCATCATCATCATCATCATCATCGTCATCATCATCATCATCACCATTATCAACATCATCATCATCATCATCATCATCATCATCATCATCATCCCAAACCTAATTCCTTGTTAGGGGATGGGGCGAGGCAGGATACAGACAGAGAGGAATCATAGATAGATAGATGGATGGAGAGATAGATAAGTAGATAGATGGATGGATGAGTGGATGGATGGATAAATGGGTAGATGGATATATGGGTAGCTAGAAAGACAGACAGATAGATGGGCAGACAGATAGATATGTACGTAGTTAGATAGGTAGATAGATGGATGTATATACAGACATATAAACAGATACAGACAGACAAAGATAGATAGTCAGATAGATAGATAGATAGATAGAAAAACAAATATATGGATGTATTCGAAACTACTCCAAGTAAAATGGCTGGATCAGGTTAAAGATATCTTCACAAAGTCTACCCCTCCGTGTGTGGGTGGGGGGAGGGAGGGAAGGAGGAAGAAGGGAATATGAGAAGATAAAGCCAGGAACTTTTAGCGTGCAGGATCAGATGAGACGCAGTTGGTGTGGCCGGTATCAGGGGAAAGTGGCCATAAAGTGCCATTGGTGCGTGGAGGAGGATGGACACGAGGGATTAGTAACTACTGACCCAGAGAGAAGGTAGGGATGGAAGGAGGAAGATTGGGAAGATGGCAGGAGGAAGACTGTCAGGAGGAAGATTGGGAAGATGGCAGGAGGAAGATTGTCAGGAGGAAGATTGGGAAGATGGCAGGAGGAAGATTGTCAGGAGGAAGATTGGGAAGATTTATAAAGGTGAATATAAGACTGACAGAGATGGAAGAGGAAGGGGAAAGGAGGTGACTGCCAGGGAGATGGATGGAAAAGGGGAAGACTGGGCATACTTACAAAGGGAAAGACTGGGCATACTTACAAAGGGGAAGACTGGGCATACTTACAAAGGGAAAGACTGGGCATACTTACAAAGGGGAAGACTGGGCATACTTACAAAGGGAAAGACTGGGCATACTTACAAAGGGCAAGACTGGGCATACTTACAAAGGGCAAGACTGGGCATACTTACAAAGGGCAAGACTGGGCATACTTACAAAGGGCAAGACTGGGCATACTTACAAAGGGGAAGACTGGGCATACTTACAAAGAGGAAGACTGGGCATACTTACAAAGGGAAACACTGGGCATACTTACAAAGGGAAAGACTGGGCATACTTACAAAGGGAAAGACTAGGCATACTTACAAAGGGGAAGACTGAGAATACTTACAAAGGGGAAGACTGGGCATACTTACAAAGGGAAAGACTGGGCATACTTACAAAGGGGAAGACTGGGCATACTTACAAAGGGGAAGACTGGGCATACTTACAAAGGGAAACACTGGGCATACTTACAAAGGGAAAGACTAGGCATACTTACAAAGGGGAAGACTGGGCATACTTACAAAGGGAAGACTAGGCATACTTCTATCTATCTATATATATACCTAGGCTGCTTCCCCCAAGGAAAGGGAGGTAGCCGAGTCAGGACGACTCACTCTCCATTTACTCATCCATTCAAACACATTCATTCGCATCTTAGCCCCAAAGGGGAGAACGGACAGATCCTCACCGCACCACACCGCACAAGGGTCAACTGCGCAATGCAATCGGTGACATCCACAGCAGGGCCCGACAGCAGAACTGGTTTACCCCTGCCACATCATAACAGACCCATCCCCTTACCCGCACCTGACCTGACTAGCTGATCATACCAAATGCGGGAGAATATCCCCTCAGGGCTGTGTCATCACTTATTCATTCACAATTTCTTTCCATTTATTTCTGTCACGCACAGCCACTCTTCCTTGCTCAACAGACATCCCTCTCGCATCCAGCGCTCTCTTCACACTGTCCATCCATCCTATTCGTGGTCTTCCTCTCAGTCTTACACCTCTCACATCAGATCTAGTTATCTTTTTCATCAATCGCTCATTATCCATTCTCTCCATATGCCCAAACCTCTGCTCAACTCTACCAGCCATCTCCCGAACAACTCCAGTTCTCCTTCGCACTTCATCATTTCGCACTCGATCCATACGCGTCACTCCACACATACTCCTCAGACATCTCATCTCCATTACATTCAAACTTTTCCTCTCTGCTACACCCATATTCCATGTTTCAGCCCCATATAATGCAGTCGGTACCACAACACCCTCATACAGCCTTCTCTTTACATCCATTCTAAGCGAACGACATTTAAACACTTTTTTCATTCCTCCCAGCACCTTTCCTACTTCATATATTCTAAACTTCACTTCTGCATCTATTCTTCCATCCACAGCAACATGTGACCCTAGATATTTAAAACAATCTACCTCCTCAAGCAACTCACCATTCAAAACTATATTCATCCCCTTACCATCTATCAACCTCGTACACTTCATCACTTTACTCTTATTCTCATTTACTTTCAATTTCCTCCTTTCACACACCCTTCCAAACTCCTCTACCAACTGTCTCAATCTCTCCTCTGAATCAGTCACCAGTGCAGTATCATCTGCAAACAGCAGCTGCTTCAGATTCCACTCTCCTCCATCAACATTTACCAGACTCAGACCACCTAAAACTCTTGCATTCACCTCCCTTACAACACCATCAATGTAAATATTAAACAACCAAGGCGACATCACACATCCCTGTCGCAGCCCCACTCTCACGGGAAACCAATCACTCACAGCATTTCCCACTCTTACACAGGCTCTACTATTTACATAAAAACTTTTCACCCCTTTTAGTAACCTACCATCAAGTCCATACAATCTTAAAACAGTCCACAAAGCCTCCCTACCAATTCTGTCATACGCTTTCTCTAAATCCATAAATGCCCAAAACACATCCTTGCCTTTCGCTAAATACTTTTCACACACTTGTCTCACAGCAAACACCTGATCAACGCATCCCCTCCCTCTCCTAAAGCCACACTGCTCATCACTAATCACTCCCTCTGTACCCTCTCTAACTCTCATAATTAACACTCTACCATACACTTTACCTACAACACTCAACAGACTTATACCCCTAAAGCTAGTACATTCATACTTATCACCCTTGCCTTTATACAACGGGACCACACAAGCACTTGCCCAGTCAATTGGGACCATACCTTTCTCAAAGCACACATTCAATAATCTTACTAACCAGTCAACAATAGTCACTCCACCACCCTTCAGGCATTCCACAGCACACCCATCCATACCTGCAGCTTTCCCTGTTTTCATCTCCTTTACTGCCTTCTCCACTTCCTCCTTCGTGATCAAAGAATCATTCAACTCTCCCAACACATTTATTCCTTGCACCTTTCTATCTGCCACAATCTCAGCCACCCTTTCCTCCTCTACATTTAACAATCTTTCAAAATACTCTGCCCATCTCTTCCTTACTGCATCCATCTCAATTAACATCCTTCCATCCCCTGCTTTTACTCATTCTTCCTTCCCAGACTCTCCCTTTCGCACCCTTTTCACCTCCTTCCAAAACATTTTCTTATTCTGTTGAAAATTCTCTGTCAGCCGCCTACCCCACCTCTCATCTGCTGCCACTTTAGCATCACGCACAGCCCTTCTCGCTCTATTCCTCTTTTCCTTATACCTTTCATATGACATCTCATCCTTCCTCTGCAGCCATACTTCATATGCACGTCTCTTCTCAGCCACAGCCATACTTACTTCCTTGCACCACCATTCACTTCCTTTTCTTACACCACCACCATACACCACCACCATACTTACAAAGGGAAAGACTGGGCATACTTACAAAGGGAAAGACTGGGCATACTTACAAAGGGAAAGACTGGGCATACTTACAAAGGGAAAGACTAGGCATACTTACAAAGGGAAAGACTGGGCATACTTACAAAGGGAAAGACTGGGCTTACAAAGGGGAAGACTGGGCATTCTTACATAGGGAAAGACTGGACATACTTACAAAGGGGAAGACTGGACATACAAAGGGGAAGACTGGGTATACTTACAAAAGGTATAACTTGACATACAAAGGGAAAGACTAGGCATACAGTAAAAAGGGACAAGACAGGCATACTTACAAAGGGATATCTAGGACTGAGAGGGAGGGAGGGGGAAGGGCAAAGGAGGAAGAGAGCAAGGAAGACTTTGAAGGGAGAATATGGAGATTATTGGATGTAATATTTTTTTTCGCTAACTCTACACTGAGGATCAAGATATTTTTATTAAACCAAGGACCTCATTTCCTACGCTAGGTGGTAACTATATAACCACACGGACACCTTGTGGCTTAGTGGATTCAGACCCTCCAAACACATGCTCTAAAGGAATGTATTGGGATTATTGGGATTTATTGCTCACCTATCCCATAATTGTTACACGTAGGCAGCTTGTCACTCTCCTCTAAATATCTGGACAAATTAGCCTAGCCGCGGGACCCTACCCTCACCACCAGACAATAAAACACTGCATAGTAAACTGTTGATAGGGAAGAAGAAAAAGAAGATTCGTGTGTGTGTGTGTGTGTGTGTGTGTGTGTGTTGTTTCCTTCCTCACTCCTCCCTCTTCTATCTTCACCTCTCTCTCCTCCACTCGTCTCCCTCCCTCTCTCTGCCTCCATCTCTTCCTTCATTCCTCCCCTCTCCTTCTCCATCTCTCCTCTTCTTACCTCCTCTCTCTCTGCCTCTGTTTCCTCTCTCTTTCCCTCCCCTCCTCCTTCCTCCCTGCCTTTGTCTCCCCAACTTCCTTCTCTCTTCCCTTTCCTCTCACTTGTTTCCTTTCCTTCCCTGTCCTTGCCTCCTTCCTCCTCTGTCTTCTTTTTTTTTCCCCTCCCATCTCTCTATCTCTCCCTCCTTCCCCCTCCTCAATCTTACCTCCCTTCCTCCCACTCCTTCCTCCTCCTTTCTCTCTTATCTCTCTTTCTCCCTCTCCTTACTTCTCTTCTCCCTCCTCGCTCCATATCCCTCACCTAGGATCACCTAAGCAAGAGAGAGAGAGAGAGAGAGAGAGAGAGAGAGAGGAAGGATTTGGGGATGTCTGGCTGTTGTAATTTCCTCCTTTACTTATATTCCAGTATGTCCCGCTTCTCAAATTCCCGTCTACATGCCTATCCTCTCTCTCTCTCTCTCTCTCTCTCAGTCTTCAGCACGCCAATAATGAATCCAATTTCACTTCTATCCATCCAGTATATTACCATTATGCAGGGAATCGAACCCGGGACTCTCAGGTGGGAGCCAGGCAGCAATCCACTACGCCACGACCAGATACATACGTTGGCAAATATTATTCTTTACTTAAGCCAGTGGGATGAGCAAGTTTATTTCCTACACTACAACACGTGGCTACTGAGCTGAATGTAGTTATCCGATAATGGTGGTGGTAGTAGCAGTCATCATTATTTCTTTATTTCGTAATACAGTATACATATACATATACAGATTACATAATATTACAAAACAGTAGTAGTAGTTGTAGTAGTAGTAGTAGTAGTAGTAGTTGTTGTTGTTGTTGTAGCAGTAGTAGTAGTAGTAGTAGTAGTAGTTGTTGTCGTTGTTGTTGTAGTAGCAGTAGTAGCAGTAGTAGTAGTAGTAGTAGTAGTAGTAGTAGTAGTTGTTGTTGTTGTAGTAGTAGTAGTAGTAGTAGTAGTAGTAGTAGATGTTGTTGTTGTTGTTGTTGTTGTAGTAATAGTAGTAGTACTAGTAGTAGTAGTAGCAGTTGTGATAGTAGTAGCAGTAATAGTAGTCGTAGTAGTAGTAGTTGTAGTAGCAGTAGTAGTAGTAGTAGTAGTAGTAGTAGTAGTAGTAGTAGTAGTAGTAGCAGCAGCAGCAACAGGCTCATCTGGACATAAACCCAGCTCACCACACCTAACAGTGAAGCCTACCAAGCTCCTCTCGAGACGTGAGGGGGGGCGGGTGAGGTCAGAGTTCAGAGACGTGTATGCATTGGGGCAGGTTTTCCGTCTGGTTGCATCGATCCCACCGCACGAAGGAGTCCATCTTTTGCGTCTCCAGGGGGTGGTATGCTTAAAGTCAGGAAAAAGTAACTGATTTAAGAAGGGAAAAGTCTTGTTTGGAAACGTTATATATATTGTACAGTATTTTTTCCGTAAGGTGTGAGAAACAAAGGAACTTGTAAAGAGCGAAGATGGATGGGAAGGAAAAGAGAAAAGAAGGTGAGAGTGGAGCGAGGAGCCATTTGTCAGTGCGAAAAGTGATGGTGAAAGTGTGTGTGTGTGTGTGTGTGTGTGTGTGTGTGTGTGTGTGTGTGTGTGTGTGTGTGTGTGTGTGTGTGTGTTCTTACCTAATTGTTCTTACCTAATTGTATCTTTACAGGAATGAGTCAAGCTCGTACTGTCCCGTGTCTTAGACCATATTTATCGTACATATCCTTAAATTTGTGAATTGCTTTGGCACACACTATTTCATTCGGTAGTGCATTCCATTGATCAATTGCTCTGTTTGGGAAACTGAATTTCCTTACGTCTTCATCACCTCTCTTCTTATGCAGCTTTTTGCAGTGTCCTCTTGCTGATGCTTCTCCATATGTCAAGTAATCATTTATGTCTATTTTCTCCTTTCCTGATATGCACTTATATAGCATTATCATGTCACCTCTTTTCCTTCTCTCCTGTAGTGTTGGTAGATTCAGTTTATTTAGTCTTTCTTCGTAGCTTAGGTCCCTTAAGCTTGGTATCCATCTTGTAGCGGCCCTTTGAACTTTTTCAATCTTGTCTATATGCTTTTTGAGATGAGGACTCCAGACTATTGATGCATATTCCAGGGTTGGTCTAATGAATGATGTTATTATCCTTCTTAGCATGTCTTCATTTATGCATGTGAATGCTATTCTCATATTTGCAAGCAGTGTATACATGTTCCTTACCTTCTCGCTGATGTGGTCAGCCGGAGATAGTCTGTTATTGATAAATACACCTAGGTCTTTCTTTCTTTCTGATGTGTATAGGGTTTTATTTCCTAACTTATAATCCCAATCAGGTCTTTTTCCACTTTTACCAAACTTGATTACATGACACTTGTCCACATTGAATTCCATTTGCCATGTACTACTCCATTCATGAAGTTTATTTAATTCTTCTTGTAGCTCCCTACAAGAGTCTGTGCTAGTAATTCTCCTTTGTATTTTTGCATCATCTGCAAACATATTCAGATAGCTCTCATTTCCAGTGTTACTGTTTATATCATTTATGTACACTAAAAACATGATTGGTGCCAGCACCGAACCCTGTGGTACTCTACTAGTCACTTCTTTCCATGATGAGTAGTTTCCTCTTAGTACTGTCCTCATTTCTCTTTTTATGAGAAAGTCTTGCATCCAACAAAACAGTTTGCCTCGAATTCCTCCTTGATGGTGCAGCTTCCATAAAAGTCTTTGGTATGGTACTGTGTCAAAAGCTTTCTTGAAATCTAAATAGATACTGTCCACCCATCCTTCCCTTTCCTGTATTGTGTTTGTTACTCTGTCATAGTAGCTCAACAGATTAGTAACACATGATTTTCCTTTTCTGAAACCAAACTGTCTTTCTGTTATCATACTGTGTTCTTCTAGATGATTTACCCAAGCTTTTCTTATAAGTTTTTCTAATACCTTGCTTACAACACTGGTCAGTGATACTGGTCGGTAGTTGAGAGGATTTTGTCTATTTCCTTTCTTGAATAAGGGGACAATATTTGCTTTTTTCCAAATATCAAGTAGTTTCCCTTGACTCAAGGATTTCTTGAAAATTAAAAATAATGGTTTACTTAACTCCTTTGCACATTCTCGTAACACCCAACATGAAATTTCATCAGGACCACTTGCTTTTCCTCTGTCTAATCTACTTAACTCCTCCTGTATTACTTTTTCTGCTATTTGTATATCTGGTAGTATGTGTGGACATGCGTGTTCCACATAGTCCCTCTCAAAATTTTTTTCTTCTGTAAAAACCAATTGGAAATTCTTATTTAGTGCTTCACAAATGTCTTTCTCTTGTGTATAAGTGATTCCCTCGTCCGTAATGGATTGTATTATATCTTTTACTTTGGTTCTGCTTCTGATATAGCTGTAAAACAGCTTTGGTTGATCACTACTTTTATTTATTATATCCTCCTCAAACTGTTTTTGGGCTTCCCTCCTTATTCTTGTATAGTCGTTTCTTGCCTGTTTGTAATTATTATACGCCCTTTCACTATTGTGTCTTCTGTATCTATTCCACAACAAATCTCTTCTTTCTTTTGATTTTTTACATTCTGTATTGAACCATTTCTGTATTTTCTTATCTGCTTCTTTGTGCTGTGGGATGTACTTCTGGACTCCTATTTCATAAAATTCACAAAATTTTTTATATACAGCATTTAAATCTTGTCCTCTAAGCTCATTTTCCCAATCAACTTCTAAGAAATACTTTTTTAGGTCTTGATAATTTCCCTTTTTATAGTTTAGGCTCTTTTTGTAACTCTCATTGCTGTTTACTATGTCATATGCTATCCTGAAGTTATAATTTAGTACTGCATGATCGCTTTTGCCGAGTGGAGGGTGATATATTAAACTGTCAATGTCATTTTCTTGCCTAGTAAATATTAGATCTAGCACTGAAGGTACATCAAGTCCTCTTTTTCTAGTGGTTTCCCTCACATGTTGCGTTAAGAAAAACTCTTGTATGAGATCCAGGAGCTTTTGGTCCCAACAGCTTTCTTGGCTATTTATATCTAGAGTATTCCAATTTATATTTGTATTGAAGTCCCCAGTTAGTATAATTCTTTCCGATTTCTCTTCCATTTTATGTAGCAAGGATCTTATACTCTGAATTGTACTCTCTGCCAGGTCCTCATATTCGTCTCTTTTCCATGTGTTTGATCTGGGTGGCATATACAAATTGGCTACAATTACTTTACTTTCAGATGTGTCGATCTCTACTGCAATCAGTTCTACTTGTGATGGTATATCTAGGTTTATTTCCTTGACTTTTAGATTTTTCTTAGTTAATATTATAATTCCTCCTCCTTTTTTTAAATTTCTGTCTCTTCTCCATATATTGTATTCCTCTAAGTTTAGTATGTCATTGGATATCCTTGGTGTTAATTTTGTCTCATTTAGGCATATTATTTGTGGTTCATTTTCTCTGACATAATCATTCATCTCTAGTAATTTAGATACCATTCCATCCACATTTGAGTACATCAACTTTATCATCTTGTTTATATACTTGTCATGAGATGGTTCTACTAACTTCCTCCTTTTTCTTCCATCCTGTTTGTGTACCACTTTCGTACCTGCAATCCTATTACTTCTAAAAAAATTTCTTCTTGTCCTCTTCTGATCTTCCCTCATTTTTTGTTTTTGCTTCCTCCCTTTTCTCTTTCAGTAATTCCAGTTCCTCTTGTGTTAGGCATCTTTTTATCCATACATTTTTGAACTCCTCTTTTTCCATAAGATTCTTTGCATTTTTTAGTATCTCTTCCACAGTGTTTACACTCTGGAAAGTCACCTTTAGAGGTCTTGTCTTGCTTTTCTCGTATTTCCCTAACCTTTTGTGTTCCTCTATGTCTTTACTACAGATTTCCTCTGATACTTCTTTCAGTAAGCTCATTACATTTGCCATCTCCTTTTTGTCTCTAGTGATCTTGTTTTTAATTTCTTCCTCTTCTATACCAGTGATTACTATTGATTTATTTATTTCTACTGAATCTCTGACTAACTTTGGATTGCTTTGGATTATTCTTTTCACTTCCTTTTTAATGCTTTTTTCCTCCACCCTTGTGTCTAAGTCTTTCTTTACTTTCACCATTTCAGCATACGTGGTTTCTACATCATTTTTGTAGCTTTGCACAGCTTCATTCACCTGTGTTATCTTCTCCTCAATATCACTGCTCTGGTCCATAAGACTGCTTGCTTGTCTAATTGTCTCTGTGTCATTTTTTAACTCTTCCATAACACTCTCGTGATTGACTACTGTACTTCCCATTTCACTCACTTTCTTCCTAAGCGTATTCAATTCCACTGCTAGTTCACTGATGGTTGTGTCTTTCTTATTGGCCTCCCTTCCTAGTTTTTCTATCTCTTCCTTTTGCAAGTGCATTTGCTTCTTTATTTCATCAATTTCATTTTTGAAAGCCATTTCTAGTTTGTGTACACGTTCAACCAGTCTATTGTGAGTCTCCACTTCAACCAGTTCTTGGTAGAAATCATCATTTTGCTTTTTACTTTTATCCCTTTTCTTTTCCAAATTGGTTTTACTGAAGTATGTATCCATTTTGTAATACTAAATGAACAGAGTATGTACTTACAAAGTATGCACGCTTTCCCCGTGTTGCTGTAGTATAAACAAACCCAGCTGACTCAACGCATCATGGTTCTTTGTTGTTTGAACCAGTCTTATTTAAACTTATTATTTCTTTACCTTTTAATAATGAAAAATCATTTAGTCTAACCTGGTACAGAGCTTGACTCATTCAAAGATACTAATTTAGGTAATTGCCACTGGCCGTGTTGTTATGGTACGGAGCGCCGATGTCCGACGTCTGCATCTGATGACTCCCTGTGTGTGTGTGTGTGTGTGTGTGTGTGTGTGTGTGTGTGTGTGTGTGTGATAATGAAGATACAGGCATATGTCCACGTCCATTCTTCTCTGTCGGTAAAAATCCTTTGCATATCAGTGGCCATCCATCTTGACCGAAGCGGCAATTTATATCACCGATTCACCTCTCAATTCCCCCCTCCCTCCTTCCCTTGACCCCCTCCCTCTTCCCTCACTCCCTCTCCACCTAGCCTACCATGCCCCCTTCCCTCTTCCCTCACTCCCTCTCCACCTAGCCTACCATGCCCCCTTCCCTCTTCCCTCACTCCCTCTCCACCCACTCTACCATGCCCCCTTCCCTCTCCCCTCACTCCCTCTCCACCCACCCTACCATGCCCCCTTCCCTCTTCCCTCACTCCTCCACCCACTCTACCATGCCCCCTTCCCTCTCCCCTCACTCCCTCTCCACCCAGCCTACCATGCCCCCTTCCCTCTCCCCTCACTCCTTCTCCACCCACCCTACCATGCCCCCTTCCCTCTCCCCTCACTCCCTCTCCACCCAGCCTACCATGCCCCCTTCCCTCTCCCCTCACTCCTTCTCCACCCACCCTACCATGCCCCCTTCCCTCTCCCCTCACTCCTTCTCCACCCACCCTCCTCCTCTTCCTTTTACTTCCTCAACTCCCACTCCCTTCCTGTTCCCCTTACTCCCTCTTCTCCCATTCTCTGCCCTTCACCCCACTGTCTCCACACCCATCACTCCCTCTCCCCTTCACTCGCTCTCACTCCTTTTCCACCCACCCTTTCCCTCCTCCCTCCCTCACTCTGTACCTACCCTCTCACTCACCCCTTAACTCCCCCTCCACCCACCCTCTTCCTCTCCCTCTCCCCCTCCCTCCCTCCCCACCCACCCTCCTCCTCTCCCTCTCCCCCTTCCCTCCCTCTCCCTCACCCCCTCCTTCCCCCTCCCCTTCTCCCTCCACTTCCCTCCACCTCACCTCAATCCCTCATCAATTTTCCTTCCTTCATTTTAACCATCATACATCCCACGTCTTCCCTGACACAAAAGCTGGATTCCTGACCCATGTTTTGATTACTGGGTTTGTGTGACGATGGAGAGACTTACGCAAGACGATGAAGAAGAAGAAGAAGAAGAAGAAGAGAAGAAAAAAAAAGGAAGAAGAAGAAGAAGAACGAAAACAAGAAGAAGAAGAAGAAGATGATGATGATAAAGAACAAGAACAAGAAGAACAAGGGGAAGAAGAAGAAGAAGAAGAAGAGGAAGAGGAGGAGGAGAAGGAGGAGGAGGAGGAGGAGGAGGAAAAAGAAGAATATGAAGAAAAAAAAGAACGACAACAACAACAACAACAACAACAGCAACAGCGACAAAGAGGAGAAAAAGAAGAAAGAAGAAGAAAAAGAAAAAAAAATACACGATGAATTTTCTACCATAAAAGGAATTTCTCTTCCCAGGATGACAGAGAAGCATTAAGCATAAACTTCCCACCCAAACAGACAGATCTGGTGGGCAGGATGGACTGGACCTCATAACCATTTTTATGCATCGATTAACTTTATTTCCCCCCTGAGGGTACGGGGGGTTTTCAAGAATACTCCCCCAGTATCCCTGCTTGTCGTAAAAGGCGACTAAAAGGGTTGGCGGAGGGTTAGTGCCCCTCCCCGGAAAACAACTAACTAAAATAACAAACAATAAGCCTCGGACAAGGACTGACCAAACGATGACGACCAAGGACCTGACAAAGGACATGGTTATCGGAACGTGGAATGAAAGGGGAGCGAATGATGAGGTGAGAGAGAGATTGTCCAGGTGCTTGAGGGTGCGAAAGTGGATGTATGTGGAATAACTGAAACAAAATGGAGAGGAGAAAGTGTGAGAGAATGGGAGTATGGATGGGGTATATGTGAAGGAGTAGGTGAAAATAAGAGGGCAAAGGAAGGAGTATGTATAGTTGTGAGTAAAAGATGGAAGAAGAGCATAAGACAGTATGGATCAGTTGGGTCAAGGATTGTGTGGGTAAAGTTGAAAGCTGGAATACAAATGTGGGCGATTGTGTGTGTGTATGCGCCAACGCAAGATCGTGCTAGAAGAGTGAGAGAAGAGTTCTGGACAAATGTAGAAGTGTGCATGGAAAAGTTTGGAAGAAATGAGAGAGTGTTTTTGATCAGTGATATGAATGGTAAAGTTGGGAATGTGAAGGTGGATGGAATAGTTGGTTAGTGGGGTGTGCCTGCTGAGATAGATGAGAATGGGAGTGCGTTAGTGGACACATGTGCTGGAAGGGGGTTGGTGATAGCCTATACCCTCTTCAGGCATAAAATGATCCACAGGAATACATGGCGAGTGATGAGAAGTGTGGGTGGTGAACTGAATGAAAGGAAGGCAATGATTGATTACGTGTGTGTGGATGAAAGGATGCGAAGATGTGTAATGGATGCAAGAGTTTATAGAGGTTGGGGGAGTGGACTTTCTCACCACTACTTGGTGGTGGCCAGAAATAGAATTCAAGTAAGATGGAGGAATAAAAGAAGGGAAAGACGAGAGAAAGGAGTAGTTGCAAGGAGAGTGGAAAGGTTACAAGAGGATGAGAAAAAGGCAGAGTATAAGAGAGAAGTAGAGGAACTATTGGGCAAATATGAACTGGAGCAGATGGGAGACGTGGAAGGTGTGTGTAGGCTTTTTACAGAAGAAATATGTGCAGCATGTGATGTGGTGTGTGAAAGGAAGAGAAGACGGAGGAGGGTGCAAGGAACAGCGTGGTGGACTGAAGAGGTGAGACAGGCTGTGGCACAAAAGAAGAAAGCATACAATGAATGGATGAGAAATAGGGGCGTGGAAGAAGTTGAGAGGCGGAAGAGAGAGTTAGATGTAGAAAGAAAGAGGTGAAAAGATTAGTAAGAGAGAGTAAGAAGAGAGTGGATGAGGAATTTGGAAGGAATTTGAGTGTAAAGTGGAGGGACTGTAAGAAAATGTTCTGGAAAGAGGTGAAAAGAGTAAGACAGGGTGGAAGTGAAGTTAGCAGGGGAGTGAAAGATAAAAATGGTATATTACTATTGGAGAAGAGAGAAAAAGTGAGCAGATGGAGAGAACACTTTAAGGAATTGTTGAACATAGAGGATGGAAGTAATGCGAGTATAAGTGGCTGGGGAATGGCTGGGAGAAGGAGGGAGGTGAGAAGACAGGAAGAAATCAGTAGGATAGAAGTTGTGGAAGTAATGAAGAAAGTTAAATCGGGGAAAGCCCCAGGAATTGATGGAGTGTGTAGTGAAATGCTGAAGCATGGGGGAGAGATAGTAGATGTGGAAGATGTGCAGATTGGCCTGGGAGGAAGATAGAGTCCCAGAGGATTGGAAGTCAGGTATAATTATTCCCTTGTACAAAGGAAAAGGGGAAAAAGAAGTGTGTGGTAATCATAGGGGCATTTGACTTCTTAGTATAATAGGAAAAGTGTATGGTAGGATACTTATTGACAGAGTTAGAGAAAGAACAGAGAAATTAGTTGGAGAAGAACATGGAGGCTTTAGGAAGGGAAGAGGTTGTGTAGATCAGATATTCATTCTTAGATCTTTAGTGGAAAAGTTTCTAGGGAAGGGAAAGAAATTGTATGCGGCTTTCATGGATTTGGAGAAAGCATATGACAGGGTGGATAGACAAGGATTGTGGAAAGTGTTAAGAATATATGGAGTAGATGGGAAGTTGTTGAATGCTGTGAAGAGTATGTACGATGGTGCGAAGGCTGCAGTGCGTGTGGATGGTGAACTAAGTGAATTTTTCTCCTTGAAAGTTGGGTTGAAACAGGGATGTGTCATGTCTCCATGGTTGTTCACTCTGTACATGGATGGGGTAATAAAGGAGGTACAAGGTAGGGTTGTGGATGTTGGAGTGTCCCTGGTGAGAGAGGATAGTGTTTGGAAACTCCCTGTACTATTGTTTGCAGATGATACTGTGTTGTTGAGTGAAGACGAAGGGGAGCTGCAAGGCTTGGTGGATGAGTTTGGGAGAGTGTGTAAGAAACGGAATCTAATGGTGAATGTAGCGAAGAGTAAAGTGATGGTTTTTGAGAGAGGTGAAGTCAGTGAATGTACAGCGAGGTTGGATGGTGAGGAACTGGAAAATGTGAGTACGTTTAAGTACTTGGGTAGTGTGATGAGTAAGGACGGAGGTTTGGAGGGTGAAGTGTTTGAAAGGGTACAGCAGGGAAGAGAAGTTGCTGGTTCCTTGAAAGCAGTGATAAGAAACAGGGAAGTGAGCATGGAAGTGAAAAAGTTACTACATGACAGTATTGTGATACCAACTGTAACGTACGGAAGTGAAGCTTGGACGTTGTTGGAAGGACACAAGTCAAGAGTGAGAGCAGTGGAAATGAGTTATTTAAGAGGAGCCTGTGGAATCACATGGAGAGACAGGCTGACGAATGAGGATATAAAGGAGCATTGTGGTGTGGATGTGGATGTGATAGGAAGCGTTATGAAGAAGACTCTGAGGTGATTTGGCCATGTGGAGAGGATGGAAGGTGAAAGACTGACGAAGAGAGTGTATGTGAGTGAGGTGGAGGGGGGAAGAGGGAGGGGGAGGCCGAGGATGAGATGGAGAGATGGGGTGGAGAGGTATATGAGAGAGGGGGGTGTGAGTTGGGAGCAGGGGAGTGAAATGGCGGGGGACAGGGCGACTTGGAGGCGATTTGTTTGTGGCCACCCCAAACGGGATTGAGGCGTCTGGCAATAGATAGATAGATAGATAGACCTTTTTTTCTTCCTCTCACGTGTGTAGTGAACAATGAGGCTATGTTTTTTTCCCTCTGACTCCTGTATGACAACCAGTGGAACAGACGACAAGGACAAGCATAGTCCAAGAGTAAAATAGTGACAGGAAATAATGAGACTGGAAAAGCACAGGGTAGAGCTGGGTTTGGTCTCACTATCTTAACCCAATGATGTAGTGTGAAAATATATATATATATATATATATATATATATATATATATATATATATATATATATATATATATATATATATATATATATATATATATATAGTGTAATCTTCATACCTGGTGATTTCCCAAAGTTATTTTCTTATTTGGAGTCTTGAAAATAGAAGCTAGTATTCTCGTACTGGCCTCACTCCCTACTAGATTTTTAAAAACGTATTACTGAGCAAACTTCACAAACACTGAATTCTACCTTATGAGTGTTTGAAAATAATCCAGGGAGCAGATTTCACCTATAAGAAATCTGGCGTCATGGGATAAAGTTTGAAAATACAAGTAAAAACTGTTCACAGTGATGGAACAAGAACAAATATTCTGGACAAATTCGGAATCATAAGGGTCATACAAAAGTTTTGGGGAGTGACGCACCGTGAGTCACAAAAACCATGTAACTTTTTACTCCAACTTGGCTTAAATTACAGTCTCTCTGTCTTGAAAGCTCATGTAACTATACCTTTTTTACTCTAACTTGGCTTAAATTACAGTCTCTCTGTCTTGAACGCTAAGTTATAATAATAGAATAACACTAGAATATGATGCTAGTCATGAACGCTAAGTTACAATAATAGAATAACACTAGAATATGATGCTAGTCACAAAGAAGCTCTGTGAAAAGATTATAGACCCGTAGTATCATCTACTGCCACTGAGCCACCGAAATAAGCTCCAAAAGGACAAAAATCTGGGTCAAGTTACGGTGAAAGACCTATTACTCAATGAACTTACCAAAACTGTGGTTGCTGTGAGGGGGCAACACTTCGGTTCTTCATTATTAACACAGTTTCAGGAAGTGGGTATAACTTCTTCCATTTCGTCATGGTACTGTGAATTCAAGACACAGTACACAGTGAGCAATTTGTGTTATTTTGAATTCCACTGACATTATGATGCTTAATTTTAGTAGTATTAGTAGTAGTACGGGTAGAAATAGTAGTAGTAGTAGTAGTAGTAGAAGTAGTAGTAGTACAGGTTGTAGTAATAGTAGAGGTAGTAGTAGTAGTAGTAGTACTAGTTGTAGCAGTAGTACAGGTAGTAGTAGTACAGGTGGTAGTAGTATTAGTAGTAGTAGTAGTAGTAGTACAGGTGGTAGTAGTAGTAGTAGTAGTAGTACAGGTGGTAGTAGTAGTAGTAGTAGTAGTAGTACAGGTGGTAGTAGTAGTAGTAGTAGTAGTAGTAGTAGTAGTAGTAGTAGTAGTAGTACAGGTGGTAGTAGTAGTAGTAGTAGTAGTAGTACAGGTGGTAGTAGTAGTAGTAGTAGTAGTAGTACAGGTGGTAGTAGTAGTAGTAGTAGTAGTAGTAGTAGTAGTAGTAGTAGTAGTAGTAGTCATAGTAGTAGTACAGGTGGTAGTAGTTGTAATAGTAGTAGTAGTAGTAGCACAGGGAGTAGTAGTAGTAGTAATGGTGGTAGTAGTAGTAGTAGTAGTAGTAGTAGTACAGGGAGTAGTAGTAGTAGTAGTAGTGGTAGTAGTAGTAGTAGTAATAGTGGTAGTACAGGTAGTAGTAGTAGTAGTAGTAGTAGTAGTAGTAGTAGTAGTAGTAGTACAGGTAGTAGTAGTAGTAGTAGTAGTAGTAGTAGTAGTAGTAGTAGTAGTAGTAGTAGTAGTAGTAGTACAGGTAGTAGTAGTAGTAGTAGTAGTAGTAGTAGTACAGGTAGTAGTAGTAGTAGTACAGGTAGTAGTAGTAGTAGTAGTACAGGTAGTAGTAGTAGTAGTAGTAGTAGTAGTAGTAGTAGTAGTAGTACAGGTAGTAGTAGTAGTAGTAGTAGTAGTACAGGTAGTAGTAGTAGTAGTACAGGTAGTAGTAGTAGTACAGGTAGTAGTAGTAGTAGTACAGATAGTAGTAGTAGTACAGGTAGTAGTAGTAGTAGTAGTAGTAGTAGTAGTAGAGGTAGTAGTAGTAGTACAGGTAGTAGTAGTAGTAGTACAGGTAGTAGTAGTAGTACAGGTAGTAGTAGTAGTACTAGTAGTACAGGTAGTAGTAGTAGTACAGGTAGTAGTAGTAGTACTAGTAGTACAGGTAGTAGTAGTAGTACAGGTAGTAGTAGTAGTAGTAGTACAGGTAGTAGTAGTAGTACAGGTAGTAGTAGTAGTAGTACAGGTAGTAGTAGTAGTAGTAGTAGTACAGGTAGTAGTAGTAGTAGTACAGGTAGTAGTAGTAGTAGTAGTACAGGTAGTAGTAGTAGTAGTAGTAGTAGTAGTACAGGTAGTAGTAGTAGTAGCAGTAGTAGTAGTAGTAGTACAGGTAGTAGTAGTAGTAGTAGTAGTAGCAGTAGTAGTCGTAGTAGTAGTAGTAGTAACAGTAGTAGTAGTAGTAGTAGTGGTAGTAGTAGTAGTAGTAGTAACAGTAGTAGTAGTAGCAGTAGTACAGGTAGTAGTAGTAGTAGTAGTAGTAGTAGTACAGGTAGTAGTAGTAGTAGTGGTAGTAGTAGTAGTAGTAGTAGTAGTAGTACAGGTAGTAGTAGTAGTAGTAGTAGTAACAGTAGTAGTAGTAGTAGTAGTGGTAGTAGTAGTAGTAGTAGTAGTAGTAGTAGTAGTAGTAGTAGTAGTAGTAGTAGTAGTAGTAGTAGTAGTAGTAGTAGTAGTAGTACAGGTAGTAGTAGTAGTAGTAGTACAGGTAGTAGTAGTAGTAGTAGTAGTACAGGTAGTAGTAGTAGTAGTAGTAGTAGTAGTAGTAGTAGTACAGGTAGTAGTAGTAGTAGTAACAGTAGTAGTAGTAGTAGTAGCAGTAGTAGTAATAGCCCCAGTTTCATCTGAAGTGTGAACCCAGTGGGCTACAGACTTAAACTGTCTTTCTGCAGTCTACCATCCTCCTTCTGGGGGCTAGGTAAGTAGCTGAGGGACATTTGTATAACCAGGCAGTGGATCCTCATGGTTATATCAGTGGCACCGCATGAAGGCGTCCCTCTGCATCACCACGTTCAATATTATCAGAATCACGTGGACTATAAGGAGATGCTGAACATTTCAAAGGGATGTGTGGATAGTGTCACGAGACGCTCATCGTGATAGTTCTGCAGCTTCTTCGCATTGCAGAGCCTGTTTCTGGAACCCTTCTACCCTATGTAAATGTGGAGAGTGGAGGTGAGATTGTGATGATGATGATGATGATGATGATGATGATGATGATGATTAACACAAGGAGGAGAAGGAAGAAGGATGTGGATGAGGATGAGGGGGATGAAGACGAGGATTCTATGCACACTGCTGACATATATCAAAAAAAGAGAAGAGTCAATTATGTAGTTAAATTTTACTTTACATACGAGAAGAAGAAAAATGTATAACCAGGACATCGAGTTAAAAATGGAGGAAAGGAATTTATGTAATTGTCAAACAGAAAAAATGTGACCAAAAGAGAAGGAAGAAAAAATGAGAAAATAAATCTCTAGTTACCGAGGTTGTAACTCTAAGACCAAACCGTTACGCTCTCTCTCTCTCTCTCTCTCTAAATAAACCAGCAAGACTCCCAGGCTGGCGTCTTATTATGGAATCTTACAAGGGAGAATGAAGGAAAGTTGGCCCAAAGGAGACAGAAAAACCAGGAAAGGAGACAAATCAAACTTGGTACATATAAAACTAATTAATGTATGGGAGTTGGCTAATGGAGTGGTAGGGGGGAGAGGGATAAATAAAGAGACTTAGAATGGAATAAAATGGTACATGAGGCAGTGTGTTTTGGATGGGTGGAAGGGCTGAGATGAGTAGCGATGGAGGCACTTAGAACGGGAGAATTGAGGTAAATATGAAAGGGAATGGTATATGAGGGAGTGCGACTTGGGTTGACTGAAGAAGGTTGCTAAGTTGTAACAGCCAAGAAAGGACAGAACTGAGGAGGTGGTGGTGATGTGGTTGTAAGCAGAGTAGGCCCGTAACCGAGTGGCCCCGGGTTCATCCCCTAGCCATCCAAGAAATCTGTAGGCAGAGTCTTTTTTACCCAAATCTATTAACAACCAAAAATGAAAAACGATCTCAGTATCTGAATGTTTGGGTACTTTTATTGTCAGTCTTACACACACACACACACACACACACACACACACACACACACACACACACACACACACACACACACACACACACACACACACACACACACACACACACACACACACACACACACACACACACACACACACACACACACACACACACACACACACACACACACACACACACACAACACACACAACACACACACACACACACACACACAACACACACACACACACACAACACAACACAACACACACACACACAACACAACACAACACAACACAACACACACACACACAACACAACACAACACAACACAACACAACACAACACACACACACACACACACACACACACACACACACACACACACACACACACACACACACACACACACACACACACACACACACACACACACACACCTGAGAAAAGTAGCATATCATAGGGCTCAAAGTCAATATCCAAACAATATATACTGTTACTCAGAAAACATTTATGCCAAGCGAGCCTGCCTCCTTGCTACTGTCATATGGCACTGTTCACCTCAAGACAGGACCTAATTAGTCACGAGGTTAATGAAGGAGTGAAGAGGTATATGAGAGAGGGTGTGTGTGAGCTGGGAAGAGGGCAATGAAATGGCGAGGGACAGGGTGACACGAAGGCGATGTGTTTGTGGCCATCCCTTACTGGTTTAAGGTGCCTGACATTAGATGGATGGATAATGGAGGCTGTATCTAACCCTTCCATGCGAAAAGTCTCTTCTATGCCGAATAAAACGTATGGAGATGACAGAAATGAAATATAGAATGCTGTATGCCATCTGAACGACGGGACAAATTTAGCCAAGAAAGACAGAGTGTAATTGAAAGATCATTTGGCTGGGATTCATTTTGTCAGTAATTTTCACTGTTAAGAAAGACGAAGAAGAAAAGGTTTTGATTAGTAAGATGAAGAAGCAAGTCCTTGATTAATAAGATGAAGAAGAAAGCCTTTGATTAATAAGATGAAGAAAGTCTTTGATTAATAAGATGAAGAAAGGATTTAATTAGTGCCTAACAACTTCACGTGGATTATTAAGGCAGACAGTTTTATCTAAATCCTACCTTTTCCCTAAAATAATAACTACCAATGAAGAAAGTTTTGATCAATGGGTATGGACTACATGAAAGTGTTTAGGTAGACAAGGTATTTATTTGTAGTCCTAATCTTCCCCAAGAATAACAGTTACTTTAAGGACAAGCTGTTTATACATTGTGGGAGTCAACTATGGCTCATATTTTAGTTGGTTAAGGAAGTTACCTAACGCCTCTTCTTAAGCGATTTATTTTACTACACCTTGCCTTCCTCGTCTGTTACTTAAATCATTCAAATATCATCATCTATCTGTCTATCTATTGCCAGACTCCTCAATCCCACATGGGGTGGCCACAAACAAATCGCCTTCACGTCGCCCTGTCCCCTGCCGTTTCACTGCCCTGCTCCCAACTCACCCCCCCCCCTCTCTCATATACCTCTCCACTCCATCCCTCCATCTCATCCTTGACCTCCCCCTCCCCCTCTCCCACTCCACCTCATTCACATACACTCTCCTCGTCAGTTTCTCACTCTCCATCCTCTCCACATGGCCAAACCACCTCAATATGTTTCTCCTAACGCTTCCTATCACATCCACATCCACACCACAACGCTCCTTCACATCCTCATTTGTCAATCTGTCTGTCCATGTGACTCCACAAGCTCCTCTTAACTCATTTCCACAGCTCTCACTCCTGACTTGTGTCCTTCCAACAACCTCCAAGCTTCACTTCCATACGTTAGAGTTGGTATTACAACACTACTTTCAAGGAACCAGCAACCTTTCTTCCTTGTTGTACCCTTTCAAGCATTTCACCCTCAAAACTTCCATCCTTACTCATCACACTACCCAAGTACTTAAACGTACTCACATTTTCCATTTCCTCATCATCCAACCTCGCTGTACATTCACTGACTTCATCTCTCTCGAAGACCATCACTTTACTCTTGCCTACATTCACCTTTAGATTTCGTTTCTTACACACTCTCCCAAACTCATCCACCAAGCCTTCCAGCTCCCCTTCGTCTTCACTTAACAACACAGTATCATCTGCAAACAACAGTACAGGGAGTTTCCAGACACTGCCCCCTCTCATTAGGGCCATTCCAACATCCACTGCCATACCTTGTATCTCTTTTATAACCCCATCCATGTACAGATCGAACAACAATGGAGACATGACACATCCCTGTTTCAACCCAACCTTCAAATAGAAAAATTCACTCAGTTCACTATCTACACGCACTACAGCCCTAACATCCTCATACATACTCCTCACAGCCTTCAACAACTTCCCCACAACTCCATATTTTCTTAATACTTCCCACAGTCCTTGTCTATCCACCCTGTCATATGCTTTCTCCACATCCATGAAAGCCGCATACAAGTTCTGTCCCTTCTCTAGAAACTTCCCCACTAATGACTATCTGATCTACACAACCTCTTCCATTCCTAAAACCTCCCTGTTCTTCTCCAAATAATTCCTCTGTTATTTCCCTAACTCTGTCAATAAGTATCCTACCATATACTTTCTCCTACTACATTTAGAAGACAAATGCCTCTATGATTATCACACACTTCTTTTTCCCTTTTCCCTTTGTACAAGGGAATAATTATACCTGATTTCCAATCCTCCGGGACTCTACCTTCCTTCCATGCCAATCTGCACATCTTCCACATCCATTCTACTACTATCTACCTAATGCTTCAGCATTTCACCACGCACTCCTTCAGTACCCGGGGCTTTCCCCATTTTGACTTTCTTCATTGCTTCCACAACTTCCATCCTACTAATTTCTTCCTGTCTTCTCACCCCCCTCCTTCTTGCAGCCATTCCCCAGCCACTTACTGTATACTTTCATTATTTTCATCCTCTATGTTCAACAATTCCTTAATGTGTTCTCTCCAACTGCTCACTTATTCTCCCTCCTCCACTAGTAATCTACCATTTTTATCTTTCAATCCCCTACTAACTTCATTGCCACCCTGTCTAACTCTCTTTACCTCTTTCCAGAACATTTTCTTACAGTCGTTCCATTTTACGCTCAAATTCCTTCCACATTCCTCGTCCATTCTTTTCTTACTCTCTCATACTAATCTTTTCACCTCTCTCTTCCTTTCTACACATAATTCTCTCTTCTACCTCTGATTTCTTCCACGCCCCTATTTCTCATTCATTCATTATATGCTTTCTTCTTTTCTGCCACAGCCTGTCTCACCTCTTCATTCCACGATGCTGTTCCTTGCACCCCCTTTCGTTTTCTCTTCACCACACACACCACCTCACATCCTGCACATATTCCTTCTGTAAATATCCTGCACACACCTACCACGTCCCTCACGTGCTCCAATTTATATTTACCCAATCGTTCCTCCACTTCTCTCTTATATTCTTCCTTTTTCTCATCCTCTTGTAACCTTTCCACTCTTCTTGCATCTACTCCTTCCTTCCGTCCTTCCCTTCTTCTATTTCTCCATCTCACTTGGATCTTGATTCTGACCACCACCAAGTGGTGGTCAGAAAGTCCACTCCCCCAACCTCTATATGCTCTTGCATCCATTACACACCTTCGCATCCTTTCATCCATACACACATAATCAGTCATTGCCTTCCTTTCATTCAATTCACCACCCACCCTTCTCATCACTCGCCATGTATACCTGTGGATCATTTTATGCCTGAAGAGGGTATTGGCTATCACCAACCCCCCGCTGACACAAATGTCAACTAAAGCACCGTCATTCTCATCTATCTCGGCAGACACATCCCACTCACCAACTACTCCATCCACCTTCACATTCCCTACTTTACCATTCATATCACCAATCAAAAACACTCTCTCATTCCTTTCAAACTTTTCCATGCACACTTCCACATTTGTCCAGAACTCTTCTCTCACTCTGCTTGCACGATCTTGCGTTGATGCATACACGCACACAATCGCCCATATTTGTAGTCCAACTTTCAATTTTACCCACACAATCCTTGAGCCAATTGATCCATACTCTCTTATATTCTCCTTCCATCTGTTACTCACAGCAATACACAGTCCTTTTACCCTCTCATTCTCACCTACTCATGCACATATACCCCATCCATACTCCCATTCTCTCACACTCTCACCTTGCCACTTAGTTTCAGTTAATCCTCACACATCCTCTTTCGCACCCTCAAGCACCTGGACCACCTCTCTTTCTTTCATCCCATCATTTGATCCCCTTACATTCCACGACGCCATCCTTTGTTCGGTCCTTAGTCGTCATCTTTTGGTCAGTCATGGTCCGAGGCTTCTTGTTCGTCTTTTTAGTTAGTTGTTTTCTTGTGAGAGGCATTAACTGTCCGCCAACCCACTTGTTGTCACATAGAGAACACTTGTCGGTTGGTTATAAGATTACCACCCAGCGTTGTGCTTTCCTGTTTTACAGTAAATCATTTGGCTTGCCACTCGATGTAGAGCTACCCTAAAATATCATCATACTCTGCATAAATAACGTATAAAATTACATTAGCCAGCCGTAGCCAAAAATAAATCGGTAAGGAAGATGTGTTAGGGAGCTAAACCGCTAAGATATAGGAGCCGCCAGCATTGTCCCCTGTCCTCTGTACACACCACAACGGCCAAATGAACTATTGTACTGCTGAATGGTGCATTGCTGGGCCCTGCTGGGTGTGTGGATGTGGTGGCATGTGGTGGTTGTGTGGTGGTGTGGTGCTGACGTGATGCTGGGTGTGTGGGTGTTGTGTGTATGTGGTGGTTGTGTGGTGCTGACGTGATGCTGGGTGTGTGGGTGTTGTGGCATGTGGTGGCATCTAGTGGTGTGGTGTGACGTAATGCCGAGTGTGTGGGTGTGGTGCCATGTGGTGGCATGTAATGGTGTGGTGCTGACATGATGCTGAGTGTGTGGGTGTGGTGACATGTGATGGTTGTGTGGTGGTGAGGTGCTGACGTGATGCTGAGTGTGTGGGTATGGTGGCATGTGGTGGCTGTGTGGTAGTGTGGTGCTGACATGATGCTGAGTGTGTGAGTGTGGTGGCATGTGGTGGTTGTGTGGTAGTGTGGTGCTGGCGTGGTGCTGGTGAGGTTGGGGTGATTTGGCTGTGTGGTATTGATGGTCGTATTCTGTGTGACATGGGAGGATTCCTAACACTTCTTCTGTAGCGATTTAGTCTGAATATTACGCCATGATATTCTTTGGGAGTTTATTTTATATCTCCGAAACCTATATTATTTGCCTCAATAATAATACAAGAGGATACTGAGATGAAATCTACAGAATGAATCGGTAAGGAGCAGGTGCAAAGGAGCATCTAGTACCAACTAGAACACCACCCCAAATCCGGTATTGTTGTGGGGAAGTGTGGTGGTGTTGTGGCAGTTTGGTCGTTGAGTGGTACTGACGTGGTTCTGGTAGAGAGGGTTGATGTGGTGTTTGGTGTGGTACTGTGGTAGAGCCACGGAAGTGTGGTAGGTTGCTGTTGTGGTTGGTGTGGTAGTACTGTGGTGAATTGATGGTTAAGGTGGTACTGTGTGTAGTAGCTGTTGAGGTAGTGAGATGGTTTTGTGGTGCTTGGTGTGGTACTGTGGTAGAGCAATGGAAATGTGGTTGGTTTGGGATGTGGTTGGTGTGGTAGTGTGGTATTAACCCTCTCATGGTGGGAACAACTCCAATGCTTTATTACAAGAACTGGCAGACGATTTTATTCAGCTGAGAGTTGGTATAGGACTTAATAGTCTTCCCTACTTATTCACTCTCTCTCTCTCTCTCTCTCTCTCTCTCTCTCTCTCTCTCTCTCTCTCTCTCTCTCTCTCTCTCTCATTTCAACCTTACCCTCCAGCCTGCCCAACCTAAGATGCTGTCCCAGGTATTTGGCATCAGTAATACAGGATGTGCAATACGACTTAGGTTAGTTAGCACAGGAATGGCTTCAAATATTCCAACCCCCTCCTCTAGTCTGCCAAATCCCTTACTTTACCTCACCTGCTTCCCAAACTTTATTTTACCACACCTGTACTTTACCACACCTCTACTTTATCACACCTGTACTTTACCATAGCTTTACCCCACCTTTACTTTACCCCACCTTGACTTTAAAACACCTTTACTTTACCACATCTGTACTTTACCACACCTGTACTTTACCAAACCTGTACTTTACCACACCTTTACTTTACCACCCCTGTACTTTACCACACCATTATTTTACCACACCTTTACTTTACCACACCTTTACCACACCTGTACTTTACAACACCATTACTTTACCACACCTGTACTTTACCACACCTGTACTTTACCACACCTTTATCACACCTGTACTTAACCACACCTTTATCACACCTGTACTTAACCACACCTTTACCACACCTGTACTTTACCACACCTGTACTTTACCACACCTTTATCACACCTGTACTTTACCACACCTGTACTTTACCACACCTTTATCACACCTGTACTTTACCACACCTTTACCACACCTGTACTTTACCACACCTGTACTTTACCACACGTGTAATTTACCACGCCTGTACTTTACCACACCTGTACTTTACCACACCTTTACCACACCTGCTTCCCAGACGCCATATCAAGCCACTAGATATACCACAGACACTTGTTGCATCCCTCCTCATGAAGGATTTTTTCCCGAAAGGCTACAAACCCGAAGAACGAGGAGTGAGACTAATGAATTTCGTTATACACATTAGCCCGTATTCTCGTCGGTTAAGGAAGCTCCGTAACACCTTTTCTTAAGCGATTTATTTTGTTTATTACACCTTTCAGTACCCTTCCGTTTTATAGAAATCCTTCCATTATCGACATACTCTACATATATATAATTCAAAAGGATATTAACCAGTCATATCGAAAAATAAATCACTAAGGAAGAGGTGTTAGGGAACTTCCTTACCCAACGAGAATACAAGTCTCAGTTTGCAATGCTCGTCAAACAACGCACAAAACTACAAAGATATCCTTAGCACATATACACACCATTTGCCTATCCCTGCCCTGGACCTGGAAAGGAAAGCACACGACAAATATTTCTCCAGGAATACAACACAACTGTCACTTTATAATTAAGGCTCCTATTTCAGTTTCAGCTAAGTACTGACGACCCTGTTTCATGAATATGAGAATATTTATTAAGATAAGCACACACACACACACACACACACACACACACACACACACACACACACACACACACACACACACACACACACACACACACACACACACACACACACACACACACACACACACACACACACACACACACACACACACACACACACACATACACACACACACGCACAATAATTTTCACTACAATATCAGTCACTAATAATAACATAATTTCTTCTGTCCTTCAGGCCTAATTAGAGATAGTAATGGTGCAAGTAGGTGGTGTGGTGGGATGCTTGGTCTACCACTTATTTCCACACTTGTAATTAAAGTGGCCAAGTGGTGATGTGAGAAAAACAATTAAGATAAGACTGAGTAGGGTATATCAGAGGCGAGGAGAGTGAGATGGTGTGGGAGGCAGGATAGTATGAGACAGACAGAAATACGGATAGAGACAGAAAAAGACAGACAGACAGGCAGATAGAGGCAGAGAAAGACAGACAAGCAGACAGACAGCAGAATCAAGAAAGGAAGAAAGGAACAGAGATTTGTGGAGAAGAATGATGAAATTTAAGATAAAAGAAAATTAAGACAATTCTTTCAGCGAGAGAAGGACGGATGAGTAGCTTGAGGAAATGAGTCAAGGAAAGGCTGGAGATGAGAGAAATCGAGGGTGGCTGAAGATGAGAGACTGTGGATGCAAGAAGAATTGAGGAGAAATTGAAAGGTAATCGAGATGATGCTGAAGATGAGGAGTGAGGGAGAGGCTGCAGACGAGAGAATAAAATAATCTGGAGGTGGGAGATGACTTAAGGTGTCTGAAAGTTTGAGAAGAATCGAGGAGAGATTAAAAACGAGAGAAGAAGAATGAAATCTAAAGGTGCAGGAGGAACAGAGGTTGGATGTGAAAGAGGAATCAAGAGTTTTAGAGATGAGGATAAAATATGAATCAAGAACAGTGTGTGAAGGTATACAAGAATCATGAACTCTGAAGGTGAGATATATATGAAGGAGCCTGATGGTGAGAGAGGAATGGAGTATATGGTAAGCAAGACTCAAGGAGACACTGAAGGTGGAAGGAAAACACAAACACACACACACACACACACACACACACACACACACACACACACACACACACACAAATCTAAAGGTGAGAAAAGAATCAAGGAGAGTCCGAAGCTAAGATAATAAATAGTCGAATCTGATGTTAATTATTTCATCCAGATCTTTTCATTATTTTCACAGCTCTTGACTTACACGGGTATTTAACTCTTGACATTTTAAAGCGATAAATAAATGTGAGATTGTAAACAAGTGGAGAGAAATAGTGTCATTAGTTCCTATATGGGCCCTATAAAGAGACTGATGCGAGTGATCAGTAATGCAGGGGACGTCTCTCTCTCTCTCTCTCTCTCTCTCTGGTCAAGTACGCATACATAGCAATAATTTTGCGAAGGGAGTTGCCGCATCCTCTGTATAATTTCCATATAAAATCTAAATTGAACAGCCAGGCAGGTCGGTGATATGTGGTCGTGTGTAATTATATGAAATGGATTTTTTCATAACTACATTGAACGACTGGTTAACTCTGAGGTTCCTATGGCTTACTCTCGGGTAAATAAAGTCATCTGTCATTAGTTGGAATAGTGCTAGAGTTGTCCCGACCATGAGAGAGAGAGAGAGAGAGAGAGAGAGAGAGAGAGAGAGAGATTTACAGGTAGCTTGAATATGGAATCAGAACCAGTAAAACAAGAACTGAGATGCAAAAAACACACTTTTCAGTATTTTCCATCGTAATTATTATTTCCATTTCCAGGTGGGACAAAGAATGGACACGTAACAAACTCCCCATGTATCTTGTTCATCCTGCACTAACAAACTCTAATTACAGGATAAAATACTTCGATACGATAGCAATAACAATAAGTGGATTTAATTTGATGGATTGCATATTTAACGCTTTTGGCCTGACTCACAGTTTAATTGCTCAGGTATATCTTAATTTTCATCCCTAAAGCCTTGTGTTCCATTGCCACTCACTAAATGTAGATATTGTTTTACTTACGTCCATCGTCCACTGATGTTTTATTGTCATATTTGTCGATCCTGGGAGCTTCGTGTGAGGAATTTACCAGATCCAGTTAGACAGGAATAAAGTACAGTATTTCTCCTGTCCATCACTTCCAAGTTTTGTTCTGCGCTCCCTTACTACAACAACAACTTATATTTGTTTCTCAAGGTACACCAGGAGATTATTTTTAACTTAAGAAGGACCTTAAGTGAGCTGGTGTGTTGAGTATTAATGCCTGGAATTATTAGGAATTTTATAAAACTACTTCATCTGGCTGACGTTGTTAAGCAGTATGTATATTTATCTTCACACATCACAGGATCTGTATGTGTGTTTGGTTCAGCTTGCACTACAGTGTTCCTACAAATTGTTTAGCACTGTAACAGTAATAGCACTTGATATTTTACAGCAAAGGTCACCACTACTGCTTGTTGCACCTGGCGACCTCTTGCCTTCTCACTCACCTTTTCCATTAAATAAGTAAGGCTAAAATTCCAGCCTGGTTGTATAATCAAACACGAATTAAGATGCCGTGGGAAATATCAGACGTTCCCTGCCCTCACAAAACCAAACTCATATCACTCTTCTTCCTATGCTCGTTTTCTCATTGGTTAAGAAAGCACCCTAACACCACTTCCTTAGCGATTTATTTATGGATACGAATGGTTAATATCCTTTTGTGCATTGTTGATACAGTATGGCGACATAAGAAGGATTTATATAACGCAGAAGAGAAGAGTAAGGTGTAATAAAATAAACCGCTCAAGAAAAGGTGTTACGGAGCTTCCTTAACCGCCTTCAGGTTTGGAATGTTGTTATTTAGTGATTCACTGAGTTTTGTTTTATCAGCAGTTACAGACTTTCAGTTTTATGGTGACTCCAGCTAAGATATTCAATTTTAGGGTGACTCCATCGAGGTCATAAAACATCAGATACAAATAAAGTCTAATAATGTATAAGAAAAGAAATTTTTAACACATTTGCATCCCAAAAGCCAAAGACACACATCAAATTTCCTGCTTGTTACCTCCGCCCAGGGGGTTGTTTTCACCCCCGTCCGTTTGTTTGTTTGTTGGTTGGTGTGTGAGCAAGATTACACAAGAACTACCGGACGGATTTCCACGAAACTTGGTAGAAGACTGGACCTTGGCTCAGAATACTCTCCATTAAATTTTGGTGCGGATCCGGATAAAGATGCGGATCCAGATTTTTTTTTTTTTTTAACTTTCTTTAACATTGCAAGATAGGGCGTTGGCGGAGGTATGCAGTCTACTGTGTGCCATTCTAGTATGTGTCCTGCGTAGGATGCAAAGAGAACATGTACCCTATTCCACTATTCTGAATAAAGACAATTTTTTCCCCACTCTAGACAATGATTAGCAGGAATTTAATGTTGTGTCTTTATGCATGTGTTGGAGAACCTGTTTGTTTACATCTCACTAATATATTGTATCATTATAATGGTATAGTTAATAAGGATTATTTTTTCCTTTCTTGAAATGCAGTCCTTTTTTAACCTCCCCCGTCCCGACCACTTTTTCACCACTGGTACCCCCCAATCCCGACCATTTTTGGACCCAATTTTTTTTTTTGCTAAAACTTTCGCTTTTGGTCAGAAACAATGGTCAATCACCAAGAAAGTGTTCACCGGGGTTCATAAGTGGCCTAAACAGGTATACCTTCGTTACACCTGGTACCGTGTTCTCTGTAGGTGGTCTGAGCCTCTCACGTTTTCTATGGTATTATAAGTTTGGGAAACCAATGAAAGTAAGTAGATATGTATTTACTACAAAGATAAAAACATGTGATACAAGAGTAAATTGGATTTTATACAAAAACAGAGGTGAAATAAGCATTGTACCATCGGGCGAACCGAGCGAAATCAGCCAAACTGTTCACGATGAATCGCTAACATTGCTGAATCATGATACATATCATTTTTTCTACTTACATAATACATCTCCAATAACATTATACCATTTTACATTTTATTGAATTGTTTTTACGTATTCACAGGCCTTTCGATAACATTTAGCGTAATGTTAGCGCTTATTTACGTAGTGAGTGAACTCGCTGTGACTGTTGTTTCAACTCGTATTGTGTTTTTTCAACTTACATAATACTTTCCTAACAACATTATACACTTTTCCACTTTAAAGAACTGTTTTGAGATAGTTTCAGGCCTTACGTAAATATTTAGCATAATAATAGCACATAATAACACAGGTGGTGAAGTCGCTATGACTATTATTTCAACTTACAACCTATTTTTGTACTTATATAATACTTCTCCATTAACATTACACATGTTTCCACTTGATATAATTGCTATCACATAATTGGAGACCTTACTATTCTACTGAGTGTCATATTATCGCATATTTACACAGAGAGTGTTATCGCGATATCACTTGTTTCATCTTACACTAGTATTCAACTTATAAATTACTTTCCTACTAACATTACACCCTTTTCCACTTTATATCATTCCTATCACATACTTACAGACCAGAATGTTCTACTGAGCGTAATATTTTCTCAGATTTACACAGTGGGTGTACTCGTGACATCATTTGTTACAACTTACACTATTTTTCAACTTATACGTTACTTTCCTGCTAACATTACACCCGTTTCCACTTTATATTCTTGCTATCACATATTTACTGACCAGGGTGTTATATTGAGCATCATATTTTCGCAGATTTACACAGTGGGTGTAGTTTTCATATCACTTCTTTCAACTTACACCATTTCTCAACTTATACATTACTTTCCTGCAAACATTACACCCTTTTCAACTTTATATAAGACTTAGCACATACTGACTGGCTTTACCATTATACTCAGCTTCATATCGCCATCCCACACAGTTTCAGTAGTGTAGGAAGTAATGGTACTCTCTGAAACATGGCTGAAGGCACAACGCAACATTGGTGGTGGTGGGGGAGGTTGGGGAGGTGGAGAGCGGCGCCTTTCATCACTCGCACTTCTCTTCCCTCTCCCTTTTCCTTTACCCTTTCCCTTCCCTTTCCTTCCTTTCCCCACATCCTGGGGCTGTGGGGAGGAAGTTTGGAAATATTGTGTGGCGAAAGACGTGCTGTGGAGTGGCTCCACCTCCTCTCCCCTAGGCCTACGTGCACCACGTGCTCGTGCTCCCTCCCTCACACCACTTTCCCTTTCACCCCGCACTCCCGCCACACCACTTTCCCTTTCACCCCGCACTCCCGCCACACCACTTTCCCTTTCACCCCGCACTCCCGCCACACCACTTTCCCTTTCACCCCGCACTCCCGCCACACCACTTTCCCTTTCACCCTGCACTTCCACCACACCACTTTCGCCTTCCCCAGACAAAACACTAGGACCATACCTTATTTGCCTTTTCGCCCCACCTTCTGATCCTCGGTGTGAGATTTTTTCCTTCCCCATCCACAAGGCAACATCACGTCCTAAGCCGCCATCATCATCATCGTCCTCATCCTTGTCCTCACCAGAATCTCTCTCTAGGGGATGGAGAGAGGTCCGTGCAGGTGGTTTGGGTGCAGGCTGCCCTTCCCTTGCCTTACGATACGTAACATACCGCTTTTTCCAGGGCGAAGGGACCTCCTCATCACTGCTTGTTATTTCCTCCTCAGGCTGCACGTAATCTCGATCCACCACATCATCATCAAGTGGAGAATCACTATCTCCAGTGAAGGCATCCAGGGCGGATTGTATTTCGTCGTCTGAGAGACCTTTATGCGCCATGTCTGACCTGGGTCACTGCTAACAGGTGAGTGACCAAGACAAGGGCGAGTGCGGGTCATGCGGGGTCTGGGAAGCTGCCCGTCTGGCGGCAGGTAGGGGAGGCTTGGGTAGGTGGGCGAATCGAAAATCTCGCGCGAATTTTGAAAATTGTGGAAATTATGAACCTTGCAATTGCAGGACATTAAACTACGTCGACAGGATTGGCAGTGACAAAACGTGAGGACGTGGAAGAACGTCGACGGGACGCCGTGGGTTAAAGGCTCAGAAAAAATAAAAAATAAGATTGCGAAGGGCACGTATCAGGTTTATATAATTTCAACAAAATTATTTACAGCATGCCTAGAGAGTAGTTTCAGAAAGCTAGACTGGGAAAACAAAGCAGCAAACATAGATGGAGAAGAGCTAAACCATTTAAGATATGCAGATGACATTGTCCTAATCTGAGAAACAGCAGAGACATTGCAAGAAATAAATAAATGACCTGAACAGAGAAAGTTTCAAAGTAGGGCTAAAGATGAACCAGAGTAGAACTAAAGTAATATTTTATCCAAATATACCAAAGACCGTCATCAGAATATGTGAAGAAATTCTTGAAGAAGTTAAGGAGTACAAATACTTGGGTCAAATACTAAACCTAACGAAAGACCACGATAACGAATTAAGAATACGCATTGCAGTTGGATGGAAAGCTCCCGGTAAACACAGAGACATCTTGAAAAGCAGCTTGCCATTATGCATGAAATGAAAAGCATATAACGAATGCATAATTGCAGCTATGACGTATGGTTGTGAGACCTGGAAACTGACAAAATTGATGGAAAATCAACTAATCCGAGCTCAAAGAGCGATGGAAAGGTGAATGTTTGGAATATCGTTAAGAGAAAGGAGATTGCTTGGGTGAAAGAGCAGACTAAAGTCAATGACATTATAAAAGTTGTAAAAGAACAGAAATGTAGGTAGACAGGTCATGTAGCAAGAATAAGGGATAACTGATGAAGCAAGAGGCTGACTGGCTAGACTAGAGATTGTAAGTATAGTAGGAAAAGGTCAGACAGGAGGTGGAGAGATGAGATAGGGAAGTTTGCAGGCAATACATGGCAGTGAGTGACTCAGTCAAGAATTCGTGGAGAAGGTTGGGGGAGGTCTTTGTTCAGGAGGGGACTTGTAATGGCTAATGATATATATATATATATATATATATATATATATATATATATGATATAAATCTCTCTCTCTCTCTCTCTCTCTGTATATATATATATATATATATATATATATATATAAATATATGTATGTATGTATGTATGCTGTATATTATCAGCCATTACAAGTCCCCTGCTGAACAAAGGCCTCCCCCAACCTTTTCCACGAATTCCCTGACTGAGACAATCTCTGCTATGTTTTGCCTGCAAGCTTCTGTATCTCATCTCTTCATCTCCAGTCTAACGTTCTTCTGCTACGCTTACAATCTTTTGCACTCCAGTCAGTCAGCCTCTTGGTCCATTCGTTATCCCTTTTCCTTGCTATATAACCTGCCCGCCTCTATTCCTGTTCTTTTATAACAACCGTTATGTTTTTGACTTTACTCTGGTCTCTCACCCAAGTTGATCTTTTCCTGTCACTTAAACATATTTCCAACTTCTACCGTTCCATTGCTCTTTGAGAACGGATCAATTGATTTTCCTTCTATTTTGTCAGTTTCCGGGTCTCACAACTGTACATCAGAGCTGGAATTATACATTCGTTATGTACTTTTCACTCCATACGTATTGGCAAGCTACTTTTCATGATGTCTCTAGGTTTACCGAAAGCTTTCCATCCAGTTGAAATGTGTCTCTTTATTTCACTATCATGGTCTTACATATATATCTATATCTACGTCTATATCTGTCTATCTATTTGTATGCAGTACATATACTGTTAAGAAGTGGGATTTGCCAGTAAGGTGCTCGAGAAGCTTCTCGGCGTTTCCCATACGGTAGTTCCGGTACCGGTACGAGTCAAAGTTGCCAGTTTGCCTGCTGTTGGTGAGCGTAGTTATTTCGTAATTTGTACATTAATTTTTGTGCTCATTTTCTTTATGTTTTATTGACTGGTATGTGGTTGTTTCTTAAATGATGTAACTGAAATTAAGTTTGTGTGGTAAATAATTTACAGTGTTATGTAATGTAAGAAAACTCTTGCATGTTCTGGTTGTCTGTGAGTTGGTAACTGTGCTCTCTCTCTGGAATACACCAGAACTGTAGAAAAATGTAGATAATTCTAGAACAATGCAAGCTTATATAAGGAAGGGGAACAGACTAGAGCAGGATTAGTTGTTTTTCAGTTCAGTTTGAGTGTAGTGTCAGTGTCAGTGCAGTGAAGTTTGTATATATATATATATATATATATATATATATATATATATATATATATATATATATATAGATATATATATATATATATATATATATATTCGGTACTTGTGAAAACAGTGAAGTGTTTATTGAAGTTTGTACATCATCGGTACTTGTGAAAAATAGTGAACGTTGTCAAGCATAAAGTGTAACTGCAGTTAGTAAAGTGTGTATAGCTGCAGTGCTTGTGAGAATAGTGAAGTTGGAAAGCACTCAAAGTAATAATTTGGAAAATAAAGACAGTGAACTTAAGAAGTCAGTGTTTATTTACGACGCCTGGGCTGATCTTATGTGCAGTACACCTAAAGGTTGACCATAGGAAGAACAACTCACTGGGCAACGTACTTCCTGTTCTGTAGTACTGAAGTTGGAGCCTGTGGCAGCGTGGGACGGGGACGTAACAATACCTTGCACTGGCAGGGGTATGCGCTCTCTGAGAATGTGCAGCGGAGTAGTCTAACACTATGAAATTAATTTCTTCTTTCAGCAAAGTGTGACAAAGGTTATTTTATGAAGCATATTTTATATATGTGTTGGCAGAGGCATGCACCTTCTGGGTGTTTCCTGCTTAACTTACTCTCACTGAGTCTACAACCACGTCGCATACACTGGTAATGATAGCAGTGTCATAATTACTGTATGAACAGAGTAATATATATATATATATATATATATATATATATATATATATATATATATATATATATATATATATATATATATATATATGATCAGAACTTTGCTCTCCCACATCAGTATTAGGCTAAAATTCTCAGAGATCATCAGTTCCCTCAGACCTTGATACTGGACAAGACTGAAATACTGTCTAACTTTTTCTCTAGTTTGTTTACTGTTTCCCTTACTCTAATGTGATTCGTCACTTTACCCAGATTCACAGTTTCATTACGCTTGTTTTTAATCTCAATATAGCTTCATCATGGCTCTGTATCTTCACTTTGCCCTCCTTCCTTCATTATATTACCCGTTTTCACTGTGCTACCGTGCTTCTCTACATTCATAGTGCCTGCCATCCTTTCCTAGACTCCCTAGCATTAGTTTATATCTCTGCCTTCATTATAGTGCTTTATCACTGTACTTCTCAGCCTCCTCTGTGCTTCCTGAACTTCACTAAACTTCGAGCTTTCCTGTCTTCACCCTTCCTCAAAAACACGAGGCACTACTAAGCAACCCCTGGAAACCACGTATAAAACCTTACCTAAAGTAAAGGTGAAAGACAGATAGATGGAAAGGAATGACCCTTTCCTCTTGATGTAGTGACAATGTACTGACGCCCAGTCACATTATGAACACTGTAAACAAATGTATGTGAACCAAACCTACTGACCATATGGTACATCCCTCTCTCTCTCTCTTTCTCTCTCTCTCTCTCTCTCTCTCTCTCTCTCTCTCTCTCTCTCATGCTCACAAATTATAGTATGTATAAACTCTTCTCACAAATTTTTCCAGGGGACAATTTGCTCCCCCACTGGCTACTCCAGTGATTGCAGCGGCTGACCTCCCGGCTGACAGAGGGCCTGGAGGGCGTGCGGGCGTACATGGATGACCTGGTGGTGTTTTGAGTGACATAGGAACAGCATATCCACTCACTGCATCACCTGTTGAAGAGACTCCCCCAGGCCCGTCTTACCATCACCCTGGCATAGTGTGTTGGAGCAGCATATCCACTCACTGCATCACCTGTTGAAGAGACTCCCCCAGGCCCGTCTTACCATCACCCTGGCATAGTGTGTTAATATTGTGTGTTCACCCCATCCTGGCACAGTGTGTTCACCCCATCCTGGCACAGTGTGTTCACCCCATCCTGGCACAGTGTGTTCATCCCATCCTGGCACAGTGTGTTCACCCCTTCCTGGCACAGTGTGTTCACCCCATCCTGGCACAGTGTGTTCACCCCATCCTGGCACAGTGTGTTCACCCCATCCTGGCACAGTGTGTTCACCCCATCCTGGCACAGTGTGTTCACCCCATCCTGGCATAGTGTGTTCATCCCATCCTGGCACAGTGTGTTCACCCCATCCTGGCACAGTGTGTTCACCCCATCCTGGCACAGCGGGTTCACCCCATCCTGGCACAGTGTGTTCACCCCATCCTGGCACAGTGTGTTCACCCCATCCTGGCACAGTGTGTTCACCCCATCCTGGCACAGTGGGTTCACCCCATCCTGGCACAGTGTGTTCACCCCATCCTGGCACAGTGTGTTCACCCCATCCTGGCACAGTGGGTTCACCCCATCCTGGCACAGTGGGTTCACCCCATCCTGGCACAGTGGGTTCACCCCATCCTGGCACAGTGTGTTCACCCCATCCTGGCATAGTGGGTTCGTCCCATCCTGGCATAGTGTGTTCACCCCATCCTGGCACAGTGGGTTCATCCCATCCTGGCATAGTGGGTTCATTCCATCCTGGCACAGTGTGTTCACCCCATCCTGGCATAGTGGGTTCATCCCATCCTGGCACAGTGTGTTCATCCCATCCTGGCACAGTGGGTTCACCCCATCCTGGCACAGTGGGTTCACCTTAATGAGGTATTAGTCTGCCCTGGTTCATTGCGACATTTATAAACTTGTTTGCTGTGACAGCCATGTACTTACTAACAGCTTTAGTTCATGTGTATAAAACCTGAAATCATGTAACGTTTCCCATAACAAATACAGAGTTAATAATTCAGGTAAAAAGAAACACATTTTGAACTGTATGGTATATTTTGTGGCAATACAGAACACACACCAATTAAATTAGTCTTCTTTTGATATAAAATACTAGTTTGATATTAATACACCATACATCAAGCACAATAATATCCAATTATAAGCCCCTATTATCAAACATATTATGCTATAAAATCCATCACAAATTACATTAATTAACTACTTCCCAATTCATTGGTACTGTCACACTTCTTTCTTCAGCAATGGCAAATCCCTATCCCTGAAAGGCCCAAAATGTCATTCTATCCACTTTGTCATAACCTATAAACTATGACAAATATTCCTGTGAAGGAGTAAGCTGCTATACTATTATATACTGTTCAACAGGGTAAACAAAGATATCATAATATTGAAAACTATGCCGTATTAATGCTGGATATTACCACTTAAAATTATCATATCATATATAAAACTGTCCAGGGACATAAAGTAAGCAATCACTAAGCATATTACATGTATATTAAGGTTGGATATTACCACTTAAAATTATCACTTGATGCATAAAACTGTTCAGGGCCTGGATATACTAAACTTCCATAGTAAAGATACGGACAGAATTCTTCCGTATCTCACCCAGGTATGGAAACTTTCGCTACAGTGGAATTTACTAAACATTCTCCAGCCAGTAAAGACGATCGTGGCCCACGGTGGGTCGCAGGCATCCTTAAACTCACCTGTAACCATAAATAGGGTAATATTTCATAGTATTTATTTCAGACTGCTTTATAAGTGATGTACTTGCATAAAATATCGTTATATTTAACCACCGATACCCTTTGAGGTTTTGGGAAGGAATGTAGCATATTGTGAAGCTTCCGGGCAATGCCCATGAGTTTTATCACTTTTCTTGAGCTTATTTTGTGCTGTGAATTTGCGTTCATGGATACTTTACATTGATTTGAACGGAATTTTGAACACTATTTTAAAATGCTGACTATTTTGGCAAAACTGGATAAGAGATCGTTTACCAGTATTATTGAAGCCATCAAGTAGACACAGAAAATTTAGCTTAGATTATGCTTGAGATACACATATATTCTAATTGCACATTTAATTCTTGCATCAGTGTGTTACTAAAGGTATAGTTTTTATCAAGACTTCTGCGACAGGAGATATTTAGCCTGTGTAATGAAGTATGGCTGGTAAACTGAGATGGTGAAGAGGAGTGTAGCTTGGTAGGAGACATGAACGGTCCAGTCACAGCTTCCCTCACTAAGCCTTACTTCCTTATATTTAAGTATACTTTAGGTACTCTGATTTACTAACAGCCAGACTACTAGAGTATCCATATACATGATGAATTATAAGTGTCATATCATAAATTAGATAAGAATCAAGGCAGCCATATTTATCATATAGTATAAGGGACGCCCCTTTGTCCCATATGTAAACAAGTCGGCCGCCCTGCCAAGTGTTTGGTGATTGGTCGCTGCCACTCACCTCAAATAATTGATACAGTGACTGACTACAGACGTCTGTGAGGACACAGTGACGTTAACTCAGCCCATGATAATCCATAGCACACAAAGGCCTCGGAATGGTGAGAAAATACCACTGTAGAGAATTTACATAGGTGTTAGTAAGTTCGCCATAAGAATGTCCGTATCACGTTGGCATTAGTAAATCTGGGTCCAGGTCATCAAGTGTCTGGCGCCAGGCTTGCCATATTAAAGACATAATGTAAGAAATATCGAAGCATATTATATTCTGAAAAGGATGAATATTACCACTTAAAATTATCATATCGTGCATAAAACTGTCCAGGGATATATTGAATGCAATCACTAAGCGCATTACATATATATTACTGTTGGATATTACCACTTACTGTAATAGTATCACATCATGTATAAAACTGTCCATTGACATAATGTAAGCAATCACTTAGCACATTATATTAAGGTTGGATATTACGACTTAAAATTATCATACCATGCATAAAACTGTTCAGGAACATAATGTAAGCAATCACTAGGCATATTACATGTATATATAGATTGGTCATTACCACTTAAAATTATCATATCATGCATAAAACTGTCCAAGGACATAATGTAAATCACTGTATACTCTGAATAGGATAGATATTACTATTTAAAGTTATGATATCACTCATATAACTGTCGAGATCATCAGGAGTGTAGCTCCACGCTTGCCATATTAAAGACATGTCAATGAACAGTCAATCAAGACACCCACATTCTGGAATGATGGAAGTTATAGAGGCTTTGGTATCTGGATGGCAACCTGCATGCCAGGAGTATTCCAGATTAATAGGCAATTTACTGTATTGCCAGGCCAAAGTTAAGGAGTGTAATATTTGTTTTTATGATACATACAGGTACTGTAAACGAGTAAGTACTTGTCATATGTTGCCTGGACGATAAATGGTGTGTAATGTGTGTTTTTATGATACATACAGGTACTGTAAACAAGTAAGTACTTATCATGTGCTGCCTGGGTGATAAAGGGAGTGTAATGTGTGTTTTTATGATACATACAGGTACTGTAAACAAGCAAGTACCTATCATGTGTTGCTTGGGTGATAAGTGATATAACTTTGCTAAGGTGTGTAGATGCAGTGCAGGGTTGGGGAAGAGGAGTTGGTTTGTCAATGAACAACTGGGAAGGAAGGTTTAAAAATAAGCTACTGATGTAGAATATGCAGCAACGTTCTTCTTGCCGATTATTATCAGTGTCACTCCATCCTTCCCTCCTCCAATGGTGCAAGTGGCCGCTCAGAAAGGGTGTTTATTACCAGCATCTTTCGTATCCAGAATTGCCGGATCCAGATGGCCGTAGATTTACTGTGCAAATATTGTTGTACTGAGCAGTGTCTGGTAATTATCTCTGGTTACAACTGATTACTTGACATGTATGATGCTAATGTATATTAACACTAACATATAATAGTATTATATTTGTCCTTGCATGATGCAGGAACACGATGCAAGGCTCCTGTAGTCCACAACACGTATGAGTGGGTGACCAGCCTACACCTCTGATGATATTACAGGATCAAACTAACACAACAGTCCAGTTCACAGTTACTTTCCCATCCACAGTGTCATCACTCAAATATCAAAATATCCAGAGTGTGATTTTGTTACTGGTGCAGCACTTGTATATTTGACCTAGGATAACATCAGACCATTTGGTTCAGCTGAGTGAAATCCTGGCAGCCTAAAACACGAAAACAATATGAAGTAACCACATCACTGTTGCTGGTGCATGTAGCAATTTTATTTAGGAAAACACCAAATGATTATTTTCCATGGGGATACATAGTAGCATTCAAAGGGTTAACAGAATCCTTCGCGCTTCAACCAAACTCATTTGCAAATACAACAACAAAGGTGTTTTCTTACAATCATTCAGAGTAAAATCCAAGAGAACACATTGGTGGTGAATATGTGAGGTGGTGAAGTGCTGCTGTGGCTGCACACTCTCCCGCCCGCTTACACCGACATTAGGCCTCCCAGTCACTGTAGTCCCGGCTGTCCAAGACAGTGTGGCGTTAGTGTGATGGTGGCTGTGGTGGTGGTGGTGATGAGATGCAGGTGATTGTGGTGATGGGATGCTGGTGATTGTGATGATGGGATGCTGGTGATTGTGATGATGGGATGCAGGTGATTGTGATGATGGGATGCTGGTGATTGTGATGATGGGATGCTGGTGATTGTGGTGATGGGATGCAGGTGATTGTGGTGATGGGATACTGGTGATTGTGATGATGGGATGCTGGTGATTGTGGTGATGGGATGTTGGTGATTGTGGTGATGGGATGTTGGTGATTGTGGTGATGGGATGTTGGTATTTGTGGTGATCGGATGCAGGTGATTGTGGTGATGGGATGTTGGTGATTGTGGTGATGGGATGTTGGTGATTGTGGTGATGGGATGCAGGTGATTGTGGTGATGGGATGCTGGTGATTGTGGTGATGGGATGCTGGTGATTGTGGTGATGGGATGCTGGTGATTGTGGTAGTGATAGCAATGAAGGGATGCAAGTGACTGTGAGAGTGATTGTGGTGACTGGATAGAGGTAACTGTGGTAGTGACTGTGGTGACGGCAAAGAGGCGATTGTAACAGTGATTGCGATGATTGGATGGAAGCAATTTTGATTATGATTGTGGTGACAGGAAAAATGCATTCCGGTAGTGAATGTGGTGATAGGAAAGATGCATTGTGGTAGCGATTGTGGTGATAGGTGCACTGTGGTAATCATTGTGGATAGGATAGATGCATTGTGTAGTGATTGTGGTGTTAGGATAGATGCATTGTGGTGATTGTGGTGATTGGATAGATGCATTGTGGTAGTGACTGTGGTGATAGGATAGATGCATTGTGGTAGTGACTGTAGTGATAGGGCAGATGCATTGTGGTAGTGATTTTGGTGATAGGTTGGATGAAGAGAGAACCTGTATTTTTTACACAGGAAAAATCATCAGAGAAATTACCAATATGCCGGAAATCGAACCCGGGACCCTCAGGTGAGAGCCAGGCAGCATACCACTACACCACGACCAGGTAAATGTTTACTTACGTTGTCACAATCTTGTAACCAACGTCCCTCCGCCCCCACTGTGGGGGGGGGGGAAGTCGTGGTGTAGAGGTATGCTGCCTGGCTCTCACCTGAGAGTCCCGGGTTCGATTCCCGGCATATTGGTAATTTCTCTGATGATTTTTCCTGTGTAAAAAATACAGGTTCTCTCTTCATTCTGACTTGCCGTAAGTGTTTGGGATAGATTAAAAGCATCTACTTGCCCGAGTGCCAGGGGGTTAACTCATCCTCTTCATGCCCACAGTGGGGGCGGAGGGACGTTGGTTACAAGATTGTGACAACGTGAGTTAACTTTTACCTGGTCGTGGTGTAGTGGTATGCTGCCTGGCTCTCACCTGAGAGTCCCGGGTTCGATTCCCGGCATATTGGTAATTTCTCTGATGATAGGTTGGATGCATTGTGGTAGTGACTGTGGTGATAGGATAGGTGGACTGTGGTTGTGACTGTGGTGATAGGATAGGTGGACTGTGGTAGAGACTGTGGTGATTGGATGAATGCATTGTGGTAGTGATTGTGGTGATAGGATAGACGCATTGTGGTAGTGATTGTGGTGACAGGATAGATGCATTGTGGTAATGACTGTGGTGATAGGATAGATGCACTGTGGTAGTGATTGTGGTGATAGGACAGATGCATTGTGGTAGTGACTGTGGTGATAGGATAGATGCACTGTGGTAGTGATTGTGGTGATAGGATAGATGCATTGTGGTGGTGACTGTGATGATAGGATAGGTGTACTGTGGTAATCATTGTGGTGATGGGATAGATGCATTGTGGTAGAGTCTGTGGTGAAGGATGATGGTGACTGTGGTGATAGGATAGACGCATTGTGGTAGTGAATGTGGTGATAGGATAGATGCATTATGGTAGTGAATGTGGTGATAGGATAGATGCATTGTGGTAGTGACTGTGGTGATAGGATTGATCCACTGTGGTAAGAGACTGTGGTGAAGGATGATGGTGATTGTGGTAGTGACTGTGGTGATAGAATGAAGGTCATGGAGGTGGGAAATTATCCTCTGTGATGGTAGTAGTGGGTGTGGTCAACTACAACACTGTCTACCACTAAACCACCGCTACCATTTAATTCTACTACCATGGTGCTGCTACCATACAAAGTACTACTGAAATACTGGAGTTTATCATAGTCACCATTCAGTATTACTAATAAAACAACTATCACATTATATTTGCTGTATCATCAGCATTTTACTTATAGAAATTAAGTATTGAGGTTCAACGAGGAAAAACTGAAATGGAGAAGAGAATTAATTTTTGTGGGATAAGAGAGAAAAACAATTGAAAAGGATTAGGCTAGGTAATGAGGAGGGGAGAAAAGTGGAGCAAGAGTGAGCCAAGGAAGTGCAGTTAAGGTGGAATGATGGAAGAACGAGAAGGAAAAGAGAATCACTGGCACAGGAAGCAGTAAGTAGGAAAAGAAAGAGGGAAGAGAAATAAAGACTTCAATGCAATGGAAATCAAATGCACGCTTCCGCCGCCAGACCCCCAACTCCGCTACGGAGCCGCAGCCCCACCCCCACCCCAGGAAGACACAACAGTGGGCCAGATGAGAGCGACGCTGACCCAGAGCGAGATGGGCTCAGGTGTGCTCCGACCTTGTGTCCCTCTTCCCCTCAACCTGCCCAACCACGACGTCGCAGGGATGCAAGATTACTTCTCGCCCGGACCAGTCCTCATCAGGATCAGGGTGGAACTGCTCCAGATACAGTCCCAGGCAGCACCATGGTAACAGTTACAAAAAGTACCAGGGAGTGAATGGCCACTGTACATCCCTCAGCTATTTCCCCCTGCAGCCCCACGACAACAGCCACTGTACGCATCAAGGAATGAACGGCCACTGTGCATCCTTCTGCTGCAGCCACATCTGGAGCCCTCCTCAGTGTGATGGCCACTGTACGCACACCGACAGGGAAAGGCAGGAGGAATGGAACCACAACGACGGCCACTGTATGAGTCGGGGAGGGAACAGCCACTATACATCCCTCATCCACCTTCTCCTCCTAATACAGAAGTAGCACCGCAGTAACGGCCACAGGACGTATCGGGGAGGGAACGGCCACTGTATATCCCTCAGCTACTTCCCGTCGGGCAGGCAGACCCGCAGCGACAGCCACTGCATGCGCCGGGTAGGGAACAGCCACTGCACATCCTTCATCTGCCCCTGCCTCCTTCGGAAGCAGCACAATGGCAACGGCCACTATACCCGCCAAGGAAGGAACAGCCACTGTATGTCCTTCTGCTGCTAGCCCAAGGACCTGTGGAACCGCGATGACGGCCACTGTACACCCTTCATCCACAGTCCCAAGGGTTCTCCCGGAGGAGAAGGTCCCTTGCGCAGCCCACCCTCCACCCTGCGGCCACGTGGGACGCCCCTGTGTCTCTCCCTCCAGGCGTGGTTCCCCACAGGTGTTGCCGTTCCAAGAGTGGTGGCGAGACCTGGTCGCTGAAGGCGGGATCCATGCCCTCCAGCCTGCCCCTGGACGATGCCGGGTCCTGATTGATCCCCTGCATGCGAGGTGCTGCAGTCAACCCCTGACAGTGCCCCAACCTAGAGGTAATCGGAGTCCGAGGCCTCCCATGGCTAGTCCTTGGACCCCAGCACGGGACCACCCAGGCCTCAGTCACCGTCGGCCCTCTGCCTGAAGTAAGAAGTGGCAGGCCCAACTCCTGATGCTGTTTGGCCCCAGCCCTGAGGGCCCCCCAACAGGTCGAGACCCTGACAGGAAAGGGCCTCCCTGCACCCCAGACCAGAAATGTACCCGGGCCGTGATGCCCCCGAGAGCTGTCCCCTGCCTACTGCAGGAGGGCTCACCCGTAGGGCTCCCTCCGACTCCTGGGTGCCATCTTGAATAAGCCCAGACCTCAGCAGCCCAGTGATGACACAGTGAGACCCCAGTGTCGTGTTAGAGACTTAACAGTGACAGTGCCTAGGTATTCTAGAAACAGTGAGACAGGAACACAGCCTGTAAAGTGGTGTGTTGGTGCCTAAGTTCCCAGGACTAGAGCAATATGCAAGTGTGTGGCGATACCTGAGTGCAAATAGACCAGTGTACTGTGCAGAGTCCAAGGGACAAATCTTATGAACAGTGTCACCATACCTATGTAATATTCACTTGTACAATAACTCAGGTATAATCAGTGTCTATGTGACGTGATGTATCATTGTTAACTAGCCTGTCACTACACCCATTCCACATCTAGTGCACCATTGTATGTACATTGTAAGGAAGTTGGATTAAAGCAATATATGTGTTAAGGTGTCTTGCTGAGCTTTTATGCCCTGTTCCTTTGTAAGTGTTCTATTTCCGGTCTAGAAAGATGACCCACTCAGTTGCTAATGTCTAGCACGAGAAGTCTACCTAAAAACATCAGGCATAACACTGGTGGCCAGCTGTGGTTCTGGATCCAATTAGAGGAAATAGGAAAAAATAGGGAAATCTAGCACAATGGCAGCCAAACCACATATCCAACTGCCAAAATTCAACCCCGAATAATATGATATCAATGTGTACTTGGCTATGGTAAAACCCATATTGGACATAGGGTTTGAAAATCACAGGGAGAAAATTGCCATCACACCTCCACACCTGGGCAAAATTGTGGCAACCATAGCCACGAAAATCGTCCCCAAACTAAAATGGGACCAATTCACACATATCCTGAAACAGGCAGTTATGCCTTCCTTGGGCAGGGTTGTCGCTCTCTCACAACTAGATGCCCTCATGTACGATGGTAGCCTCGATGACACATTCATCCAGGCCCGGCGACTCGCCACCTTTGCCTATCTCAAGGGCAACACAGCAACCCAGGATCAACATATATCCAGTACCCTGCTGAGGATCCTCCCGAGCACAGTCAGGGAACACTTCACAATTTATGATCCATCGGGAGACCTGGACCAAGACCAACAGCTTGTATGATGCCTCCTCACCGCCTGCCCCACACCTCAACCAATAAATGAAGTTAGCAAGTTCCCCACAAACAAGGCGGCGCCACAAAAGCAACGGATGCTCCCATCATAACCCACTAAGGAGCCATCACCTACCATACCCAGGGCACACCCTCTGAAGAAACGTCCCAACCCCAGAGAAAACTCCAACTAGATATCCAAAAATCCATGGGATTCACTGCCTGCAGTAGCAGTTGCCCTTTGCATGACATACGTGAGCAGCTGAAAGCCGCACGACCCAGGGCGGCCCCACAAGGGCGCCAGAAGGTGTCATCCTTGGACGAAGAAGCACCGGAAGACAACGCTTCACCCCTCTCCTATACAGACCCCAGGGAAGCGGAGCCCAATGAGGAGAGCAAAGTAGGACAGATGCATTTTTAGGTCTGCCTTCGCACCTCCCCACGGTGGCAGGGACCACTTCATATAAATACAGACCCCCAGTCTACGACAAGATGAGGTTGAATGGGGTCAAGGCAAGACTATTGGTTGACATGGGAGCAGCCAGATTCTGCCTCTACCCACATTTTTACTCCCGCCACAGATCCACCTTTGGCCCCCGTCTCCCCACCTCAGCCAACCTCGTAGACATGTGGGACAGCCCCCTACCTATCCGTGGGGAAACCTGGGACCTGCGGACTGAAACCCACCAAGTATCTGCAAGACATCCCTTCATCGTCTTCGATTCTACCTGCCATTCATACGATGGCTACTTGGAGCTGGACCTCCTACAGAAGCTCCACGCCAACATCGACTGCCACAAGCACAGCCTCCAGTTTCGTCCAGTCCCCCCCCCCGACCAGCCAGGCAGCACGTGCACACCTCCGCCCTCGACACCCCCCCTTCCTCCCCCCTCTCAATCACTCTGCACTTGCACATCTCCTCCACCAGCGCTCCTCACTTCACCCACCACTGCATCTTCCCACCTCCAATGTTCTTCTTCTTCTTCCTCTCCTACCTCCCCTCCACCTCCAACTTTTCCTACCACCATCGGTTCTGCCGTTACCATACCCCCCCACCACGAGGCTTGGTTGCAACTAAATAGGCCCAGCGGTACCTCCGTACTATTCTCCCCCAACTTACCATCCGGGCCCCTTTCATCATGTTTACTATCTCCCACATTCTTCGCTCCCCAAGTCCGAGCAGTGCGAATCGCCAACCTCGCCGCCACACCACTCACCCTCCCTAGAGATTTAGTAGTAGGAGATATGGAGGAAGACAAGCCTTGTGACACCCCCTCCCCCTCTCCCGCCACGCTACCTACTCTACCTGAACACCTTTCTACCCACCAAACAAACAGCCTCCAACAACTCCTCCTGGACTTCCAAGATCTTTTTTCATCTGGCCCAGCGGACATCAGGCACACCACCTACCTGATCGATGAAATTCACACCACGGGACCACCCATCTGCCAACCCTCACGACGAAAGAACCCTAGGCAATGGGCAGAGGAAGACCTGCAGGTCCAGGACATGCTAGATGCTGGCATCATTTCCCCTTCCACCAGCACCTGGTCCTCCCCCGTCATACTCGTTAGAAAAAAGGATGGCACCATGTGGTTCTGTGTTGACTACTGTAAGCTCAACAATGTGACCACCAAGGATGCCACCCCCATACCCAGGATAGACAATTCCTTCTACTCACTACACAGCTCTTCCTGGTTCTTGACCTTCGACCTACAGTCAGGGTATTGGCAAGTCCCTGTTCACCCAAAGGACAAACAGAAAACAGCTTTCTCCACCAGCAATGGCAAACATTATGAATTCAACGTCCTTCCTTTCGGACTTTGCAATCCCCCAGCCATGTTCTCCCGTCTAATGGAGCCAGTCCTCAGTGGCCTGACCTGGGAGATCTGCTTGGTCTAGACGATGTCATCATGTTCAGACAAACCTGGGCCGACCACCTTTGCCGCCTCAATCAGGTATTTATGCGAATACGCCAGGCCGGTCTAAAACTCAAGCCTTCAAAGTGTGTCCTAGCTGAAAGATCCATCTCCTTCCTAGGACACGTGATCAGAGCCGAGGGCATCTCCTCTGATCCTGACAAATTGCTTGCCATCGTTGACCTCCCTCTTCCTATGGATGTCCACAAGGTGTGCGCCTTCCTTGGACTGACCTCCTATTACAGGCGTTTTGTCAAAGGTTTCGCTGACATTTCCAAACCCAAGCACAACCTCACAAGGGAAGGCAAGCCTTTCGTTTGGACCGAAGCCCGGGTCACAGCCTTTAACACTCTTAAAAACAAACTCTTCTCAGCCCTGATTGTCACTTTTCTTGACTACAACCTACCTTTCCATCTGTACGCCGACATATCCCTGGTTGCCATCGGTGCCGTACTTGCACAGGTGCAGGACGGGCGGGAACATATCATTGCCTGCGCCAGCTGCACCCTCAACCGGACTGAGAGAAATTACGCTGCCACTAAATGCGAGTGCCTAGGCATCGTTTGGGCTTCAGACTATTTCCAGTCATATATTTCAGGCATCCATGTCATTGTCATCACAGACCAACAATTTCTGCAGTGGCTGCGACTATCCAACACCACCAGCACAGAAATAATTCGATGGAGAGAAGCGCTTGAGGAGTTTGATTTTGAAAAATCATACCGACCAGGGAAGCTACATACAAATGCCGGTGCTCTATCCCGCCTACCCATTAATTCCATCCGCACCAACACAGACCTCATCCGAATCTGGCAGGCCAAGCAATGCCCCCCATGGATACCACCACACACCTTCGCCAAATCGTACCAACACGGCGAACACCTGTTTAACCAAGATGGCCACATTGTTCTAGACCCCAATGCTACACAGGATGCCATGATTCACCTCCACGCTAATAACAGCATCCACCTCGACACCAAAAAACTACTAAAAGTTTTAAATTATATATGCTGGACACCCAACCCCTCCACCACTGCCAAAAACATCGTCCAAATGTGCCAAGCCTGCTCCTTGGGGAAGGACATCACTCTCACGGCAGGACCAACTGGAAAAATCACTGCACACAAACCATGGCAATTACTGTCAGTTGATGTAGTCGGGCCCCTAACACCCAAAGCAAGCTACAAGTACATCATTACCTTTGTAGATGTTTACTCCAAATTCTTCATTGCCTGCCCTGCAAAAGAACACAACGCAGTGACAGTAGCCGACGCATTGGTCCACCACGTTTTCCCATATTTCAGGCTTCCCCAGGCCCTACATTCTGATAATGCACCAGAATTCACCGGCAAGGTCTACGATGAATTAGCCACTCTGTTCGATTACCAAATATCCCACTCCTCCCCCTACTGGCTCCAAGGAAATAGCATGTGAGAGAGGAGCCATCGTTCTATCCTCAACCAGGTGTGGGCCTGAATTATACATTCGGGCAATGAAAATTGGCCAGCCCATGTGAAGTTGTTCAGTGGGGCCTGAACACATACCCTAGGGATGATGGGGTCACCCCCCATGAGCGAGTCTTCGGGAAAGCTTTGCTCCTTCTGTTCCTCCACCAGCACCTTCAGCCTCCTCCCCCGCCCTCCATCACTGACCCCCTACACCACCTCAGGAGGCGGCTCCACCATCTTAAACAACAAGATTTACAACCAGACACAATCACCTCCAATCCCTACAAACAGGGAGACTCTGTCGTCATGGCATGCCTACCTACCCAAGACAATGTATCTCTCCGATTTGAAGGCCCCTTTACCATCATCAAAGTCCCCAACCCATACCAAGTTATCATTCAGCATCATGGGCATACACACACATACTGCAACTGACACGTGCGCCCCTTCCAACCCACGGACAATAACACCCCGCCAAACCGTGTGCCCCACACCTCCCGCCGCACCATGCTGCCCTCTCCTCCTTCCAAGAATCCAGCCACTGACTCCTACTCCTACTCCTTCTCACCCTCCCCCTCCACCTCACCCGCCACAACCCCCTCCCCCACTGCACCCTTACCTGATTCCGGTACATCATCATCCTCCCCGCCTAGCACACCCCAAACTGTCACCTCCCCCTCCACCCAACAAGTTTCCATCACTGACCCACACCCCTAACAACTCACCAACAACACATCGCTCCACAACAACTCCTGCCCCAGCCACTGCGGAAACAACCACCCGCACCATACCACCACGATACACACCCTCCCCAACCCCTGCTTCCCCCATCCCCACCTCCCACACCACTTCACCTACGAGCCTCCCACGTGCAGCAACCACCACACATTCCACCCACACACCCTCACCTTCCCACCCCTTACCCACCGATCATGCCCACTATACACGCCACCTCTCATCGCACACACCACCAACCCGACCCTCCCACAACCAAAACTGAACACCCTCACCACCGTGTGGCCTCACAGCCTCATCCCCCATACCCGTCCTCACTACCACCACCACTAGAGCTGGATGCCTCTCATGCCCACCAGCCAGATACACCCCTATGCCCTCTCCTACATCACCGACATCACCACACTCAGCCCCAGACATGACACACTCCCTTAATACTACCCCCATCACACTCAGCCTACATCAGGCAAGGTGGATCACCCCTAGCCAGCATTCAGTTACTAGCCCCACACCAAGCACCACCACCAGAGATGAGGGTCCAATGCATCGTGTGGCATCCCCCACACGGACCTGGACAGAGAGTACAAGGGACACATCAACTCCTCTGCAACCTCTGCCACACTTCACACACACCCACACTCCACATTACATTCAACCCGCACCAAAAACCCAACCACATCACTCAACACTGGACCACCCTCCTCCAGCACCTCACACCTACACACCAGACCTCCACCATGAGCACATACCACCTCCAGTCACGGGGCCATGATTTTTTCACTATGGACGGTGGTGAAATGCGCGCTCTGACCGCCAGACCGCCCACCCCACTACGGAGCTGCGGCCCCACCCCCACCCAAGGAGGACACCACAGTGGGCCAGGTGAGCACAATGCTGGCCCAGAGTAAGACAGGCTCAGGTGTGCCACGACCTTGTGTGCCTCTTCCCCTCAATCTGCCCAACCATGATGTCAACCATGCGAGCCTGCTTCTCAGCCGGACCAGCCCTCATCAGGATTGGGATGGGACTGCTCCAGATTCAGTCCCAGGCAGCACTGCGGTAACGGCCACAGGACGTACCGGGGAGGGAACAGCCACTGTACATCCCTCAACTGTTTCCCCCTGCAGCACCACGACAATGGCCATCGTATGCATCGGGAAAGGAACGGCCACTGTACATCTTTCTGCTTCAGCCACATCTGGAGCCCGCCTCGATGTGACGGCCACTGTATGCACACTGACAGGCAAAGGCAGGAGGAATGGAACCACAATGATGCCCACTGTATGTGTTGGGGAGGGAACAGCCACTGTTCATCCCTCATCCACCTCCTCCTCCTATGGGAGTAACACCGTGGTAACGGCAACAGGATGTACCGGGGAGGGAATGGCCACTATACGTCCTTCTGCTGCTAGCCCAAGGACCTGCGGAACAGCGACAATGGCCACTGTATGCTTCAGGGAAGGGACAGCCACTGTACACCCTTCGTCCACAGTCCTGAGGGTTCTCCCAGAGAAGGTCCCTTGCCTGGCCCACCCTCCTCCCTGCTGCTGCATGGGATGCCCCTCTGTCTCTCCTTCCAAGTGTGGTTCCCTGGAGGTGCTGCCATTCCAGGAGTGGTGGCAAGGCCCGGTCACTGAGGGTGGGATCCACGCCCTCCAGCCTGCCCCTGGACGATGCCGGGTCCTGATGGACGCCCCGCAGCCGAGGTGCCGCAGTCAACCCCTGATGGCGCCTCAACCTATAGGTGACCGCAGTCCCAGGCCTCCCAGGGCCAGTCTTTAGACCCCAGTGCAGGACTGCCCTGGCCCCACTCACCGTCAGCCCTCTGCCTGGAGTAAGAAGTGGCAGGCCCGATTCCTGATGCTGTTTGGCCCCAGCCCTGAGGGCCCCTCACCAGGTCGAGACCCTGACAGGAAAGGGCCTCCCTGCACCCCAGACCAGAAACGTACCCGGGCTGTGACGCCCCCGAGAGCTGTCCCGTGCCTACTGCAGGAGGGCTCACCCGTAGGGCTCCCTCCGACTCCTGGGCGCCATCTCGAATAAGCCCAGACCTCGGCAGCCCAGTGACGACACAGTGAGACCCCAGTGTTGTGTTAGAGACTTAACAGTGACAGTGCCTGTGTATTCTAGAAACAGTGAGACAGGAACACCACCTGTAAAGTGGTATGTTAGTGCCTAAGTTCCCAGGACTAGAGCAATATACAAGTGTGTGGCGATGTCTAAGTGCAAATAGACCAATGTACTATGCAGAGTCCAAGGTATAAATCATATGAACAGTGTCACCATACCTATGTAATATACTCTTGAACAATAACTCAGGTATAATCACAGTGTCTATGTGACGTGATGTATCACTGTTAACTAGCCTGCCACTACACCCATTCCACATCTAGTGCACCATTGTATGTACATTGTAAGGAAGTTGGATTAAGGCAATAAATGTGTAAAGGTGTCTTGCAGAGTTTTTATGCCCTGTTCCTTTGTAAGTGTTCTATTTCCGGTCTAGAAACATGGCTCCGCTCAGTCACTGATGTCTTTAGGACGAGAAGTCGACCTAAAAACATCCACCATAACAGGCAAAATGATGGAGAAATGAAGCAGTACACAGTCAAGGACGTAAGGATGAACAAACAAGGAAGGAAACAGGACGATAACAGGGCTGAAAGGTGAACTTCGACAGAGAGAGAATTTGAGAATGAAAAAGGATGGGAAGCAAAGCTTGAAGGAAGAAGGAAAAGATGCTGAAAGTGGAACATTAAAAGAGAATGGCAAAGTAGGCAATGAGAGAGAGAGAGAGAGAGTAATAAAAATGGAATCAAGGATGTTGGTACAAGAGAAGGGGATGGGATGAACACAAAAGATGTTTGAGATGGTATTAACCCTTTGAGATTCTGATGTCTATTTCGAGCATCATTTCAAATCCAACCTTAGAGATTCCGATGACGCTTTTAATCATCATTTTAAGAAACTTGTAAAACATTCATTATAAATCGCTTTTACGCATCATAACAAAGAGGCTAGAGCATGATGTCATGGAATGGTTGCTCTATGCATGGCGGTACTGCACAGCTGGTCTGACTCATGGCTATGTTTCTTTATAACTTTATTCTTTGTGAATATTTTTCTACAACAAGGTATAAATTCTTTAGTTTTGCCTAACTTCAACTCATCACTTTGACCTTTTATTTTCTTTGTTTTCCTTTTATGAACATACTATGATAAAGGACAACAATTCAGCCTCAAAATAACACCACAACCAGCATCCTATCATAAAAAGTGTATTTACACTAACCGATCAAAAAAAACATTGCAGAGCGAATATGCGGCCGAGACTAAAATAAAATTGTGCATCTCTTTCCTTTCGCTTAACTGCATAATGAAATGTAAAACTTATCATAAACTATATATCACTGTAAATGTAATTTATTGTATTTTTCCATGGCTTAAACCAAATTTACATACCTTTACTCGTTATTTTGCCAAATATTTTTCTACGGCAAGGTATAAAATTTTTGCTTTTCGCCTAACTTCAACTTATCATTTTGACATTTTATTTTCCTTGTTCCCCTTTTTTGAACATACTACCATAAAGTACAACTATTCAGCTTTCAAATGACACCAAAACCAACATTCTATCATGAAAAATGTATTTACACAGAGTGATCAAAGTAAAATATTGAGCCGCGAAGATGTGGGTCAGTGTGAGTGGATGACTCTAACACAGACATAATGTGCCCAGCCCAGAAACCTGACAGGGTTAACAACTACTAGTAAATGTATCCTCCTTGGTGTAAATAATGCATCAATTATAAACCCAATGTAGTAGCGGTCGTTGTTGTTGTTGTTGTAGCAGTGAAAGTCACTACAGCAAAGGCAGCATCACCCTGAGGTGATAGTGGTAGGAACAGTAGTAGTTGCAGCAGTAGTAGTAGTAATAGTAGTAGTAACAGTAGTAGTAGTAGTTGTGCTTGGGGCCAACTGATTGTAATATGAGGGTTAGTGTTAACCTTCACATTACAACTCCAAATGGTGATCTGTATAAGGAGGGTTGGTTTTGATCTTCACAATATGGTTCCCCAACGGATGGAAGTGATAAAAAAAATAAAAAGTAGTAGTAGCTGAAAGACAGCATAGTGTCTCTTGGAACGCCCAACCACCTCCACCAGGAATTCAGCATAGTGCCCCCGTGAACTCCCAGACACCCCCACAAGGACCCCACGGAGGAGCAGCAGCGGCGCACGGAGACTTGGTGCGACAACGGCCCAAGTCAGCCTGGGCCGTACGCCCCTATGACTCGGAGCCCTCCCTCCGTCACCATAGCAAGAATCCTGCACTACCTTCCAGGCGAGTTTCCACCAACCAACCTCGGGGTGGAGCTGTCTGTCTAGCTCCTGCCAGCCTCGCCGCCACACCATGTGGAATCAAAGTGATACTGAATAAGACCTATGCACAATACCCCTCATATCACAGTAAGAGAAACACCCACGCCGTGGAGTTTGTATTAATAATTAACCAAAAGTCCCTTACTTCCAGAAACTAGTAAAGTGAACACGCTACCAGTAAACTCCGCCTCGTACTACCATAATCACAATTAGACCCCAGTGCCTTACACCCTCCCCTAGTGAGCCTCATCTCTAACTCCTCCACGTGCTCAGAGACCTTGGACTGTACTAATTCTGCATACTCCGCCTCGAGTGTTATTTTAAGTGCATTCTCCCATAGTATCCTGTGAGATACTGATTATCTAGATATAAGTGTTTGTGATTAACCAAATATTGTGTTGGAACATCTGCTGTTGTCTCTTGTCTGATTGAGTAATACACGTGTAAAGGTTATTGCCTGGAGTTTTTGTGTCCTGCCTCTCTCTTATTTGTTCTAAGCCTCGGTCTCAAAAGGGGACCCCGCTACATGTTAGGTGTTTTAGGAACGGGAAGTCGAGCCATAAACACCTAACAGTAGTAGTAGTAGTAGTAGTACTTGCTGTTGTTGTTGTTGTTGTAGGAGTAGTAGTAGTTGTTTAATATTTTAGAGTGCTTACTAGCATCATGATAGGTATCTAAACTATAGAGAGTAAGAAAAAAAAGATTCAAAAACGTAAGTAAACCAAAAAGACATGCTGTGAAGAGTATGTACGAAGGAGCTAGGGCTACGGTACGAGTGGATGGTGAGCTGAGTTCTTTGATCTCAATGTGGGACTGAAACAGGGTTGTGTGATGTCTCCATGGCTGTTTAATATATGCATGGATAGGGTTGTAAAGGAGGTGCAAGGTAAGGCAGTGGATGTGGGGGGTGGCTTTAATGAATGAGGGTGAGATTTGGAAGATTCCGGTGTTATTGTTTGTTGATGATACAGTATTGTTGAGTGAAGATGAATGGGAGTTGCGAGGTTTGGTGAATGAATTTGGGACAGCATGCAGGAAGAGGAATCTGAAAGTTAATGTAATCAAGAGTAAAGTTATGGTGTTTGAGAGGAATGAAGTCACAGAATGCACGGTGAGGCTGGATGGCGAGGATATGGAGAATGTGAGTGCATTCAAGTACTTGGGTAGTGTGATGAATAAGGATGGAACTTTGGGGGATGAAGTGCGTGAAAGGGCACAGCAGCGAAGGAAGGTTGTTGGTTCACTGAAAGCAGTGATGAGAAACAGGAAGGTGAGTATGAAAGTTAAGAAGTCACTGCATGACAGTATTGTGATCCCTACCCTGACATTGGAAGTGAGGCATGGACCTTGCAAGAGGGGAGCAAGTCAAGAGTGAGAGCAGTGGAAATGAATTACTAGAGAGGAGCATGTGGAGTGACATGGAGGGACAGGTTGACGAATGAAGAAGTGAAAGAACGTGGTGGGGTGGATGTGGATGTGGTTGAGAAGATTTGGAGAAATACACTGAGGTGGTTTGGACATGTGGAGAGAATGGAGAATGAAAGACTGACTAAGAGGGTGTATGAAGGTGAGGTGGAGGGAGGGAGAGGGAGGGGACGATCGAGGATGAGGTGGAGGGATGGAGTTGAGAGGTATATAAGGGAGGGGGAGTGAGTTGGGGGGAGGGTAGTCAAATGGTGGGTGACAGCGATTTGGAGGCGTTTTGTCTGCGGCCACCCTTTGCGGGATTAGGGCGTCGGGCTATAGATAGATAGATAGATGTACACTAAATTAGTGCACATGAATAAAATATAAGAATGGATCATTGTTAATGTATTATGTAAAGAGAAATGGGCTTGTGTCATCTAAGAAATGCATTTTGTTGAACACATTTTGTTATAATTACAAAACATTGTGATTACAAATAATAATACAGTTGCCACAAACCAATTTTGTTCAATACTTCGTTATTAATTAAATTAAATTTTGCTAACGTATCACACTGGAATACCAAAATTTTATTGATTTAACTTTTTTTATTTGTCTTGGCAAAACACTATAGCCTATTTGATCTGATCTGCGAAGAGATGATCCCTAAGTTTTTGAAAGCTGGCAGCTGACTGGTTGTCCTGGAGCATTCATTATTAATGATGCAATGTTAATTATTTTTAATATATGGGTTTCAATAACCTTATGATAAGATTGCCTAAACAGTGTATTCGACATAGTTATTTGCAAAGATTAATTTAAAAACGGGGCCTTACTAAGTTTATCAGATGGCCTAGATACGTGTGAAATTTTGAATTCTCTGAACAAAACAAAACACGTCTAGGTAAACTTTTACAAGTACAAACCACTGAGCTCTATAGTATGGAGAGGCTATCTCTGCCTCGAGCGTGTGATTTTGGCCGCCATATTGGAACACCAGCGCTCAAATTCAAATACTTTATTTCCACTAAGCAGTGGTTATCGATAATGATACATTCGTTGCTTATAACACAAAAACATATATGGATTATGATTTCTTTCTGCCTAGTTCAACAAATTATATTCGGTACATTCAGCTAATGAGTTTAAAACGGAGATACTGGGGAAAAGTCTTCCCGCTTCACCTCAGGGGGCAGTAATGGTATAGAACAGTGGTTCTTAACCCCTTTAGTACCAACACCCATCTAGTAGTTGGTCCTTCCCTCCATGCCCCCTCACATCTTCAGCCAAATTAATAAAATTCCCTACCATACTTCAAGGAAAAACTGAAAAAAATCGTTTTTTAGTCTTTTTATTAAGCATGAATTCTGTGCAAACAATATACCCAGCATATTTAATGAGGTTACTTTCTTACTAATTTAATGAGATACTTGACACTGCTTCTTAGCTACCAGATCTTGAATGCATGGTCGAATGCGAGAGGATGTACAATGTAAGTCCCCTTCAACGTTCAGCCAGTTTCTGTACTTGGTCTTGACAGCAACGAGCATGGAAAATGCAGCTTCACAATGATATGTAGATCCAAACATTGTAAGAATTTGAAGAGCTTGATGTGAGATCAGAGGGTAAACAAGAAGGTACTTGACCCAGAACGTCTCAAGATCCAGTTCTTTGAAGTCTTCCTCAGCAGAGGAGATTAACTTTGACTCAAGAAACTCCTCTTGCACTTCATCCCAGACATCAGCTACCTCACATTGAAATGGGTTCCTGAAGAATTTCCAGGCTTCTCATCTATATCTGGAAAGTGTCTAATTAATTCTGCTTTCAAGTTGGTCAGATGAGTGATTATTTTTTTTTAACTCAGAATCAAGGTAAATGTGAATGAGAGTAAAATCCAAGTTACTAAAACTGTATTTCCATCCTGAATTCGACATTTCCAGAGGTTGAGTTTGGCCATGAAGGCTCAAATGGTGTCGTGGTGCATGATGATGTTTTTCCCTTGTAGTTTAAGGTTGGTTGCATTCAGCGCTTCAAAGATGTCCACCAGGTAAGCTAGAGATAGCAGAATGCTTTCAGAATGGAACTTGTCATGGAGATCTGCCTTCTGCTGGGAATCTAGAAAAATTGCTACTTCTTCTCGTAGTTCATAAAGTCGTCCAAGCATGTTTTGTATTTCTTTCATAATCATCTTGATATTGGCCATGCTCTTGTTAACTCACCATCTGCCTGCTATTTTCAGCCATATTAATCACCCTTGTGCCGGCCATTTTTTGGCCTTTTTTTATTGGTTAAAATGATAGATTTTGATGTGAAAACAACGAATTTTACCATTAAAATACTCACCAAAGCTCAGAAATGGCTTTTATTGAGTCCTGCATACTCGTATACAGGTATTCCTATTCTCTCACGCTCGCCACCTACGTGAGAGAAAGCCGTTTTCTGTGTAAGGCAGACTCAGGTATTTATGTTGGGAAGGTATAGCAATGTTCAGTACACTTTTCTGATTACTTATTACTTCAACATCTGTCACAATTTGCACGTCTCTCTCACTGTCAATGCACTGTTTACACTTACTTGAAGATAGGTACAACCTGACTTTACTACGAACGGTCCTGGCACTTACAAGAAGGTATTTACAGCTTGACATCACTATGTACAGTTCTTACACTTACAAGAAAATATTTACAACTTGATTTCACTATGTATAGTTCCTTCACTTACATGAAAATGCCTACACTACATACGCACTGGGTGAGGCACACAGGCAGAGTGAGGCAGAGCGAGTGTGAGGGGAGGAGTGAGTGGGTGTATGGCCTTGACAGCCTGAGGCCTGATAAAGGAACAGTTAACATACATGCCTGCCAATTTTTACCCACGAATTTTGAAAAATGTGGTCACAGTGAATATTTTAATTTTAAACTGTTTTAAAACGGCACTGGCACTGACCACAGATTTTTGTTAGACTGTTTTAAAACAGCACTGGCACGTGGCAGGTTAAGAGAATTACAATATATAATTAAAGAAATTCCTACTTTTACCTCTGGTATGGAATTGGCCACAAAATATATATCTTACTTGTGAAATGTAACGCCTTCTCTCTTCAGTGAATTCTTGTGCCCATTTTTATGTCCGTAAACTGCTCAGTGGACCATGGCACTATATTTTCCGGAATCATCAGCTGCTTTCAATAACCCACAGAGCAGCTCAGTACAAAAACGCTGGCCTCAGGCATGGTGTAACATGGCTGCTGCTACATCAGCACCGCCTTGGTGGCGGCTACATAAATTACGCTGTGCTACCCATGAAACAGCCTCCACCTGATTCCCAGTATCTTTCGCTCAGAAAGTGGTATCTGGCAACCGCCGCCGCGCAGTTATATTTCCTACATTGCACACCGGTGTCATATGCAAGGAGGGACTCTATGCAGGAAGTTGCCGTTTCCTTCTGTAGCCTAAATTAATCTAACCTAACCAAATCTAAACTAACCTAACCTAACCTAATCCTAGATCAATCTAACCTAAATAAACCTAATTTAAACTAACCTTAATTCGCGAAATGACTGATTTCATAATGTGCTTGTAACAAATATATATATATATATATATATATATATATATATATATATATATATATATATATATCGACCTATAGTTACCTATAGGTCGATAAGACATGCAACTATTTCCCTGACACATATATTTCACAAAATGTTGTTGATAAATGGCACAATACTTGAAATAACATGCGGATACTTTCAGCTAGCAAATAAAAAGGGAACTCGGCGCATGCGCACTGAGAGGAACGGTAACTTCCAGTACAAGTCACTCCGTGCATACGACACCAGAAAGAGCAGTATTTAGGTAAACAACGCCAAAAAGCAATATATCAGTGTTTTTACTGTGTATATCTCGCATTACAGAAGAAGAAACCACAATTTACTAAAGTTGAGGCTTAGCCATACGAAAGAATGTGAAACGCACAGCCTATCGCTCAATGGTTTCAGGGTTAAAATGCGGAGAAACTCTCGTAATACTTATTTTACATCCTAAATCAACATCACTGAAGGAAAAATCTATCTATCTATTGCCAGACGCCTCAATCCCGTTTGGGGTGGCCACAAACAAATCGCCTCCAAGTCGCCCTGTCCCCCGCCATTTCACTCTCCTGCTCCCAACTCACACCCCCCTCTCTCATATACCTCTCCACCCTATCTCTCCATCTCATCCTCGGCCTTCCCCTCCCTCTTTCCCCCTCCACCTCACTCACATACACTCTCTTCGTCAGTCTTTCACCCTCCATCCTCTCCACATGGCCAAACCACCTCAGTGTGTTCCTCATAACGCTTCCTATCACATCCACATCAACACCACAACGTTCCTTTATATCCTCATTCGTCAGCCTGTCTCTCCATGTGACTCCACAGGCTCCTCTTAAATAACTCATTTCCACGGCTCTCACTCTTGACTTGTGTCCTTCCAACAACGTCCAAGCTTCACTTCCGTACGTTAGAGTTGGTATCACAATACTGTCATGTAGTAACTTTTTCACTTCCATGCTCACTTCCCTGTTTCTTATCACTGCTTTCAAAGAACCAGCAACCTTTCTTCCCCGTACATTTTCAAGCACTTCACCCTCCAAACCTCCATCCTTACTCATCACACTACCCAAGTACTTAAACGTACTCACATTTTCCAATTCCTCACCATCCAACCTCGCTGTACATTCACTGACTTCACCTCTCTCAAAGACCATCACTTTACTCTTCCCTACATTCACCTTTAGATTCCGTTTCTTACACACTCTCTCAAACTCATCCACCAAGCCTTGCAGCTCCCCTTCGTCTTCACTGAACAACACAGTATCATCTGCAAACAACAGTACAGGGAGTTTCCAAACACTATCCTCTCTCACCAGGGCCACTCCAACATCCACTACCCTACCTTGTACCTCTTTTATTACCCCATCCATGTACAGATTGAACAATCATGGAGACATGACACATCCCTGTTTCAACCCAACTTTCAAAGAGAAAAATTCACTTAGTTCACCATCCACACGCACTGCAGCCTTCGCACCATCGTACATACTCTTCACAGCATTCAACAACCTCCCATCTACTCCATATATTCTTAACACTTTCCACAATCCTAGTCTATCCACCCTGTCATATGCTTTCTCCAAATCCATGAAAGCCGCGTACTATAAATCACACAGAAAATGGTAATGTCGAAATCACAAGTGTCATGAAATCAGAAAAATAAACACCTAAAAATACATTATTGTCCACATTTAATTTTGTATGCCAGATGATATTTACGAGGGAAAACCCATGAACGCAGTAAGCAAGCTGGATCGTCAACATGATACTACAGCCCATCGGTGCAAGCAGATCATTGTTCTATATTTACCAAATATTCCAGGAAGACAGATATCCCGGAAGCTCAACATCAAGTAGAGGACAGTTAACGGACAGATACCCCACAAACATATGAGTAATGGCCCGATTCTGGAAAGTATTGGATTCATCATGTTTATAACGGATTATGGAATGCAGAAAATGGATTTGTATTGGGCCAGTGCACGATTTACATTACCAGAGAGTATTGGCACGCATGATCTGGTTCCATATTGGCCCATTATGTGCATCAAGATATTGGATGTTAAGGAACTGGCTCTTTATTGGCACAATGAATACCAAACACCGAAATCAATGGATATGGCTTACCTGTATACACTCTTGTATAATATAAGCATAAAGATGGCTTCTTAAAAAAATTTATAATAGAAAAAAATATATAAAAATTACACTGACCGGGATTAGAACCTGCACCACAACACTGAGCCAATCATTCCTGTGTCCACTTGACCACCATGTCATCCCACCTTTCTGGGCTTGAGAGGAGATATTTCCTGTTTTTATTTTTGTTCAGCGACAGTATATTAGAAACTATATGCTTATTTAATATAAATATTGTCTTATTAATCTTGTAAAGCTACTATCAGTACCCAGTATCATGCATAAAGTTAAATACCATTCATCACAGACCATATTCTCACACATAAGAATATCAAAATGTTAATATTTGGAATGGCAGAATATTCCAAAAGCAAATATGTATTATATTAATATTTTATGGAACTATTTGCTTCAATTATAAGGATAATAGTTTCTGCTATGCTGTTTCTACTTAAACTGGCATCTTTCTTGAATAATGCGTTATAACAGAACCTAATGCATTAGAATATGCTGACATTCACGATCGAAGATAGACAGGATGTAGTTAGAGCCCCATTATTGTCTTATTCTGCCAATGAGCTAAGTGAAAAAAAAAAAAAACTAAAAGGCAGGCTATGTTAATGAGGCATTTAATTTACACTCCCGAGAACCACATATACAGTCGAAAGGAGCGTACACACACACACACACACACACACACACATATATATATATATATATATATATATATATATATATATATATATATATATATATTGTTACGGAAGAGAGGGAAATAATGAACACTTTAAGTGAGAATACTAAAAATCACTACTGTCCCGTAAAGTTCCAGGTTCAAAACAAAAGAGTTAGGTAAAATTACAAGTTAAAGTTTAATGCTCAAACTAACAACTAAACATTCAGGATTCATAAGGATAATGTAATGGCAAAGAGGTTACATATATGGTTAACTGCAATAGCCTCTATTAACACGAAATTAGCAAGAGTAAATTTATCTAAGTCAGCCCTGATAAAATGAGAAAACTGGATAATGTTCAGTGAATGCAAGATATATTATTACAGACACAAAATATTATTACTACTGGCTGACACCAAAAACACATGAATCACAAAAACCTCACTAGACCTACGAATTAACACCTTATGCTATACAGTACAAGAAAAATGTAATAACACTTATACTCAAATGACGCAGCTGCTAGATGGTTGGAGACTTCCTAAACACTCACAAAAATAATAACAACTGTACAGGGGAGGACAGAGATGTGAACAAAATGAGGAGTAGATCTAAGTGGCAATTACTGCAGAGACTGAGCTCATTATATAGGGGCCGGCAGAGCTTGTTACAACTTGTAAGAAGGACGCGCAAATGAAGCCATAGGGGACAAAGAGTTGACACTTCTGCTCTGAACAACAGAAAGAACGACTTACTCTACTATAAGGGTAGAAGGGGGGAGTGAGGTAGAACACGCTCGTGATCAAACATGCAGCATACTGTACGTTAGAATTACACAAAGGATGATGAAATCATAGGCTGTGTAACACCTCCCCACAGAAAAAAAAAAAAAGAAATTTACGAAGGAAATTTCTTATTACTCTAAAACAATCTGTCTAAAGTCTAGATAAGCAATCTGCAATAACATTTTCTTTCCTCTTGACATGTTGTATGTCTAATGAATACTCCTGAAGAAGTAGACTCCATCTTGTCAATCTCTGATTTTTATCTTTAAACTTACTAAGGAATTTCAGTGGGTTATGATCGGTATAAATGACTATGGGGTCAAAACCAGAACACAAATAAAATGAAAAATGCTGTAAACCCAAAATCAAGGGCAAAAGCTCTTTCTCAATAGTTGAGTAGTTCTTCTGAAGTGGAGTGAACTTCTTACTGTAATAAGATACAGGGTGTTCAATACCCTGATCATCCTCTTGCAGCAAAACAGCCGCAGCTCCTGTATCACTTGCGTCAACAGCCATCTTAAAAGGCTTAGCAAAATTTGGAGTAGCGAGCACTGGCTGACTTAATAGGATACCTTTAAGTTTACTAAAAGAGGATTCACAGTTATTGGTCCAGACAAATTTAACTCCCTTTTTCAGTAGGTCTGTAAGTGGTGATACAAGAATTGAAAAGTTAAGAACAAATCTCCTGTAATAACCTACCATTCCCAAAAATCTTTGTAGCTCTTTCCTACTTTTAGGTCTGGGAAGATCACTTATAACCTGAACCTTAGCTGCTGGTGGTGCAACATGTCCATCACCAATTACGTACTCAAGGTACTGAACTTTAGCTTGACCAAACTCACACTTTGATAAATTAGCTACAAGATTAGCCTGAACCAAACACTCAAGAAATTTACTGACATGGCATAGGTGATCTTTCCAGTTGTCACTGAAGATTAATACATCATCAATATAAACAACACACCCTGCCAAACCCTCTGTTACAACATTCATGAGCTTCTGAAAAGTGGCTGGTGCATTCTTCATACCATATGGCATTACAGAACATGCAAAAGTCTTTCCTAGTGTTACAAAACATGAGATCTCCCTAGCACGTTCAGTCATAGGTACTTGCCAGTATCCCTTTAACCAATCAAACTTACTTATGTACCTAGCCTTTCCGATCTTGTCTATGCAATCTTCCACGCGAGGAAGAGGGTAAGTGTCTGTTTTGGTTATCTGATTAACACGTCTGTAGTCGATGCAAAGCCGCTGTGACCCACCTGGCTTAGGGACTAGAGTGACAGGAGAACTCCACTCGCTCTGACAGAGCTCAATCATCTTGTGGTCCAACAGGTAGCCAAGCTCCTTCTGGATGAGAGGAACTTTCACTGGGTTCACACGGTAAAGAGGCAATTTAATTGGCTTTGCGTCTCCAACATCGACATCATGCATCAACACAGTGGTTCTTCCTGGAGTGGCACAGAACACTTGCGGGTACTCCTGCAGTAGTGCCGAAAACTCCTGCATTTCCTCGGGAGGTAGATGAGAAAGCTTAGTCTGGAGATCATTCATGATATCAGGATTCTTCCCCAAACTATCACTCAGGCTCAAGCTGCATGGGAGAGCTTCACTTGCAGACTCGGGTGGAACAGCTACAGTGCAGACTGGGTTATTTTCGTCCCGCCTGTGATATAACTTTAGCATGTTGATGTGACATAGTTTCTTGTTCTTTCTATGATCTGGTGTGGCGATGACATAGTTGACATCACTGAGTTTCTTCTCCACATAATAAGGACCACTAAACTTGGCTTGAAGAGGTTGCCCATGCACCGGTAGCAGAATCAAAACCTGATCTCCTGGCTGAAAGTGGCGTAACCTGGACTTCTTATCATACCAAGTCTTCATCTTCTCCTGAGCAGCTCCTAAATTCTCTCTCGTCAGCTGTAAAGCAGTGGACAGTCGTTCTTTGAACTTCATCACATACTCCAGCAGGTTGACATCATCTTCCTCCGACAGCCAGCATTCCTTGAGTAGCTTAAAGGGTCCTCTTACTTCATGGCCAAACAGTAATTCAAAAGGTAAGAAGCCCAGTGATTCATTTGGAGATTCTCTTGCGGCAAATACAACGAATGGAAGACCTTTATCCCAGTCTTTCTGATGTTCCAAACAGAATTTCTTGAGCACCGATTGGAGAGTTTGATGATATCTCTCCAACGCTCCTTGGGTCTGGGGATGGTAAGCTGAAGACGTGATCTGGGAGATGCCCAACTCTTTCAGAGACTGTTTGAAAACATTTGACATGAAATTACTTCCCCGGTCTGACTGTACCTCTTTGGGCAGACCAAACTTTGTGAAGAACCCCAGGATTTCCTTAACCACGTTATTTGCTGAGATATTTCTAAGTGGAATGGCTTCAGGATAACGAGTAGCCATATCAATCAGGGTCAACACATAAGACAATCCTGAAGAAGTCTTAGGAAGAGGGCCCACAATATCCCCCAACACACGGGTGAATGGCGCCTCAAAAGGAGGAGTGGGAACTAGAGGTGCAACCTTTTTGGTCTGATTTCACTTCCCCACAATTTGACAGGTGTGACAAGACTTACAATACCAGGAAACATCCCTGAAGATACCTGGCCAGTAGAAGTGTTTCAAAATGTGTGCCATAGTCTTCCTCACTCCAAGGTGTCCTGCCAAACAGGAATCATGAGCCACTCTAATGATATCCTGCCTACAAACACGAGGGATGACAACTTGATGTACAACCTCCCATTCACAATCGGCTGATGCTGTTGGGGGTCTCCACTTTCTCATAAGTACTCCTGACTTTATATAACAACAAGTAGAAGCACCAGCTGGCTCTTCTTCACTGCAAGCAGAGTTAGCTAGACCTTTCAACTCAGGGTCAGCAACCTGCAACTCAACCAACTCTTGACGAGACAAATTATCAACACTGCGGGGTACTGCCTCATCTGGTGAGTGGTCCAAATTAGCAAGAAAAGTGTCAGCTAGGATAACATCATCATCATCATTATCCTCTAAGTCACCAGTAACTTTAGACTTAGCCCTAGTGACAGCACATGCAGAGAACACATCAGGGACATCACAATCCTGGGTCGCAGCCACTGGCTCACTAGACAACTGAGGAGCTGGACACACTTGACTTCCACCAATATCATTTCCAAGTAAGAAAGTTACACCTGACATTGGGAGTGTCTCAACCAACCCAACCATAACGGAACCATTAACAAAACCAGACTCTAAATTCACTCTGCACAGAGGGACAGAGAAGTAATTATTCCCTACACCTTGTAAGATTACAGTTTCATCAGAGGAATTAACATTAAAGCCTAGAACACTGGTCAGCATAAGGGATTGGCAAGCACCTGTATCACGATATATTTTAACTGATTTCCTGTCATTACTGTCCAGAGGACTGACAAAACCATCAGACAGGAAATTAGCACATGAACTCTTGAGAGTGTCACCCACGTTACTGCTCAAAAGAGGAGCTTCATCATGAGAATTTAATTTACCCCTCAAAGCAGGTTCAGTTAACTCAGTTAAAGAATTCTGGGAACTCTCAAGGGTGGACACTAGACCAATTGACTGAATATTTAAAGACTCCTTTTTGTTCACATCACGCTGTCTCCTGAAACATTTCTCCGTAGTATGATCAAGCTTACTACAATAAGTACATTTACTTTTCTGAAATCTAGAGGTGAAGCTGGTATTTACTTCCTGAGAAACATAATCTTTATTCTCTTTCCTGTTACCTGTACTCTGAGTAGAGGCAACGCACTTACTCTCAGCTTTCCTTTTTTCTTTAGAATATCTCTTGTGAGTGAGAACATTCATCAGCTAAAACTGCAGCATCAGACAAATTATCTATTCTTCTCTCATCAAGATATAGGCTTACATCATTATTAATACACCTTTTGAAGTCCTCCAGCAAAATCATCTGCTTAAATTTATCAAAATCAGAATCCACATTCTTAGAAATTAACCACTGCTCTAACAGATCTTCTTTGATTTTTGCATACTCAACATGGGATTGCTTATCTTGCTTATAAGTTGTCCTAAATTTTACTCTAAAGGCTTCAGGAACAAGCTCATAGGCCTTAAGAATCAAGCTCTTAACTACATCATAATTATCACATTGATCCTGAGGCAAAGATGCATAAGTTACTTGAGCTTTACCGGTGAGAACAGTTTGAAGGAGTACTGGCCAATACTTTTTGGGCCAATTAAAACCTGTAGCTACCCTCTCAAACAACTGAAAATACTTTGTTAAATCATATTCATTAAAAGGAGGGACAAGTTTAACATTTTTAGCCACATAAAAATCATCAGAGCTAGATGATCCAGTTCCACTCTGTTTCATGCGATACTCATGGTCTGCCTGAATCCTAGCAATTTCAATTTGTGCCTGTGCCTCCTGAATACGAGCCTGAGACTCAGCCTCCTTAGCACAAGCCTCCTGCAGGGCTACCTGTAACTTAGCTATTTCAATCTGCGTTTGCTCATCTGGAGGAGTTACATTAAACAAGCTTTTATTAATCATGTCAACAATTTGATCTTTAGAATGATCAGAGCGAACAGCAATTCCCAATTGTTGAGCAACAAGCTTAAGTTCATTCTTTGTTCTGTTTTCTACATCACACACTGTTTGCACATTTGACAAAAAATCTTTGGCTTCATCAAGAGTAGTAATAGTAGACATCATGAATAAATCACAGTCACAAAATATCAAGCAATATCCTTATGATAATATCCTGAATATCCTGATAAGAGGTCGCCAAATTTATGTTACGGAACAGAGAGAGATAATGAACACTTTAAGTGAGAATATTAAAAAATCACTACTGTCCCGTAAAGTTCCAGGTTCAAAACAAAAGAGTTAGGTAAAGTTACACGTTAAAGTTTAATGCTCAAACTAACAGCTAAACATTCAGGACTCATAAGGATAATGGGATGGCAAAAAGGTTCCATATATGGTTAACTGCAATAGCCTCTATTAACACGAAATTAGCAAGAGTAAATTTATCTAAGTCAGCCCTGATAAAATGAGAAAACCTGATAATGTTCAGTGAATGAAAGATATATTATTACAGATACAAAATATTATTACTACTGGCTGACACCAAAAACACATGAATCACAAAAACCTCACTAGGCCTACGAATTAACACCTTATGCTATACAGTACAAGAAAAATGTAATAACACTTATACTCAAATTACACAGCTGCTAGATGGTTGGAGACTTCCTGAGCACTCACAAAAATAACAACTGTACAGGGGAGGACAGAGATGTGAAAAAAATGAGGAGTACATCTAAGTGGCAATTACTGCAGAGACTGAGCTCATTATATAGGGGCCGGCAGAGCTTGATACAACTTGTAAGAAGGACGCGCAAATGAAGCCATAGGGGACAAAGAGTTGACACTCTGCTCTGAACAACAGAAAGAACGATTTACTCTATTATAAGGGTAGAAGGGGGGAGTGAGGTAGAACACGCTCGTAATCAAACATGCAGCATACTGTAAGTTAGAATTATACAAAGGATGATGAAATCATAGGCTATGTAACAATATATATATATATATATATATATATATATATATATATATATATAATTAGGTCTGTAAAATTATTAAACTTGTCGCATCCAGCTAAGGATCCCTGATGGCGCTGTGGGCAGCATGCTAGCGTGTGAGTTGCGAGGACGCAGGTTCGAATCCCGCCTAAATAAGTAATTTAATTTCTCTCATTTCAGACATTCATCGCTTGACAGCAGTGCAGAAAGTAAGGAGTGCTGGGCTTGACATCATACGGTCTTGGCAAATTAATGAAATCTGGGTGAGCTCCATGAAAAATAAAGGCATGAATTCAACTCTATATCAGTTATTGGAATTATAATGAAAGACAATAATTGGCCCATAATCAGATTGATACATTGCCGTTAATGGGCCGGGGTGCAAACGGATAATGGATTTACATTGACCCATTGCTGACAGTAGAACCTGGAAGTATCGAACCAATACTGAATTCATGTACAGGAAAACCAGTATTGAGCCATTATTGTGCCAATGGTTCAATGTTTGTTTGGTAAGTGATATAGAGAGGTAGAACATAAAAAACCTGACAAATGGAGCCCCTTGTAGCAAATTATTGCATGAGCCTAAGAACAACCCCTAACCACCAGTGTTGCTGTCAAGAAGCAAATTGATCTTCCGGTATTCAGTTAGTGAAACCAGTGCAACTTTGGGGGAAAACTGGTCATTTTATTCACACGATGAATATCCAACATGTAAAAAAATATGTAGTGCAGTTTCATGTAAGAACTAAACATGGAGAGGATAGTCAAAAGCAACAGTGCGACGATGAAGAGAACTTCAGACGAAAAGGATTGTATAAAAGGAGGGAAGAGGGGTATCGTGACAAAGGCCGAAATACCCACCTACCACCATGGCATGATACTTCCCACACACACACCTTGGGCCTTCCGTGCAGCGTTGCCAAAGGAAAACCATAGATATCCGCTAGATTGGTCCCAAAAGTAGTAAAAATCCGCATAACAGGGAAATTAAAGAGAACAGTGCTAGGCAGGACTTTAAAGGAATGCCATATACACAGAAAATATTTACATTTTTACCAGCTAGATTGCTTTTAAAAACTTTAAATTTAGCGGTAAACTTACTACATTGGTAACACTGCTGGCATGACTCGTGACGACGAGTGGAAACGTGCCAGATGTCGCTTTTTACTTAATTATTGTTATTGGCCTAAAAAGAAATAAACGCTAAACCTAACTAATATTTTCGCATCATTAGTTTTTTTACACCATAAATAATGTTTGCAGGACAGGCAAATACTGTTTCTGTCTCCTAACTCCCAATCAAGTGAATGTTGCCAGACCCAGGGAGTTTGTCCGAAACTTAGCGAGACATCACTTGTTTGGGCGATACCTTAATTTTTTCCCCCATGTTCAGGCAAATTAAGGTAAATTATGTCATTACTTCAACATCCTGTCAAATTTAACCTAGTAAAACATCGGAATTCCAATGACAAATGACGTCAACGTGTGAAGAAGCTGTATGTCACCGTTACTTTTAAATATCCCGCAGCCCATACCTTGTCACAGCCCTGTTGTAAGTTGTAAGTAGATGTTCGAAACTAAAAAGATAGAAAACTTACTGATGATGCGAAAGTAGAAAGCATAATGCAAACTGACGTGACAGCAAAACACTCTCGCGTAAATCTGAATATTGGTCTGCTTGGTCAAGTAGGACACCCCATGAGCGGCTTACCCCCTCCCCCGTCCCCCTCCGTCTATCATTCATCAAGATTCAGGGAATATGTTACATATCATTGCAATTCCGATGTTTTACTAGGTCATATTATACAAACTATCGCAGTAATGCATTACTTCAGTTTACTTGAACATGGGGAAAAAAATCGAGGTACTCGTAAAATTTACCTGGACGTGTTTTGTTCCGGGAATTCAAAATTTCACACGTATCTAGGCCATCTGATAAACTTAGTAAGGCCCCGTTTTTAAATTAATCTTTGCAAATAACTATGTATAACATTTTATTTAGCAATCTTTTCGTCAAACGGTTATTGAAACCCATACGATAAAAATAATTTACAGGCGTCGTTAATAATGAATGCACTCGGACAGCCAGTCAGCTGCCAGCTTTCAAAAGCTTAAGACTCGTCTCTTCTCACAGCTGATTAAATTAGCTATAGAAGTAGTAGTAGTAGTAATGCTAGGAGCAGTAGTAGTAGTAGTAGTAGTAGTAGTAATGCTAGGAGCAGTAGTAGTAGTAGTAGTAATGCTAGGAGCAGTAGTAGTAGTAGTAGTAATGCTAGGAGCAGTAGTAGTAGTAGTAGTAATGCTAGGAGCAGTAGTAGTAGTAGTTATACTAGTAGTGGTAGTTGTTGTAACAGTAGTAGTACTAGTTGTAGTAGTTGTAATACTACTACTACTAGTAGTAGTAGTAATAGTGGTCACTGTAGCAGTTGCAGTTGTAATAGTAGCAGTAGTAGCTATACTAGTAGTAGTAGTTGTAGCAGTACTAGTTATTGCAGTAGTTGTACAAGAGGTGGTGGTGGTGATAGCGGTAATGGTAGTTGTAGTAGATTTAGTGGTAGTAATTCTAGTAGTAGTACTAGTACCAGTAGTAGTAGCAGTAGTAATAGTAGTCGAGGTAATAGTAGTAGTAGTAGTAGTTGCTGTTATTGTTGTTGCTGTTGCTGTTGGTTGATGATTAATAATGATGATGAAAATTATCATAATGATGATGACAGTAATGATGATGTTAATGATAATGATGATAAGAATGAGGATGATAATGTTGACCATCATAATGATAATGATGATGATAATCATGATAATAATGATGATACTGATGATAATGATGATGATAATGATGATAATGACGATACTGATGATAATGATGATGATAATGATCATGATCATGATGATGATAATGACAACAATGATGATAATAATGATTATGATGATAATAATAACGATGATAATGATAATGATGATGATAATGATGATAATGATGGTAATGGTGATGATAATGATGTTCATGATAATATAGATAATGATGATAATGATGATGATAATGATGATGATGATAATGATGATGATACTGATGATTATGATGATTATAATGATGGTACAGCGTCGAAATAATTATGTACCAAAATAATTAACCTAACCATACTATAAATACAAGATGGAGATAGAGGAGAGGAGGAGGAAAGGAGTGAGGGAGGAGAGGAGACAGGGAAGAGGGGGAGGGAGGGAGGAGATGAAAGGAAGGGAGAGTCAGGGAGAAGGAAGTGTCGAAGAGAGAGAGAGAGAGAGAGAGAGAGAGAGAGAGAGAGAGAGAGAGTGGTCTGGGTATGGAGGAAGGGGGGGAATGGTCGGAGTATGGAGGGAGGGAGGGAATGGTCAGGCATGGAGGAAAGGAGAGAATGATGGTGGGGTGGGTGTGAGGGTGAGGTAGTGAGGCAGCAACACAACACTTACCTGCCAGTCCCCGCCCCCAGCCTGGTGTTGGTGAGGGAGTCCAGCTGCTCCTCCTCTGTGTCAGTGATGGTGGTGCGAGGGACCAACACTGCCCCCACCCTGACCCCAGCCGCAGCCAGGGCCTCCACCAGCCTCACGTACCCGCCATAACCCAACCTGCTCCTGGGCAACTCGATGGCCCAGTACCTGGTGGTGGCGGCGGAGGGTTAGGGGGTGCCAGGGGTATGCCAAGGGGGTAGGGGATGAAGGGGCAGTAGGGGAAGGAGTTGGACTGGCGCTATACCTGTGTGTGTGTGTGTGTGTGTGTGTGTGTGTGTGTGTGTGTGTGTGTGTGTGGGCGCGTGTGTGTGTGTGTGTCTCATCAATATACTTGTGTTTGTGTGTGTGTGTGTGTGTGTGTGTGTGTGGGCGCGTGTGTGTGTGTGTGTCTCATCAATATACTTGTGTTTGTGTGTGTGTATGTGTGTGTGTGTGTGTGTGTGTGTGTGTGTGTGTCATTAATCTACCTGTGTGTGTGTGTGTGTGTCATTAATCTACCTGTGTGTGTGTGTGTGTGTGTGTGTGTGTGTGTGTGTGTGTGTGTGTGTGTGTGTGTGTGTGTGTGTGTGTGTGAATTTGCCTCCATGTAACGTCCCTTGGCGCTAACTGGACAGGGTTGAATTTTGTAAGCAATACATGAGTGGAGATATTTCTGGTTTTGGCCTTTCCTGTCAAATGTTATGAATACATCTTTAATAATAACAATAAGTGGATGTATAATTATGACATAAAGATAAAGTGATCTTCAACTGCCCAGTTACCAGTGTTGACCTACAAGCAAGTTGAAATATCGGCAGTGATCGTTTTTGTGGCATCAACACAAATCCTGGTTATAACAGATAAATATCATGTGAAAATTGCTTTACTTGAATATCAAATACTTGTTGAACAAGTTGGCTCGATTTAGCCGTAAATAAGGAAAATATTGAGCAATTTCTTACTGTGAAAAGATGGACGGTCTTCGATACAGTACTTTCCTTATATCTGGCAATATCGAAGCATAGCATTATTCAGCAAGTGCTTCGTATTATTTCAAAGCAATTTTCACATGATATTTATTTATAAACACAATTTGTGCTAATACTACTAAAATTATCAATGGATATTTTGAACGCTCTTGTGTGCCAAAACTGGCAAGTGGCTAAGTTAGCATGATGTCAAGTGAACTGGCATGAACTCAAAACAGTCACATTTTAAAGCAATTAGTTACTGGTTATTTTTATTAGCCTATCATGACGTGAAGTATTTCATTTTTTCTTGTTTCTATTTTGCATTTATTATATACTGATAAGTATGAAGCAATAATGAATGCACGATATGAAGTCCGTTGGTGCGATCGGCAATGTTTAAATTTCTGAGCAATATAGAAAATGTTCTCCCCATCTCATCATCATCATTATTATTATTATTATTATTATTATTATTATTATTATTATAAATCTATGTCAAATAATTGTAAATATTAAGTGCACCATATGGAAGGCCAACCGCCAACAGGGAGCATTGTTGTTGCCTAAATGTTCCAACAAGAAATGTCAGTTTCTCAAAGCGTAGTTTGTTGGCAAAGTAAAGACAAACTATTTGTTGTCACTGACTGTGGTATTCTCTGCATTCATTTTGTGGCAACGATGCATTATGCATATATATTTTGTTTGTCTGTAATGGCCACATTTATTGTCAGTTCACGAGTGTTAGCCAAAGAAATGGGATAAAATGTGGTGATGTAAATCCCTAGACTATATTACATATAACGTAGAATACATTCCTTTTTATTTGTCCAAGGCACTTTTGCCATTAATGGTGTAGTAAGACTTTAGTTAAAAATCTGCTTCTATTGTGAGGGAGGGAAGCAGGAGATAATAGCCTAACCTGTGTTTTGCTTCCTCCAGTTACCATCAACCTGTGTCAGCACATACAACATATGTATGTGGTGTATGTACCATCTGACAACAACCTGTGTCAGCACATACAACATATGTATGTGGTGTATGTACCATCTGACAACAACCTGTGTCAGCACATACAACATATGTATGTGGTGTATGTACCATCTGACAACAACCTGTGTCAGCACATACAACATATGTGTGTGGTGTATGTACCATCTGACAACAACCTGTGTCAGCACATACAACATATGTGTGTGGTGTATGTACCATCTGACAACAACCTGTGTCAGCACATACAACATATGTATGTGGTGTATGTACCATCTGACAACAACCTGTGTCAGCACATACAACATATGTATGTGGTGTATGTACCATCTGACAACAACCTGTGTCAGCACATACAACATATGTATGTGGTGTATGTACCATCTGACAACAACCTGTGTCAGCACATACAACATATGTATGTGGTGTATGTACCATCTGACAACAACCTGTGTCAGCACATACATATGTATGTGGTGTATGTACCATCTGACAACAACCTGTGTCAGCACATACAGCATATGTATGTGGTGTATGTACCATCTGACAACAACCTGTGTCAGCACATACAGCATATGTATGTGGTGTATGTACCATCTGACAACAACCTGTGTCAGCACATACAGCATATGTATGTGGTGTATGTACCATCTGACAACAACCTGTGTCAGCACATACAGCATATGTATGTGGTGTATGTACCATCTGACAACAACCTGTGTCAGCACATACAGCATATGTATGTGGTGTATGTACCATCTGACAACAACCTGTGTCAGCACATACAACATATGTATGTGGTGTATGTACCATCTGACAACAACCTGTGTCAGCACATACAACATATGTATGTGGTGTATGTACCATCTGACAACAACCTGTGTCAGCACATACAACATATGTATGTGGTGTATGTACCATCTGACAACAACCTGTGTCAGCACATACAACATATGTATGTGGTGTATGTACCATCTGACAACAACCTGTGTCAGCACATACAACATATGTATGTGGTGTATGTACCATCTGACAACAACCTTTGTCAGCACATACAACATATGTATGTGGTGTATGTACCATCTGACAACAACCTGTGTCAGCACATACAACATATGTATGTGGTGTATGTACCATCTGACAACAACCTGTGTCAGCACATACAACATATGTATGTGGTGTATGTACCATCTGACAACAACCTGTGTCAGCACATACAACATATGTATGTGGTGTATGTACCATCTGACAACAACCTGTGTCAGCACATACAACATATGTATGTGGTGTATGTACCATCTGACAACAACCTGTGTCAGCACATACAACATATGTATGTGGTGTATGTACCATCTGACAACAACCTGTGTCAGCACATACAACATATGTATGTGGTGTATGTACCATCTGACAACAACCTGTGTCAGCACATACAACATATGTATGTGGTGTATGTACCATCTCACACACAGACTCACAACCAGCTATACTTCTCATGGTAACTAAGGATTATTTTATTGGGGATAAATTAACGCATAAATGCAGCCAGTCAAGATTGCCAGCCTAATTAATACATTGGTGAGGAATGTTGTTCCTTGTCATGTGTCAGTATTCACAATATATCCACGTGCATGTGTTCTTGCCGATACATAATGGCAGAGTTACCTAATACACTCAGACCAAACCTAACACACCCTAACCTAACCTAGACCCAGCCATGGCCTAACTGGACCAAACCGGGCCATTTTCACCAGCTTATTTAGTAAGGTGGCTCCCGGGCGGGGTTGGGTTGGTCTACCTCATCCAAAGCAAGTTCCTGCCTCCAAACACATGATAACAAACTGCTGCACAATTAGGATTATAATGTCTAGACGAAGTATATGAGAGAGAAAGAGAGAGAGAGAGAGAGAGAGAGAGAGAGAGAGAGAGAGAGAGAGGCCACACTTTAAACCGTTTAACTCGGATGACATAATCTGTTTGTGGTGACTGCCCAAGTGTAGGCTACACTTGTATGTGAGCCACTTTGTGTACTAAAATATACCATTAGCATCATTAACTTCTTCCTCCCCTCGTTCTTACCCTCCTCTTTGTTCTTCCTCTTCCCCTCTTGCTTTATCTTTTTCTTCCATCCCTTGTGCTCAGTTCAGTCAGTGTGACGCCACTCACACCTTTACCAGTATTTGCAGCAGAATTGACACTGACATTAGGAACTGCTGCACCCCTTTACCATTTGTTGCTCTTTAATGCTTTACTCCAACTACTGCTTTGTAAGCCAGTGTGTGTGTGTGTGTGTGTGTGTGTGTGTGTGTGTGTGTGTGTGTGTGTGTGTGTGTGGTTTCATTTGAAAGGTGTACGTAAAACGTTAGTGTACATTCCATTTAAACTCATGGGTATGTATGTATATGAATATGTATGTATGTATGTATGTATGTATAGCAGGTGTGCAGCACTACTCAGGTACTGTACGCCTTCCAGCTGACAGGTAAAGTATGGTGGATGATGCCGTGGTGTAACCGGTTAGCGCGTCCCCCCCCCCTCCCCCAAAGGGCATAGGAGTGCATTCGAGTCCTGTCGGTGACCAAGGATGTTTATGGTGTTGCTAAAAGGCTCCCATTCTTGTACGTGTGTGTGTGTGTGTGTGTGTGTATGTGTGTGTGTGTGTGTGTGTGTGTGTGTAATTCACCGGGTCGGTCAGGATCACTTGATGGTCGTGATGGTCAGCTTTTACCCTCCCGGAAGGGAGCTGAGAGCTCATATAGTCCGATCTAAGGGTAAGGCTGTGACCTTCACACATGCACAAACCCGTCCCCTTGCTAAAGGGGGACAGTAACCACCCACTTCGTCAGTGAAACTTTTCGCAACCTGAGCAAGGAGGAACTCCCGTCCACCAGTTGGCAAGCGGGAACGTTACCACTGCACTAGCGAAAGGTGTGTGTGTGTGTGTGTGTGTGTGTGTGTGTGTGTGTGTGTGTGTGTGTGTTGAACTGTACATATGTGCCTAAAGAAGCAGCAAGTTTCTGAACAGTAGTGTGTCTGAAGCACGGAGTGTATGTGTATCTAAGCTTGTGTTTGTTTGTATGTGTGTGTGTGTGTGTGTGTGTGTGTGTGTGTGTGTGTGTGTGTGTGTGCTGAACTGTACCTACGTGCCTAAAGAAGCAGCGTGTTTCTGAACAGTAGAGTGTCTGAAGCAGGGAGTGTATATGTTTCTAAGCTTGTGTGTGTGTGTATGTGTGTGTGTGTGTGTGTGTGTGTGTGTGTGTGTGTGTGTAAATGCAGGTGTGCAGGTTTATGAATGTGTGCAATAAGAAAACAGGGATTGTATATATGTGTGTAAGAAATGGGTATGAAGTGTGTAAAATGTAAAAGAGAGGTGACTGTAGGCGTCAGTACTGACCATGATGGTGGTTGGAGGTGCTGTGCCACCTGGACGACTCGCTGCTGCCCGCCCTCACCCACGTCACTCAGGAAGACCCCCAAAACTGTGGCGTGTGGCAGGGGCTGGAGGGCTGCTGCTGACACTCCCTCTGCTATGTGCACGTCTAAAATGACCACCAAGGAAAGACACAGTTTGTAAAATAGCTGAGGTTGAATTGGCAACACAGACTTGCATTACCTGGTGGTGGTACTGTTGTCTAATACAAGGCTGATAGTACACTATAATTTATTTACTCTAACTTGATATTAAACTGTCTTCTCTCCTCCTTGAATGATAAGTTTTAAGACCCTAATTAACATTAGAATATGGTGCTAGTCACGAATAAGTGCTATGGAAAGGGTGTGAAGCCATAGCATTTTTTTTTTCTAAAAGGATAAAACTGTGGGTCAGGTTAAGGTGAAAGAACTAAAGGCAGCATAAAAGTAAGGTATGGATTAGGGAGGCAGGGATTCGTGCGGGTGAAGTCTTTTTCTGATATGTAGCCCACTCTGGACATGACCTAGACAATGTGTTAGCTGAGGCCCAGCATTCCTGCTACATCTCACACCTTCACATGTCACAACTATGATGCTAAGACCAACTGTCCACAGATAAATAACTACATACACTGACCACGTACAAAGGCAACATATTTAAGAGTTTATACAGAACTGAATTATCTGTAACATTAATACTGTACGAACTGATAAATAAAATGACACTACAGCATGAACAATCCTACAAAATACATATTGTTCTTGTGTATATTGTTCTGAAAACAATAACACAGTGTTGCTGGACTGTAACCTCTTTTTATATCAGTGTTAACTATTTATGTGTCTGTGTTAATTCTTGTAATATCAGTGTTAACTATTTATGTATCTGTGTTAATTCTTGTAATATCAGTGTTAACTATTTATGTGTCTGTGTTAATTCTTGTAATATCAGTGTTAACTATTTATGTGTCTGTGTTAATTCTTGTAATATCAGTGTTAACTATTTATGTGTCTGTGTTAATTCTTTTAATATCAGTGTTAACTATTTATGTGTCTGTGTTAATTCTTGTAATATCAGTGATAACTATTTATGTGTCTGTGATAATTCTTGTAATATCAGTGTTAACTATTTATGTGTCTGTGTTAATTCTTGTAATATCAGTGTTAACTATTTATGTCTCTGTTAATTCGTCTAATATTTGTGCTATTTATTTAAATGTGTGTGTTAATTCTTGTAATATCAGTGTTAACTCCTTCAATCCAGTACTGTCTGTGTTAATTCTTGTTGGCTCTAAATGACTGTATTTAGCATTAGGAAGACATCTTTTACTGAAGGAGGAATTGAAGGTTGTATCTAACCTCTGCCATTCAAAATGCCTCTTCAAAGGTGAATAAAACTGTGTGGATATAGATAGCAAGGAACAAATGACAAATCCGTCATTGTCGTGTGGTAGTTAATTGGCCAGTACCTGCCTGTAACACTGTACCGCTCCACAACAACTGACAACACAAACGCTCCTCCACCCCCAGGCCTACCCGACCCCTCACCTTGCACTCACCACTCCGGGGGGCCTGTTTCTTTGTCTCAATACCTCCGACGGCCAATCACCTCACACTACATGCCAGGTAATAGATTTATATATTGATTTATTTACATGCAGCCTATCCATTGCCTACAGTACATGTGTAGCAGCAAACACATTCCCTACAGTACATGAAAAGCACCAAGCAAAAAAGTCCTATTGACGAAATGCTTTGTCAAAATGTTACGCCGGTGACACCTATATTACAACGTCAGCGCGTAAAAGACAGTTGCTATGTGTACCATTCCTTCACATAAGAACGGCCTTTTGTCAGCAGATTCGCTTGTCGTAAATATTTAATGACAAGTACAATAAGCTTTATCATCTTTGCACTGACAAATGTACGTCCGAGTCCCGTCATTCGAATAGAAATTCGTTTACACTTAAATTTATTAATCATCTTGTAAATCATAACATTAATGTTTGTTATTTAAGTAAATAGTGTTATCTCAGACCTTTATTACTACTGTATTTTTGAGGTATCATAATATTTTCATAATTATTTAAATATTTTGTATACTGACTAATGAATGCCCCGTCAGCTGAGTTTGTAAACAAATCCCTTGGGCGTCTGGACGAAGTTCACGAGACGACTAACTTCTGCCACTATAACATATTCCTATGGCATATTTCTAAAATGGCATTGCAACTGTACTTTGAAGGTTTCAGAAACATTATCATTCAAAATTCACACAACTTTGTCCATGTGAAAACCATTGCTTGGAATGGAGAAGCATGGAGGTGAAAAGACATTTGCAAAAGATGTAACAACTGGTGCATTAATTCACAGATGCAAGGGTGTGCAAGGGACAGCATGGTGGAATGATGAGGTGAAACGAGCTGTGGAACAAAAGAAGAAGGCATATAGTGAATGATCAGCGAGTAGAGGTAGGGGAGAAGATGAGAGAGAGAAGAGAGAGGTATATGTGAGTAGGAGAAGGGAGGTTAAGAGACTGGTGAAGGAGAGTAAAAAGAAAGTGGATGAGGAGTTTGGGAGGAATCTGAGTGTGAAATGGAGGGAGAGTAAGAAATTGTTTTGGAAGGAGGTAAAGAAAGTAAGGCAGTGTGAAAGGGGAAATAGTAGGGGAGTGAAAGATAAGAATAATAGATTGTTGGTGGAGAAGAGAGAGAAACTGAGGAGATGGAAGGAGCACTTTGAGGATTTGTTGAATGTGGAGAGTGAGAGCAGTTCGAGTATAAGTGGTTGGGGAATGGCTGGGAGAAGAAGAGATGAGAGGAGGGAGGAAGAGATCAGTAGGGCGGAAGTAGTGGAAGCGATGAAGAATATTGAGTTGGGAAAGGCCCCAGGAATTGATGGAGTGTGTGGTGAAATGCTTAGGTATGGGGGTGAGATTGTTGTGGAGTGGATATGGAAGTTGTGTAGATTGGCTTGGGAAGAGGGAAGGGTTCCAGAGGACTGGAAATCAGGTATAATTGTTCCTTTATACAAAGGAAAAGGAGAGATTGATGTATGTGGTAACCATAGGGGTATTTGCCTACTTAGTGTGACTGGTAAAATATATGGTAGAATACTCATTGATAAGGTTAGGCATATGACAGAGGAGCTAGTTGGAGAAGAACAAGGGGGATTTAGGAAGGGAAAAGGGTGTGTAGATCAGATATTTGTTCTAAGATGTTTAGTGGAGAAGTATCTAGAGAAGGGAAGGAAAGTGTATGCTGCCTTCATGGACTTGGAGAAAGCTTATGACAGAATAGATAGGCAAGGTATGTGGAAAGTATTAAGAATATATGGAGTGGAGGGGAAATTGTTGAGTGCTGTGAAGAGTATGTACGAGGGAGCTAGGGTTACGGTGCGAGTGGATGGTGAGCTGAGTGAGTTCTTTGATCTCAATGTGGGACTGAAACAGGGTTGTGTGATGTCTCCATGGCTGTTTAATATATACATGGATGGGGTTGTCAAGGAGGTGCAGGGTAGGGCAGTGGATGTGGGGGTGGCTCTAATGAATGAGGGTGAGATTTGGAAGCTTCCAGTGTTGTTGTTTGCTGATGATACAGTACTGTTGAGTGAAGATGAATGGGAGTTGCAAAGTTTGATGAATGAATTTGGGACAGTGTGTAGGAGGAGGAATCTGAAAGGTAATGTAAACAAAAGTAAAGTTATGGTGTTTAAGAGGAATGAATTCACAGAGTGTGCAGTGAGGTTGGATGGTGAGGATATGGAGAATATGAGTGCATTCTAGTACTTGGGTAGTGTGATGAGTAAGGATGGAACTTTGGGGGATGAAGTGCGTGAAAGGGTACAGCAGGGAAGGAAGGTTGTTGGTACACTGAAAGCAGTGATGAGAAATAGGGAGGTGAGTATGGAAGTTAAGAAGTCACTGCATGATAGTATTGTGATCCCTACCCTGACGTATGGAAGCGAGGCATGGACCTTGCAAGAGGGGAACAAGTCAAGAGTGAGAGCAGTGGAAATGAGTTACTTGAGAGGAGCATGTGGAGTGACGTGGGGGGACAGGTTGACGAATGAAGAAGTGAAGGAACGCTGTGGGGTGGATGCGGATGTGGTTGAGAAGATTAGGAGAAATACACTGAGGTGGTTTGGACATGTGGAGAGAATGGAGAGTGAGAGACTGACTAAGAGGGTGTATGTAGGTGAGATGGAGGGAGGGAGAGGGAGAGGTAGACCGAGGATGAGGTGGAGGGATGGAGTTGAGAGGTATATGAGGGAGGGGGGAGTGAGTTGGGGGGAGGGTAGTCAAATGGTGGGTGACAGAGCGACTTGGAGGCGTTTTGTCTGCGGCCACCCTTTGCGGGATTAGGGCGTCGGGCTACAGATAGATAGATAGATGTATTCTGTCAGAAACGCATTTACCACCAATAATTCATCTGGCTGCATTGAGATAGGCAGCATAGGGGAATTCAAAGAAATTCCACTGGGTAAGTTTTCCCCAGTCCCTGTCTTCACTAGGGCCTATTGCCTAATGGGTAATGTAAAATGTAAACCCATATGCTAACAGGTATTAATATTAATTTTGGAAAATTTGCATATTATGCCCACACACTTTTCATGTTTATTATAGCAGCTGGCACTGGTAGTTTTGTTACTTTCTTTTGTCTTTACAACTAACTTGTTAATGCACAGAATGTAATGTTTTTCCCTAGATAATGATGTTATTATCTCTCCTAACAATAATTTGGATCTGGGTTCAGTAATGGTTTTCCTGCATTGAGTTAGGGTTTCCCTGCAGTGAATTACAGTTTTCCTGCAGTGAGACTGAATGGGTTAGGTAGGAAGTGGTTAGATGTCCTGGTTTTTACTTCATTGTATGGCGTTCTCATTCAAATATGAAGACAATATTAACAGGACATTTTACTTATTTTTTAGATTGGTGCATATAGCGGGTTTAAATATTTTTATTTTAAAATGTTTACAAATAGGAGGTTCCATTATTGTACTTCATACGGTACTATGTATGTCTTAGATTTTGCAGAATATGAAGTGTTGTAACATAATCACTGTGCACTATTTTGCTAACCTGTATCGTAACCACATCCTACCTAACCCATTCAGTCTCACTGCAGGAAATCTGTAATTCACTGCAAGGAATTCCTAACACAATGCAGGCAAACCATTACTGAACCCAGGGCCAAATTATTATTGTTAGGAGAGACTAACATCATTATTTAGAGAAAAACATAATATTCTGTGCATTAATAAGTTAGTTGTAAAAACAAAAGAAAATAACAGAAACACCAGTGCCAGCTGATATAACAAATATGAAAAGTGTGTGGGCATAATATGCAAATTTTCCAAAATTAATATCAATACCTGTAAGCATATGGGTTTACATTTTACATTGGGCAATAGGCCCTAGTGAAGGCAGGGACTGGGGAAAACTTACCCAGTGGAAGTTTTTTTAATTCCTCTATGCCGCCTGTCTCCATGCAGCCAGATGAATTATTGGTGGTAAATGCATCTCTGACAGAATACAGCGTCTGTGAATTAACGCACAAGTTATTGCGTCTTTTGAAAATGTCTTTCCACCTCCATGTTTCTCCATTCCAAGCAATGGTTTTCACAGTGTTGTGTGATTTTAGAATGATAATGTTTCAGAAACCTTCAAAGTACAGTTCCAATGCCATTTTAGGAATATGTATATGGTACCAATACTAAAATTACTTTTCCTTAGGAACGTAAGTTAGTAAGAAAACAGCCTGAATCACTGCATAACTGTCATCTTGTTGTACCGTAGTTTCTTGTGTATTTCGGTGGATTTGCAGTTATTGTTCCCAAAATAGTGCGGTACATTTACCATGTCTCATAACCCATTGCCCTATAGGTGGGGTTTGGGGGCATAGGAAGTGACTTTAATGTACGGTGCTTCCTCTGTATTTGTAAGGAAAAATAAAGCACAGTCCACGATAATACACAATGTCTTGCCATACAGTGAATTAATAACTGTACAGGTGTAATACGGTATGTAAAAATCCCTTAATTTGTTTTCTCAGAATTTTTGGCATCAGAACTTCTATATAATATTGCTGTCTTAACCTAGGGTCCTTGACTCAGCTAACCTGCTTTATGGATTTTTATTATTATTATTTTTTTTTACTGAGCTTGCTGTAGGACAACCACAGCTAAGTCACTATATGATATTGGAAAGATTTTAACCCTGTCATGGTTTTCATTGGCATTTAACGCATATGATCTACTTACCCCACTCACGTTTAGCCTACATATGTAAGAAAGAAAAGGCGTATAATTTGCTTTCATATGATTTATAGGCTCGTATGTCTGGCAATGGTGTGCCTAAATATAAACGTGTGTCACGCTGGTGCAAGTTACAAGTGACAATACTACATTTTGTGGCTAATATATTACAATAAATCTCGCTTTGATTGGAACTGGAAAATTGTACTATAGCAAATTTTCATGTGCTCCATACACTATACTGTATATATTATGAGAAATTTGATAACATAATGCAGAATACAGTAATCCCCCCAGTAACCAATGTATTAGAGCCAAAGGCATGTCCAGAAGTTGGGTTTGTCCAGGAATTGGGAAAATGCCTCCTGGACAGGTACTTATGGATCCTAACCCAGTCTAACCCAGAAAATCACCTACATAACTCCCTACCAGACATACATAGCACCTACCTAATCACACAAATAAGGGAGAGAAACCATGAAATAAAAGAAACCAAAGAATGAAGAATTAGAAGTTTGGAAAATATTTTGCACTGTACAGAGTACTTACAACACGGCCGTGGCCATTACGACGATTAACCCGCCTCCTCTAAGGCTCTAGCAGTGGTGAAAATGCTCTTGAAGCACATACAGTAATCCAGTGTCGTGCAGCAATTAATCTTTAACACTGTGAATTACAACTGTTTAACACTGTGCATTCTGTTCTTACTTATGCCACGCCAGTTGCAACACGTCAGTTTGCACTGTGCGCTTAATCCAGTGCACTCTAAATTCCAATTTCTTAACACTGCACAACACTGTAAATTCCCATGTGGTCTATTGGCAAGATATTGCATTATATTCACTGTTTATTCACAAAACTGAGCACATGTGGCAGCCATTGCAACGAGTGTCTAATCACGATTGTAGTTTGGTGGGAACTGGGGAGGGGAGGAAGCAGCGGGCCCCTGTACTACACGCAAAAACACAGCTGCTCAGTGCCGTGCGCCAAGTTCAGAGTACGGTTGAAGAAATGTCAGTTTTTTTTTTCTCTCTTTTACATTTTTTGGCCATTAGGGGGTTCCAAGGGCCCGGGCCCAAAATGTCTGGAAACTGTGGTGTCCGGGAATTGGACGTCTGGTTATTACAGGGATTATTGTAAGTCAAACAGAAAAAAGGTGTATTTAATATACAGTAATGATATTTTACTTTCTCAGAAATTTCCAACTTCTTTGTGAATGAACGCAATATAGTATTCATACGTTTATTTCTACAACAATTTATAAGTTTACAAATTTACAGCACAGAGCAAAAGAAAACTACACCTTTTGACTTTCCAAAGTGACAAAACAATAATTAGTATCTGTATTAGTTCCCATTCTGTAACAAAAAGTATAAACTACTTTCAGCCAGGGGAAATAATTATCTGGCTGGGCCAAAACTGGGAGAGGTGATAGGGGTGCACAGACCAAGTTTCCTGACAGGGCTAATGAACATTTAAAACCAAAACTAATATAGGCTATTTGCAGTTTTGTAATGCAAAAAAGAGAATGGGAGTATGGATGGGGTATATGTGCAGGAGTAGGTAAGAATAAGAGGGCAAAGGAAGGCGTATGTATAGTTGTGAGTAAAAGATGGAAGAAGAGCATAAGACAGTATGGATCAGTTGGGTCAAGGATTGTGTGGGTAAAGTTGAAAGTTGGAATACAAATGTGGGCGATTGTGTGTGTGTATGTGCCAACGCAAGATCGTGCTAGAAGAGTGAGAGAAGAGTTCTGGACAAATGTAGAAGTGTGGATGGATAAGTTTGGAAGGAATGAGAGAGAGTTTTTGATTGGTGATATGAATGGTAAAGTTGGGAATGTGAAGGTGGATGGAATAGTTGGTGAGTGGGGTGTGCCTGCTGAGATAGATGAGAATGGCAGTGCGTTAGTGGACATTTGTGCTGGGAGGGGGTTGGTGATAGCCAATACCCTCTTCAGGCATAGAATGATCCTCAGGTATACATGGCGAGTGATGAGAAGGGTGGGTGGTGAACTGAAGGAAAGGAAGGCAGTGATTGATTATGTGTGTGTGGATGAAAGAATGCGAAGATGTGTAATGGATGCAAGAGTTTATAGAGGTTGGGGGAGTGGACTTTCTGACCACTACTTGGTGGTGGCCAGAATTAGAATTCAAGTAAGATGGAGGAATAGAAGAAGGGAAAGACGAGAGGAAGGAGTAGTTGCAAGGAGAGTGGAAAGGTTACAAGAGGATGAGAAAATGGCTGAGTATAAGAGAGAAGTGGAGGAACGATTGGGCAAATATGAATTGGAGCAGATGCGGGACGTGGAAGGTGTGTGTAGGATGTTTACAGAAGAAATATGTGCAGCATGTGATGTGGTGTGTGGAAGGAAGAGAAGACGGAGGGGGGTGCAAGGAACAGCGTGGTGGACTGAAGAGGTGAAACAGGCTGTGGCACAAAAGAAGAAAGCATACAATGAATGGATGAGAAATAGGGGCGTGGAAGAAGTTGAGAGGCGGAAGAGAGAGTTATATGTAGAAAGAAAGACAGAGGTGAAAAGATTAGTAAGAGAGAGTAAGAAGAGAGTGGATGAGGAATTTGGAAGGAATTTGAATGAAAAGTGGAGGGACTGTAAGAAAATGTTCTGGAAAGAGGTGAAAAGAGTAAGACAGGGTGGAAGTGAAGTTAGCAGGGGAGTGAAAGATAAAAATGGTAGATTACTAGTGGAGAAGGGAGAAAAAGTGAGCAGATGGAGAGAACACTTTAAGGATTTGTTGAACATAGAGGATGGAAGTAATGCGAGTATAAGTGGCTGGGGAATGGCTGGGAGAAGGAGGGAGGTGAGAAGACAGGAAGAAATCAGTAGGATAGAAGTTGTGGAAGCAATGAAGAAAGTTAAATCAGGGAAAGCCCCAGGAATTGATGGAGTGTGTGGTGAAATGCTGAAGCATGGGGGAGAGATAGTAGTAGAATGGATGTGGAAGATGTGCAGATTGGCCTGGGAGGAAGGTAGAGTCCCTTGTACAAAGGAAAAGGGGAAAAAGAAGTGTGTGGTAATCATAGGGGCATTTGTCTTCTTAGTATAATAGGAAAAGTGTATGGTAGGATACTTATTGACAGAGTTAGAGAAAGAACAGAGAAATTAGTTGGAGAAGAACAGGGAGGCTTTAGGAAGGGAAGAAGTTGTGTAGATCAGATATTCATTCTTAGATCATTACTGGAAAAGTTTCTAGAGAAGGGAAAGAAGTTGTATGCGGCTTTCATGGATTTGGAGAAAGCATATGACAAGGTGGATAGACAAGGATTGTGGAAAGTGTTAAGAATATATGGAGTAGATGGGAAGTTGTTGAATGCTGTGAAGAGTATGTAGGATGGTGCGAAGGCTGCAGTGCGTGTGGATGGTGAACTAAGTGAATTTTTCTCTTTGAAAGTTGGGTTGAAACAGGGATGTGTCATGTCTCCATGGTTGTTCAATCTGTTCATGGATGGGGTAATAAAAGAGGTACAAGGTAAGGTAGAGGATCTTGGAGTGGCCCTGGTGAGACAGGATAGTGTTTGGAAACTCCCTGTACTGTTGTTTGCAGATGATACTGTGTTGTTGAGTGAAGACGAAGGGGAGCTGCAAGGCTTGATGGATGAGTTTGGGAGAGTGTGTAAGAAACGGAATCTAAAGGTGAATGTAGGCAATAGTAAAGTGATGGTCTTTGAGAGAGGTGAAGTCAATGAATGTACAGCGAGGTTGGATGGTGAGGAATTGGAAAATGTGAGTACATTTAAGTACTTGGGTAGTGTGAAGAGTAAGGATGGAGGTTTGGAGGGTGAAGTGCTTGAAAATGTACGGGGAAGAAAGGTTGCTGGTTCTTTGAAAGCAGTGATAAGAAATAGGGAAGTGAGCATGGAAGTGAAAAAGTTACTACATGACAGTATTGTGATACCAACTCTAACGTACGGAAGTGAAGCTTGGACGTTGTTGGAAGGACACAAGTCAAGAGTGAGAGCAGTGGAATTGAGTTATTTAAGAGGAGCCTCTGGAGTCACATGGAGAGACAGGCTGACGAATGAGGATGTAAAGGAGAGTTGTGGTGTGGATGTGGATGTGATAGGAAGCGTTATGAGGAACACACTGAGGTGGTTTGGCCATGTGGAGAGGATGGAGGGTGAAAGACTGACGAAGAGAGTGTATGTGAGTTAGGTGGAGGGGGGAACAGGGAGGGGGAGGCCGAGGATGAGATGGAGGGATGGGGTGGAGAGGTATATGAGAGAGGGGTGTGTGAGTTGGGAGCAGGGCAGTGAAATGGCGGGGGACAGGGCGACTTAGAGGCGATTTGTTTGTGGCCACCCCATACGGGATTGAGGCGTCTGGCAATAGATAGATAGGTAGTAATGCAAGCTGTAGAATAGGTTATTTTCATTAGTTTCCTGTGGAAAGAAATTATGTACGCCTAGACTAATTTTTAAATTTAGAACCAAAGGGCTATAACTTCATAAAGCATTTTAGGATCATTGCTGGATAATTATTTGTAATTTTCATTCACTACAGGCTACTAGTAGCTGACTATATTGGTTGGCTCCAGTTCATTCATTCAAGATCCAGTTTGGTCCATTTCAGTATTCTCTCTATCAGTCTCTATCTATTGCCAGACGCCTCAATCCCGTTTGGGGTGGCCACAAACAAATCGCCTCCACGTCGCCCTGTCCCCCGCCATTTCACTACCCTGCCCCTAACTCACACCCCCCTTTCCCATATACCTCTCCACCCCATCCCTCCATCTCATCCTCGGCCTCCCCCTCCCTCTCTCCCCCTCCACCTCACTCACATACACTCTCCTCATCAGTCTCTCACCCTCACCTCAGTGTATTCCTCCTAACGCTTCCTATCACATACACATCCACACCACATCGCTCCTTTATATCCTCATTTGTCAGCCTGTCTCTCAATGTGACTGCACAGGCTCCTCTTAAATAACTCATTTCCACTGCTCTCACTCGACTTGTGTCCTTCCAACAACGTCCAAGCTTCACTTCCATACGTTAGAGTTGGTATCACAATACTGTCATGTAGTAACTTTTTCACTTCCATACTTACTTCCCTGTTTCTTATCATTGCTTTCAAGGAACCAGCAACCTTTCTTCCCTGCTGTACCATTTCAAGCACTTCACCCTCCAAACCTCCATCCTCACTCATCACACTACCCAAGTACTTAAACGTACTCACATTTTCCAATTCCTCACCATCCAACCTCACTGTACATTCACTGACTTCACCTCTCTCGAAGACCATCACTTTACTCTTCCCTACATTCACCTTTATATTCCGTTTCTTACACACTCTCCCAAACTCATCCACCAAGCCTTGCAGCTCCCCTTCGTCTTCACTCAACAACACAGTATCATCTGCAAACAACAGTACAGGGAGTTTCCAAACACTACCCTCTCTCACCAGGGCCACTCCAACATCCACTACCCTACCTTGTACCTCTTTTATTACCCCATTCATGTACAGATTGAACAACCATGGAGACATGACACATCCCTGTTTCAACACAGCCTTGAAAGAGAAAAATTCACTCAGTTCACCATCCACACACTGCAGCCTTAGCACCGTCATACATACTCTTCACAGCATTCAACAACTTCCCATCTACTCCATATATTCTTAATACTTTCCACAATCCTTGTCTATCCACCATGTCATATGCTTTCTCCAAATCCATGAAAGCTGCATACAACTTCTTTCCCTTCTCTAGAAACTTTTCCACTAAAGATCTAAGAATGAATATCTGATCTACACAACCTCTTCCCTTCCTAAAGCCTCCCTGTTCTTCTCCAACTAATTCCTCTGTTCTTTCTCTAACTCTGTCAATAAGTATCCTACCATACACTTTTCCTATTATACTAAGAAGGCAAATGCCCCTATAATTACCACACACTTCTTTTTCCCCTTTTCCTTGGTACAAGAGAATAATTTTACCTGACTTCCAATCCTCCAGGACTCTACCTTCCCCCCAGGCCAATCTGCACATCTTCCACATCCATTCTACTACTATCTCTCCCCCATGCTTCAGCGTTTCACTACACACTCTATCAATTCCTGGGGCTTTCCCCAGTTTAACTTTCTTCATTGCTTCCACAACTTCTATCCTACTGATTTCTTCCTGTCTTCTCACCTCTCTCCTTCTCCCAGCCATTCCCCAGCCACTTATACTCACATTACTACCATCCTCTATGTTCAACAAGTCCTTAAAATGTTCTCTGCATCTGCTCACTATTTGTCCCTTCTCCACTAGTACCGTAATCTACCATTTTTATCTTTCACTCCCCTACTAACTTCATTCCACCCTGTCTTACTCTCTTCACCTCTTTCCAGAACATTTTCTTACAGTCCCTCCACTTTTCACTCATATTCCTTCCAAATTCCTCATCCACTCTCTTCTTACTCTCTCTTACTAATCTTTTCACCTCTCTCTTTCTTTCTATATATAACTCTCTCTTCCGTCTCTCAACTTCTTCCATGCCCCTATTTCTCATCCATTCATTGTATGCTTTCTTCTTTTGTGCCACAGCCTATCTCACCTTTTCAGTCCACCATGCTGTTCCTTGCACCCCCCTCCGTCTTCTCTTCATCCCACACATCACATCACATGCTTCACATATTTCTTCTCTGAATATCCTGCACACACCTTCCACGTCCCCCATCTGCTCCAATTCATATTTACCCAATCGTTCCTCCATTTCTCTCTTATATTCTGCCATTTTCTCATCCTCTTGTAACCTTTCCACTCTCCTTGCAAATACTCCTTCCCGTCCTTCCCTTCTTCTATTTCTCCATCCTATTTGGATCTTGATTCTGACCACCACCAAATAGTGGTCAGAAAGTCCACTCCCTCAACCTCTATAAGCTCTTGCATGCATTACATATCTTCCCATCCTTTCATCCACACACACATAATCAATCATTGCCTTCCTTTCATTCAGTTCACCACCCACCCTTCTCATCACTCGCCATTTATACCTGTGGATCATTTTATGTCTGAAGAGGATATTGGCTATCACCAACCCCCTTCCAGCACAAATGTCCACTAACGCACTGCCATTCTCATCTATCTCAGCAGGCACACCCCTCTCACCAACTATTCCATCCACCTTCACATTCCCTACTTTACCATTCATATCACCAATCAAAAACACTCTCTCATTCCTTCCAAACTTTTCTGTGCACACTTCCACATTTGTCCAGAACTCTTCTCTCACTCTGCTTGCACGATCTTGCATTGGCGCATACACACACACAATCGCCCACATTTGTATTCCAACTTTCAATCTTACCCACACAATCCTTGACCCAACTGATCCGTACTCTCTTATGGTCTTCTTCCATCTTTTACTCACAACTGTACACACTCCTTCTTTTGCCCTCTGAGTCTCACCTACTCCTTTATATATATATATATATATATATATATATATAACAGAACGGAGGAAGGAAAAACAAATGGGTAAAAAAAAAATAATCCATACACCAGATTACTGGTGTCCTCTGTCATTAATATGAACCAGAAATCGGGTTGGCGCCAGAACTGACCCCTGCGTCACGCCGGCGTTAATTGAGTGGAAATTCAAATATACTGTACATCATCTACTTTTACTCTTATTTTCCTGTCACTAAGATAAGAAGAAATCAAAGGAACAAAAGACGTTAGTCCATAGCAAGGGAGTTTGGACAGCAGGGAACGGTGCCATACTCTGTCGAAAGCTTTAGAGATATCAAGAGCTACTGCATGAGTTTCTCCAAAAAGATCAATTGATTGATGGATGGTATGAGTTAAGAGATTGAGTATGTCAATGGTGGATCTTTCGTGGCAAAAACCGTATTGTCTATCACTAATTAAGTTGTTGGATTCAAGATATTTAACAATATGCTTATTAATTAAAGTTTCAAATACCTTACCAAGAGAAGATGTGACAGCTATTGGTCTGTAATTGGAGGGGTCAGACGAACTTCCTTTCTTTGGAACTGGGTGGATATTGGCTTCTTTCCATGAATTTGGGAATAAAGAAGTATGTATGCATAGTCTGAATAATTTAGCTAGGACAGAGGCAAGTTCAGGGGAACACTTTTTCAAAACAATTGGCGGAATTCCATCTGGGCCTGGAGCTTTGTTGGTAGGTAAATTGTCTAAGATGGATTTTACGTTATCTTGTCTGTATTTTAAGTGGGGCAATTTCGGGAGAATCAAGTTCCAGTACTGAGACATTCTGGCTGGTATCATCTATGGTAGAGTTTCTTGCAAAGGTACTAGCAAAGATATCTGCTTTCCCACGGGGGTCATTTGTAATATTGCCATCTGAAGATTTTAGTGGGGGAATGGAAGATGACTTGTTAAAGTTATTATTGAAAGAATTAAGAATTGACCAGAATATTGTCATTATATACCCCATCCATACTTCCATTCTCTCACACTCTCACTTCCCCATTTAGTTTCAGTTACTCCACATACATCCACTTTCGCACTCTCAAGCACCTGGACAATCTCTCTCTCTCTTTCACCTTATCATTCACACCTCTTACATTCCATGTTCCGATTACCATCTCCTTTGTCCGGTCCTTGGTCGTCATCGTTTGGTCAGTCCTTGTCCGAGGCTTATTGTTTGTCTTTTTAGTTAGTTGTTTTCTGGGGAGGGGCACTAACCCTCCGCCAACCCTTATAGTCGCCTTGTATGACAGGCAGGGATACTGGGGGAGTATTCTTGAAAACTCCCCTACCCCCAGGAGGTAATATGGTAAATGTTCAAAATTATGTCTTTACACCTTTGGAGATATCATGGGCATAGGTAGATTCAAGTTCCATGCCTCACTCTTTCACAATTTCGATGTCGCACTGAGCCGCTGCTATCATTTGCGATGTCACTCACATCAGTAGGTGGTTTGCTGTTGAGGTAAATTCCTCTTCGATATAATGGTAGAGAGTTTTTTGGTCTTGTCAACAAACCTCTCTCTCCGGAATTCTCTTCCCAGTTGATCCCCATTCACCTGCATTTGGAGCAGCCAGACGGCCAATTCATCCAATGCCAGTTGCTTAGTGATTAGATTGTGCAGTTTGATGGCAGGAGCCTTGATGACTTAAGGGTTACCCCTTTCTCACACAAAGTCCAGGGGCTTTGGAACGTTTTCATTCAGCTGATGAGCTTTGTATCCAGTAAGTTCATGATGAACCCTCTCCGATTCACTATGATTTATTGACACCGTTCATAATATCCCTGAAGTTGTTTAAGATGAGGAGAATTTTGTGGAAAATGAGTTGCCACTCGATCACGACCCTCAGACTTCTTGTTTGGCCAACAATGCCCCCAGCACTTTTTGATGCCCTGTGGATGGATTGTTCAAGCATCATATCCGGTGAAACAGCATTGATGAAACTTTCAACTCAGTCCTTCGCAACAAACTGACCATGCATGAACCACTGAAAAACATCCGAGTGAGTTGCTTCTAAGGCTTTCGTGGATTCAAGGTAGACCATACCACAGTGAAAGTAGTTTATGCAGTCGCTTTCTCAGAAGATTGGCAAAGAAGCTTCCATGGAAGCTATGTGCAGAGGGAAATTTCCTTCTCGATCTGATGCAACTGCACGCTTGATAGTTGCAGCCATCTGTTGAAACACTTGCAGGTGCTGACAAACCTTAGATTTTGCACAGCATTCTTCCAGAAAACACTCAAATTGTTCTGGTCAAATAGTTCTGCAGACTTCTGAGTGGGTCTTTCCTTTGCACATAGAGCTTTCTGTACTTAGTGTGCACGTTCTGTGAATTCATCATTGATACTACAATCATTCTGCACCAACCACTCCCTGAATGCCTCTCATGCCAAGGAGTTGTGAAGATCTGACACCATCATGATTCCATGGAAGGAAAGTAGGTAATGACTTCCTTCCAAAACTGAATTCAAGCAGATATTTACAAAAAAAAAAAAAGTGAAATAGTAATATCCAGAGAGTACTGCTATGTTCCAACTATATCGAGAATTTGAGAACTTTCTTGTTAGTTACGGAATTTGAAAGACGGCCATCTTGAATTTTGAGTATCAGATGTTGTGATATTGAATCAGTAATGGTACGATAGTGTCGGCAGTGCCTGAAAACCTCATAATTAGCAAAAAAATCATCCAGTCATGATGTTTCTTTCAAAAGATACGCGACTTTTTTGTTTGGGGAGGGTCCGGATGGTGGCCATCTTGGATTTCGGGTAGTAGGCAAGGTCATATTGATTTCCTATAGGCACCATTGTGTCGGCTGTGCCTGAAAACCCCATAGTAATCTTCGAGGTACTTCATTTCTATTACAAATTGTAAGCCTTTGTGGTCCTGAAAGACCCCGGTGGTGGCCATTTTGAAAACCGCCATTTTCTCACTTATGCTATGATTCTAGCAATTCCACCTAATACTGTTTTGAAGCTGGCGGTATCCTGTACTCAAATCACCAGTCAAAGCTTCTTCCTAAGAAGATGTATACAGGTCTCTACAACAGGGTCTGGACTAATAGCCCTAGGGATTTGTCCTCATAGCTACCTTCTCGACTAGTTAAGTAGTTTAGGGAGGTGATGGGGTTATTCCTGGATATGGCTCTATTCTTTCTCTATAGAGCTGATGGAGTCCTATGGACTCCAGGTTACCTGATGTGTGACATAATCAGGGTCCGTCAGACCCGAGGTTACATGATGTGTATGTGCATGTATATAGAGAAAAGGGGGAAACGTGACAGTGCTACTTTCTTCTTCTTTCTTTTTTTTCCTTGGTACTTCTACATCAGCTGCCACACCACTTGATCAAGCTGCTGTATTGGGAGGCCTGAATGTATGTGGACATTATGAAAGAAAAACCTGATATATGAACTTTTCGAGAATGCCAAAAATAACTCCAAAAATATTTTGTCATTTTCTTCATCCATGCCTACAGTTGTTATTCATTTGCTGTGGTTCTACTTTTTCCTACAGATAGTCGGGGCATTAGTCTACTGCAGATGATTTTTTTTTTTTTTAATAACAGAACAGAAGAAGGAAAAACAAATGAGTAAAAAAAAAATAATAATCCATACACCAGATTGCTGGTGTCCTCCATTCATAAAATATCTGTAACAGTTGGACATGAACTGCTGTATGTTGAAGTTTGGAGGGAAACTACTCTGGGGATGCGAGTTCCAAAGAGATGTAGTTCGGGGAATGAAAGAATTCTGATAGGGAGATTTTCTGCAATATGGCTGAGTGATGTTCCGGTCATGAGCACTACCAGATGCCCGTGTAGCATGAGGGAAGGCATGGAGAGGTGGCACAATGGATGCAACTTCATCTGAGCATTTGCCATAAAAATATCTGTAAAATAATGCAAGGGAGGCAACATTCCTTCTTACTTGTAGGGGAGGTAGTTTATTTATAACTACAGGGTTATTAATAATTCCAGCAGCTTTGTTCTGAATTTTGTCAAGTTGTTTTAATGCAACCTCTCCACATTCATTCCACAAGGGTGAGCAATAATCAAGCTGAGAGTGCACATGACTTATAAATTATAGCTAACTGCTCGTCAGTGAAGAAGTTACGGACTCTGTACAATAATCCAAGTTTCTTTGAGGCGGTTTTGGCAAGTGATCTGACATGAGAGGTCCAGCTGAGGGCACTGTTAAATGATATACCAAGAATTTCAATACTTTTGGACATGGGAATATTAGTAGCATTGAAGGTAATATATGACTCTGGCAATATCTGTCTATTAGTAAATTGTATATACAGGTATTTGATTTTACCAGCATTAAATGAGACAAAGTTGGTTTGTCCCCATTCATTGATCGTAGATAAGTCTTGATTTATGGAGATGGCTGTACTGAGTTGAGAGTTAGAGATATTACACTTTGTAAATGGGTGTCTGAGTGTGGATGAGCTATGAAGTGTTGGGTCATGTGCATATGAATGGATGAGATTTTGGGTAACAGATAAAAGATCATTAATATGAACCAGGAACAGGGTTGGCACCAGAACTGATCCCTGTGGCATGCTGGCGTTAGTTGAATGGAAATTGGAGTATACATCATCTACTTTTACTCTTATTTTTTATGTCACTGAGATATGAGGAGAGCAGAGGAACAGAAGACATTAATCCATAGCAAGGGAGTTTGGACAGCAGGGAACAATGCCATGCTCTGTCGAAAGCTTTAGAAATATCAAGGGCTACTGCATGAGTTTCTCCATGTAGGTTGATTGATTGATGAATGGTATGAGTCAGGAGATTGAGTACATCAATGGTGGATCTTTCGTGGCAAAAACCATATTGTCTATCACTATGTAAGTTGTTGAATTCAAGATGTTTAATTATGTGCTTATTAACCCCCTCGCGCAAGATGACGCAGTGTAAGTCATAAGCCTTGCAATCTGAAGAGTAACTTCTCTATAAATGGTCGTAGAAACTTTTCCTCTTGATGGATTTGCATCAAATTTTGTTGAGTCAAAGCTTAGGGTTGTCAGGTCCAGGGTAAATGCATGGCAACAGCTGGGAGCTTATTGAAAGGGAAAGCAGCCCATATTTAGCTCAGTATTGTCCCGTCAGTCAGGCTGGGAGGGTATGAGAGTGCGTGGCCGGGCATTTAAACCCGCATTTGGCTACTATTGCTCCATCCATACCTTACGTGTGTATAGTGATATCGTGTTACATATAGTGCAGTGTGCTTGTGTAGAAAGTGTATAAATGTTTCTTATATAGTTTCAGAGAAAGCCAGATTTGAAAATTCCTAACCGATTTTTACCGTTCCCCTCCTATTTTTACACTAAACCTACAATGTCTCGCAAGGGCTTATCAGAGAAAGAGTACATGACAACTGACGCCAGTGCCATCACTCCTATGACAACTGACACCACTGCCATCACTCCTATGACCACTGACACCACTGCCATCACTCCTATGATGACTGACACCACTACCATCACTCATATGACAAGTGACACCACTGCCATCACTCATATGACAGCTGACACCACTGCCATCACTCCTATGACAACTGACACCACTGCCATCACTCCACACACACACACACACACACACATACACACACAGGCTGTGATCGTACCTGTCCTCGTCTCTGCAACTCCATCTCCTCTCAAGAAACATTACAACACTGCTAGAGGACGTGAGTAACCACCTTATTTGTCTAGTTTTCATACTATTGTATTGTAAGGTATAAAATGTGTGTTTACTAAATATTTCTCATAGGAAAAGTGTGGTGGATTTCATTGCTATTCTCTCAGTCATTATACTCGTAAAGTACAGGTCACATCAAAATCTGAAGAAAACTTGATCAAGCTGATGATTTCATATGCATCTTTTGTAAAGCAAAGTAACCTACGTGTGAAAATAATTGGGGAAAAGTTACGAAAGACGAACATAGCCTACAGGCCGGAGCATAGGTGCTGTCACCACGTGTAACCCATCGTGACTTTTCAAAATTCATTTTCTTCATAACAGTAAGGGTTATAACCCTGTGAATTATATCATGGGCTTCCTTAATCTTTGGGCTACAAAACTGGATAGAATTTATATATATGTTTGTTACAGTGTCACTAACAACATACGAAATAATAAACAAAAGGCGATTTTCGTAGTTTTTTTTTTTTTTTTTTAATTTACTCGAGAACTATTGGACGTATCAACTTGAAACTTTCACAGATGAAAGATCGTGAAATTCTGCATATAGACCTGTCCTTTGGAACTGTGCGTCAAGGGAAAAAATTTTCACAGTGATGTTGGGAAATTATGAGATGCTAGTTTTCACGTAAATTAGGTTTATTCAGGCTTCATTTCTCTACGTTTATTCATCTGTTTTATGTTTTATTTTTTCTTATATGATGGTATAAACATGAATGAAGATGATGGGAATCGATTTATAACAATATATGCACTTTCCGAGGGTAAATTGGGCCATAGACATTTTTCCCTTGCCGCGGAGCGGAGCCAGCCTGAGCGAGGTTTTGGTTCTGTGCGTGGAATCAAAACTTGTTGAAAACTTACGGTGCACGAGAGGGTTAATTAAAGTTTCAAATATTTTACCAAAAGAAGATGTGACAGCTATTGGTCTGAAATCAGAGGAGTCAGAGGAACTTCCTTTTTTTGGAATTGGGTGGATATTGGCTTCTTTCCATGAAATAGGGAATGAAGTATGTATGCATAGTCTTAATAATTTAGTTAGAACAGAAGCAAGTTCTGTGGAACACTTTTTCAAAACAATTGGAGGAATTCTGTCTGGTCCTGGAGCTTTGTTGGTAGGTAAATTGTCTAGGTGTCTTGTCTGAATTTTAAGTGGAACAATTTCGGGAGAGTCAAGTTCTAGTACTGGGATGTCCTGGCTGACTTCCTCTATGGTAGAATTTCTGGCAAATGTGCTGGCAAAGATATCTGCATTCCCATGTGGGTCATTTGTAATGTTACCATCTGAAGATATTAGTGGGAAAATGGATGATGTTAAAGTTATTATTGAAAGAATTGAATGTTGACCAGAATATTCTATTGTCACCAGGGTTGATAAGTAGTTTTGATGCTTGATTTTGAGGAGAGTTTGATTTAGCAAGATTTATTACATTTTTTGCATGATTCCTAGCAATTTTAAATTGAGAGGGTGATTCGGATTTTTTAAAATTTTAAGTATGAGTTATATACTAATGACTTTTGGGCTGTTGGTCTGGCACAGTTGCTATCATACCATTTTGGAGAGTTCGATCTTTTAGTGAACTGCTGACTTGGTATAAATAAATCCATACCAGCTAGTATTAAGTTACAAATGTGAGATTGAGTAGAACTGGCATCACTAGAGAAGAAAGACTGCCATGGAATGTCAGCAAGATAATTTCTAAACCCATCCCAGTTTGAGCTATCAAAGTGCTATAGGGTCACCCTGACAGGTTCAGAATGGGGGGGGGGTTGGGGGGGCTAACTAATGAGGCTTTGATGAGAGGATCCAAATGGTGACAGTACCGCTATCCAGTATTGATCTGGGTTATGTATCAGGAATAGATCCAAGAGATGGGCATTATGGTCTGGTACTCTGGTTGGTTGCTTTACCAGCTGCGTGAGATTAAACAATTCTGCAAACAGCTCGCACTCAAGACCAGCATTGTCAGTCTTGGCAGAATGCAATAACCATTCAACATTAAGTACATTAAAATCACTCAAAATGGTAAATTTGGTGCTGAGGGCAAGGTTGAGGTTCCTCAACTGTGTGGATATGGAGTCAAATACACTGGGTTCTGAAGAAGCATTGGGGAGCGATAGAGTACACAGATATACTGTATTTGGTAATATTTAGACAATTTAGTTTATACAATGAGTAATGAAAACTGGATGAATTGAAGTTTAAAATAGTGTCAACTGCATATTGAGATTTGATATTACAAGAGGTGCCGCCCTTGTTACAGAAATTTGTGAGGAGATGGTAACCAGGAAAACAAAATGGGAATATTTCGGTAAAGTGTGGGATTTATGGTCCTGTGAGGAATAGGGCCAGAGGGGATATGGACTGTAGGAAAAAATGAACTGAATTTAGTTTGGTGCTAAGGCCACAGATATTGGTAAAGAATAAGGCTGCACCTTCACTTCTCCGCTGACAAGTGTGACTGGAAATTGCAACAGTCGCTGCCGACACAGACGATGATGCAAAAACAGGTTCATGATTATCAGTGTTAGTCACGTAACTGCTAAAATCAGTATACCATAAATTTTCATTTTTTTTTTTTTTTTTTTTTAATTCATATACAGTATATATTTTTTCATCGTGGTCTCAAACATTTTCCATTAGAAGTAAGAAAACATGCTAAGTAAGTTGTGTTTCAGTGCATATTTCAATACATGTAATGCAAGCATTTTAACTTTTTTTAAGTGGGGTCTGTTAGACCCCGGGTTACCTGACATGTAATAAAAATAGAGGGTTACCTGAGCAAAGTTAAAAGTCATTTACAACAGAAATTATTAAATCTATTTAAAACACACACAAGAAATAGCCAGACCGTTGCTGAATCTCCAAATCGTAAGGGTGTAATTCCGAACTAACCGCTACTATTTACGCGGGCTTTTTTTTTTTTTTTTTTTTTTAGATAGTAGTAAGAACAATGTTAAAAGGGAGGGGAAGAAACTGGAAAGAACAAAAACCCATCTAAAATAGGTTAGGTTAGGTAAAGCTGAGTGGGGCTAGGTTAGACTGCATTAAGCTAAATTAGGCTTAGTTAAGCTTGTTGCTTGGTTGTTTTGGTTAGGTTAGGTTTGGTTTAGTTTGTCAGGTTAATAACTACTCCCTTCTAATATTTTTCTTCACTTCTATATAATCTAGACACAGCACCAAAAAAATGGGAGAAATTTCAATAAAAAATAAGGCTGTAGAACTCTTGTAAAAGATGAATGTCTTATGAAACACTTAACTTTTTTGAAGGAACTCTTTCAAATGCCTGATGTTGATGAGAGGCAGTATTGATCCTGATGATACTGAAAGTTTTGACAGCTAGCCCAGGAGAGATGGGTAGTGGTGGTGGCGGTATGTTGATAGGTAAACCACACCTCATTGGCTTGTATCATTGAAGACCCTTCTACCATTTTACCTCCTTTATGTCGTTGCTCCTCCTCCACCCAAATGCTTTACAGAGATCGTTACCTTACGCTAAGATTTTCTCCATTTTGACCAAGGTTATTCGATTGCTAAGCTTTTCAAAAAAGAACTGGGTTTGTGATAGAGGCAATTCTCTAGTAATATTCACAATATTTGTAGGTGTGTCTTTGAGAGAGGTGAAGTTAGTGAATGTACAGCAAGGTTGGATGGTGAGGAATTGGAAAATGTGAGTACGTTTAAGTACTTGGGTAGTGTGATGAGTAAGGATGGAGGTTTGGAGGGTGAAGTGCTTGAAAGGGTACAGCAGAGAAGAAAGGTTGCTGGTTCTTTGAAAGCAGTGATAAGAAACAGGGAAGTGAGCATGGAAGTGAAAAAGTTACTACATGACAGTATTGTGATACTAAATCTAATGTACGGAAGTGAAGCTTGGACATTGTTGGAAGGACACAAGTCAAGAGTGAGAGCAGTGGAAATGAGTTATTTAAGAGGAGCCTGTGGAGTCACGTGGAGAGACTGGCTGACGAATGAGGATATAAAGGAGCGTTGTGGTGTGGATGTGGATGTGATAGGAAGCGTTACGAGGAACACACTGAGGTGGTTTGGCCATGTGGAGAGGATGGAGGGTGAAAGACTGACGAAGAGAGTGTATGTGAGTGAGGTGGAGGGGGGAAGAGGGAGGGGGAGGCCGAGGATGAGATGGAGGGATGGGGTGGAGAGGTATATGAGAGAGGGGGGTGTGAGTTGGGAGCAGGGCAGTGAAATGGCGGGGGACAGGGCGACTTGGAGGCGATTTGTTTGTGGCCACCCCAAACGGGATTGAGGCGTCTGGCAATAGATAGATAGATAGAGATTGAGATGGACAAGAAGGTGAAGTTGGTCACAAAATTCAGTCAGGAAGGACTAGGACATAGCCACACATCCCTGTCATTTTATAAAGGTGACCACAACTGCCATACACAGTCAGCTTATGCTTTACTGCAACTCAGAGTTACCCCTGCAACCAAAGATACTATAATAGTCAAATATTTTTAGTTAAGTATGATACAGTAGCTTGTTGCATACTAAAAACTTGCATTGGCAATTGCTTTTGTGAAAGCTAGGGAGCTCCTCAGCTGACCTCTAGCAGCTAAAAAAAAAATCTAGAACCCTAAGTAACAAATATCCCAGGTGCAATTTTGGCTACTGGTAATAACCTGATGCCAAAATGCTTTGGGGATCTGTGATTATGCCAGTAGTGTGGCTATGCCACAGTAACTTCTAGTGCTTGCATTCATCCAATTCAGTCTATTGTGTTCAGTTTTGAAATACCCACTGCGACGAAACACCATCAAGACATCCCGACACCCACCCCAGAAGGAGACCACGGAGGGGCTCTGAGGGCGCGTGCATTACCCAGGCAGTATGAGCCTATGTCCCCTACTGCCTTGCATTCCTATTCCCCGCAATGGACCCGTTGAGAATTACATAGTGCTGGTGCATTACCCTCCAGCCTGACCAGCCCTCGCCAGGTTCAGGGTGGGACTGGTACTTCAGTCCCAGACAGCACCCAAGTGATGGCCACTAGCCGCACTAGGCTCGAGACGGGCACTAGCTGCTCACTAGCTGCATCCCCCCCTCTGCAGAAACCAGTGACAGCAACTAGCCGCACTAGGGGAGAGACGGCTACCGCCTGCTGTCCTTCTGCAGCTGCCTCCGGGAGCTGGACCCCGGTAATGAACACAAGCCACACCAGCAGGCAGGTGACAGCCACTAGCCGCACTTTGCCTGCCATTCCCTCCCCTCCAAGGACCTCAGTGACGGCTATTAGCCACACCCGTGAGCAGGTGACGGCCATCAGCCTCACTCAGCCCACAGTCCACTCAGAGAACAAGGCCCTGGCGACGGCCACTAGTCTCGCCTCCTCTCGCAGGACCTCGGTGATGGCCATTAGCCGCACCTGTGGAAAGGTGACGGCCACTAGCCACACTTCGCCCTCAGGCCTGCCAAGAAGTAAGGTCCCGGTGATGGCCATTAGCTGCACCGACAGGAGAGGGACGGCCAGTAGCTGCCTTACCTCTGTTACCCTTGGGACCTTGGCAACGGTCACCAGCCACGCCAGGGAGAGACCAGACACCACCCATCTCTCACCCCCTGTGACTTACCCTCTGGAGGACGTCTCTTGCTTGGCTCATCCCTCCTATGGCCAAGCGGGGACACCCTTCCTGTTCTCCCCACAGAGGCAGCCCCCATGAGGAACTACCCTCTCTGTAGAAGGTCTGGCAAGGCCCCATTGTGAACCCGTGAGTCCGAGCAGTGCAGCCAATGCCCAGACGAGACCACCCGACGGATTCTCGAAGGAGAGGACGCTGCGGGCCACCTCTGACGGCAACCCGACCTGAGGGAGACCGCAGTCCACGGACTCCCCAAGGCACCTCCAGACCCCAGGGCATGACCTCCCCAGCCCTAGAGGACGATGACCTCCTCCCCAGGTTGGGCACAGACAAGCGCGCCTACTCTTCCTATTCAGTCCCAGCCCTGAGGACCGAACGCCTCACAGAGGCCCCACTAGAGAAGGGTCCCTCTCCACACTGCCCAGCAGCCCACTCTAGATGGCACGGCCTCTGAGGGTAGTCCTGTGCCCTCTGAGGGAAGGCACACCTGATGGGACCCCTCCCACACCTGTAGGAGCCCAGGACATCAGTAGCCCTGTTGGAGTCCTCCTGCCTAGATAGTGACTTTGTACCTGAATAGTGTATTGTGCTTTAATTGTATCTACGTTGTATTCAGTGCTGTGTGAATTTAAGATAATACACGTGTAAGGTTAATTGACAATAGTTTTTATGCCGTGTTCCTTTCGTGGTGTATTCTAGTTCCGGTCTCGAAAGAGAACCCCGGCTCAACAGCTAGTGTTCTTGGGGTGAGAAGTCGACCTAAAAACGCCTAGCATAACGAGCTTAATAATAATAATTTGCATCAATAAGGTAAAGAATTAAATATGACAGGAAGGGAAGAAGTTGTGTGATCATATATTCATCCTAAGGTATTTGGTGGAAAAGTCTCTAGAGAAGGGAAAAAATTTGAATGCTGCCTTCAGGGGTTGGAAAAAGCATATAATAGAGTGGATAGACGTGGATTGTGGAAAATATTTAAAATATATAGAGTGACGAGTAGACTGTAGCACCAGTCGAGCAGGGCAGTACTCCCGAGGTGGATGGAAAGCTGATGACAGGGAGTGCTGGAGCTCCCGTTTCATCAGCCCTCAGGACTAGTTCCTGACCATCCCCCTTTGCTGAACTTTTTCAGTGTCTCAGTTACACAGAGAGTAGGCCAGCATGCTCTCCAGTACAAATTTCTCTAACTGTCTTCACCAAACAACATGCACAGTACACACTACACTTCCTATTCAAAATTCACCAAAAATGGCGTCGATTAATCAAGCCTCGGAGTCCCCGGGGGGGGGGGACCATAAATGCCCCCGCTATCTGCCCCTCTCCCGGTGACGACTCGAGGTGCCTGGTACCACTGTCTGACTCTCTTCTTCTTCATTTCTGCAACATTCGCGGCCTTTCATCTAACTTTCGCTCTGTTGAGCACCACCTCTCCTCCTCTAAACCTCACCTTCTTTTTCTAACGGAGACTCAGCTGTCTGAGGCAACTGACAGCAAACCCTTTTCTGTATCCTCCTACTTTCTCTATACTCATTTCAAAGCCAAAGGTGGCTGTTGTGTATACATACGCAGCGACTTATCTTGCTCTCGTGTTCCTGAACTTGATTCTTCTGAATTCTCCACACTCTGGCTTCGGCTTTCCTGTCATTCTCTGACTAAATATATCTGTGCTGTTTACTTATCCCCTAATTCTACTGACTATCAAAAATTCTTCGACTATCTTACTTCTACGATGGAACACATTCTGTCCATTTCTCCTTTCTCTGAAATCTCCATTCTTGGAGATTTCAATGTTCACCACCACCTTTGGCTCTCCTCTCCTTTCACGGATCCACCTGGTGAACAAGCCTACATCTTTTCTATCCTTAATGACCTAGAGCAGCTTGTACAGCACCCTACCCGTATCCCTGACCGCCTTGGAGAGAGCTCCAACATACTTGACCTCTTCCTCACAACTAATCCTTCTGCTTACTCTGTTAATCTTTTCTCTCCGTTGGGCTCCTCCGATCACAACCTTATTACCTTAACCTGTCCTATCACTCCGGTACGGCCTGTGGACCCTCCAGGGAAACGTCGTCTGTGGCATTTTGGAGCCGCGGACTGGGAGGCCCTCAGGCAGTACTTCTTTGATTTTCCCTGAAATTATTATTGCTTCCATGGCCGTGAGCCATCTGAGTGTGCCCTGCGCATTACGGAGGTTATTCTCTCGGGTATGGAAGCATACATTCCTTTCTCATATCCTTTGACTAAAGCAAGAAAGCCTTGGTTTAATCACGCTTGTTCTAATGCTGTCCGCAACAAGGAGAAGGCCTACAAAAGGTACCGGAGCCATCCCACCCCTGAATCACATCATCTTTATGTTTCTGCCCGGAATCGTGCTAAGTCTGTTCTTCGCTCTACTAAAAATAATTTCATCCATACTAAATGCTCTCAACTCTCCAACTCGAATTCTTCCCACTCCTTCTGGCACCTTGCCAAAAATCTTTCTAACAACTTTACCTCATCATCCTTCCCTCCTCTTTTCTACTCTGATGGTTCTGTAGCTATTTCTTCTACTGATAAAGCAGATCTCTTCGCACAGACTTTCTCCTCCAATTCCACCTTAGACGATTCCGGTGCTGTTCCTCCATCACTTCTCCCCTCTGACTTCCTCATGGCTGACATTAAAATTTCTTCAGTTGATGTATTTTCTGCCATCACTGGCCTCAGTACTAACAAGGCATATGGGCCTGATGGGGTCCCTCCTGTTGTTCTCAAGAACTGTGCTTCTGTGCTTACACCCTGCCTAGGCAAACTCTTTCGCCTTTGTCTGTCAACTTGCACCTTTCCTTCTTGCTGGAAGTTTGCTCTCATTCAGCCAGTCCCAAAGAAGGGTGACCACTCCCAACCCTCCAACTATCGTCCAATTGCTTTAACGTCCTGTATTTGAAAAGTTTTCGAGTCAATTCTTAATAGAAAAATTTTAAGGCATCTTTCCTATCACAACCTTCTTTCCGATCGTCAGTATGGGTTCCGTCAGGGACGCTCCACTGGAGATCTTCTCATCTACCTTTCAGACTCCTGGTCATCCTCCTTTCGGGACTTTGGCGAAAGCTTTGCCATTGCACTTGACATCTCAAAGGCTTTCGATCGAGTCTGGCATAAATCTTTAGTTTCCAAACTGCCCTCCTACGGTTTCTATCCTTCTATCTGTGCCTTCATTGCTAGCTTCCTTTCTGGTCGTTCTATAGTCGCTGTTGTAGCCGGCCATCGTTCATCTCCTATATCTATCACAGTGGTGTTCCTCAGGGCTCTGTCCTATCACCAACTCTCTTCCTTTTATTCATCAATGATCTTCTAAGCTGTACATCTAACCCTATCCACTCATACGCTGATGACTCCACCCTTCACCTTTCCATTCGGTTCCCGCAACACCCATCTCAACAGTTACTTCAAGAAACAAGGGATGAGGCTATGGCACACCTAATGTCTGACTTGGCTCGTATCTCTGACTGGGGTAAAAATAATATGGTTGTCTTTAATGCATCTAAGACTCAGTTCTTACACCTATCAACCCGACAAAATCTTCCACAGGTATACCCATTAATGTTTAATAATATTCAGATTAATCCTGCATCATCCTTGAACATGCTTGGGGTTTCATTTACTCGGGACTTATCTTGGAAAGATCATATTACATCTCTTGTAAAATCTGCTTCCAAGAGATTGGGTGTGCTAAGCCGACTCCGCTCTTTCTTTACCCCTGCACAATTGTTGACTCTATACAGGGGTTTTATCTGCCCCTGTGTGGAATACAACTCTCATGTGTGGGGAGGCTCCCCACATACAGCTCTTCTCAATAGGGTGGAGTCAAAGGCTTTTCGTCTCATTAACTCTCCTCCTCTTACTGACTCCCTTCAACCTCTGTCTCTTCGCTGCACTGTTGCATCTTTATCTCTTTTCTATCGCTACTTTAATGGTCACTGCTCCTCTGAACTGTCTGCTTGCATTCCTCCACCTCTACGACGGGCGCGTAGCACCTGTCTGGCAGCAAACTCTCATCCCTTTTCTGTCCAACTCTCTAATGCAAGAGTTAACCGTTACTCCCAGTCTTTCATTTATGCAACAGGTCAGCTCTGGAACTGTCTCCCTCTATCTGTATTTCCTGCTGCCTATGATCTCCAGTCTTTCAAACGCAGTGTGTCCAGGCATCTCAAAATGATCGGATCTTGAATTTGGCTCTCTATTGTATTTTGTTTTTCTCTTGGAGGGAACTGTTACTGCGGGCTCATGGCCTTTGGTTCCCTCTTCCGCACATAAAAAAAAAAAAAAAAATGGGGAGCTGCCAAATGCCGTGAATGGTATGTACGAAGGTGCTTGGGCTGCCGCTCATGTGTATGGTGAACTGAGCTGACTTTTCTAACTGAATGTTGGATAGAAACAGGGATCTGTCATGTCTCCATGGCTGTTCAGTTTGTATATGGATGGAGTTATAAAAGAGATGCACGGTAAGGCAGTGGATGTTGGAGCAGCCTTAATGAGAGAGGGTAGTGTTTGGAAACTTGCAATTCTATTGTTTGCAGATGATACTGTACTGTTGAGTGAAGATGAAGGGGAACTGCAAGGCTTGGTGAATGAGTCTGGGAGAGTATTTAAGAAACGGAATATAAAGGAGAATGTAGGGAAAAGAGTAGATATAGTCTTCAAGAGAAATGAAGTCACTGAATACAAGTTGAGGGTGGACAGTGAGAAAAGTGATAATGTGAGTGCATTTACCCCTTTCACGTACCAATGATGGCCAAAGCCATCATTGGCTTCTGAGTTGAATATACGATCACACAACCAGTCGCGCAGGGAAGTACTCCCAAGGTTGGATGGAAAGCTGATGACAGGGAGAGCTGGAGCTCTCGTTTCATCAGCCCTCAGGACTAGTTCCTGACCATCCCCCTTTGCTGAACTTTTTCAGTGTCTCAGTAACACAGAGAGTAGACCAGCATGCTCTCCAATGCAAGTTTCTCAAACTGTCAGCACCAAACTACATGCACAGTACACACTACACTTTTTCCAAAATGTAAAAACAAATCATGGATTCAGATAACACAGCGTCAGAGTCCCCGGGGGAGGGGAACATAAATGTCCCCACCTTCCACCCCTCTCCTGGTGATGACTCGAGTTGCCTGGAACCACTATCTGACTCCTCCATTTCTGCAACATTCGTGGCCTTTCCTCTAACTTTCGCTCTGTTGAGCACCACCTCTCTTTCTCTAAACCTCACCTTCTTTTCCTAACTGGGGCCCACCTGTTTGAGGCAACTGACAGCAAACCCTTTTCTGTATCCTCCTACTTTCTCTATACTCATTTCAAAACCAAAGGTGGCTGTTGTGTATATATACACAACGACTTATCTTGCTCTCATGTTCCTGAACTCGATTCCTCGAAATCTCTACACTCTGGCTTCGGCTTTCCTGTCATTCTGACTAAATATATCTGTGCTGTTTACTTATCCCCTAATTCAACAATCAAAAAATCTTCAACTATCTTACTTCTACTATGGAACACATTCTATCCATTTCTCCTTTCTCTGAAATCTCCATTCTAGGAGATTTCATTGTTCACTACCACGTTTGGCTCTCCTCTCCTTTCACTAATCCACCTGGTGAACAAGCCTACATCTTTTCTATCCTTAATGACCTAGAGCAGCTTGTACGGCACCCTACCCATATCCCTAACCACCTTGGAGAGAGCTCCAACATAGTTGACCTCTTCCTTACAACTAATCCTGCTGCTTACATTCTTAATCTTTATTCTCCGTTGGGCTCCTCCAATCACAACCTTATTACCTTAACCTGTCCTACCGCTCTGGTGTGGCCTGTAGACCCTCCAAAGAAACATCGCCTGTGGCACTTTGGAGCTGCAGATTGGGAGGCCCTCAAGCAGTACTTCTTTGCTTTTCCTTGGAATGATTATTCCTTCCATGGTCGGAGGTTACATGGAAACATACATTCCTTTCTCATATTGCTTTGACTAATGTAAGAAAGCCTTGGCATAATCACACTTGTTCTAATGCTGTCTGCAACAAGGAGAGGGCCTATAAAAGGTACCGGAGCCAACCCACCCCCGAAAGACATCTTTTTTATATTTCTGCCAGGAAGTGAGCTAAGTCTGTTCTTCGCTCCGCTAAAAACTTCATCTGTACTAAATTCTCTCAACTCTCCAACTCGAATTCTTCCCGCTCCTTCTGGCACCTTGCCAACAACCATTCTAACAACTTTACCTCATCATCCTTCTCTCCTCTTTTCTACTCTGATGGCTCTGTAGCTATTTCTTCTACTGATAAAGCAGATCTCTTTGCTCAAACTTTCTCCTCCAATTCCACCGTAGACTATTCTGTTGCTGTTCCTCCATCACTTCCCCCCTCTGACTTCCTAATGGCTGACATTAAAATTTCTTCAGCTGATGTTTTTTCTGCCATCACTGGCCTCAGTACAAACAAGGCATATGGGCCTGATGGAGTCCCTCCTGTTGTCCTGAAGAACTGGTTTTCTTTGCTTACACTCTTCTTAGGTAAACTCTTTCGCCTTTTTCTGTCAACTTGTACCTTTCCTTCTTGCTGGAAGTTTGCTCTCATTTAGCTAGTCCCAAAGAAGGGTGACCATTCCCAACCCTCTAACTGTCGTCCAATTGCTTTAACATCCTGTGTCTCAAAAGTTTTTCCGTCAATTCTTAACAGAAAAATTTTAAAGCATCCTTCCTATCACAACCTTCTTTCAGATCATCAGTACGGGTTCCATCAGGGACGCTCCACTGGTGATCTTGCCACCTACCTTTCAGACTCCTGGTCATCCTCCTTTCGGGAGTTTGGCGAAAGCTTTGCAATTGCACTTGACATCTCAAAGGCTTTCGATCGAGTTTGGCATAAATCTTTAATTCCCAAACTGCCCTCCTACGGTTTCTATCCTTCTATCTGTGCTTTCATCTATAGCTTCCTTTCTGGTCGTTCTGTAGCTGCTGTTGTAGACGGCCATTGTTCTCCTCCTAGATCTATCAACAGTGGTGTTCCTCAGGTCTCATGTCCTATCACCAACTCTCTAGCTTCCTTTCTGGTCGTTCTATAGCCACTGTTGTAGACGGCCATTGTTCTTCTAGATCTATCAACAGTGGTTTTCCTCAGGGCTCTGTCCTATCACCAACTCTCTTCCTTTTATTCATCAATGACCTTCTAAGCATCTAACCCTATCCACTTGTACACTGATGATTCCACCCTTCACCTTTCCATTCGGTTCCTGCAACGTCCATCTCAGCAGTAACTTTGACAAACTAGGGACGAGGCTATGGCACATCTAATGTCTGACTTGACTTGTATCTCTGACTGGGGTAAGTATAATCTTGTTGTTTTTAATACATAAAAGACTCAGTTTTTACACCTATTAGCCTGACACAATCTTACAAAAGAGTACCGAATAAAGCTTAATAATATCCAGCTCAATCCTGCATCATCCTTGAACATGCTTGGGGTTTCATTCACTCGGGACTTATCTTGGAAAGATCATATTACATCTCTTGTATAATCTGCTTCCAGGTGATTGGGTGTGCTAAGTTGATTCCGTACCTTCTTTACCCCTGCACAGTGGTTGACTTTATACATGGGTTTTATTAGCCCCTGAGTACAGTACAACTCTCTTGTGTGGGGAGGCTCCCAACATACTCTTCTCAATAGGGCTGAGTCAAAGGCTTTTCATCTCATTAACTCTCCTCCTCTTACTGGCTCACTTTAACCTCTGTCTCATCGCCGCACTGTTGCATCTTTATCTCTTTTCTATCGCTACTTCAATGGTCACTGCTCCTCTGAACTGTCTGCTTGCATCCCTCCACTTCTATGTCGTGTGCGTAGCACCAGCCTAGCAACAAGCTCTCATCTCTTTTCTGTCCACCTCTCTAATGCAAGAGTTAACTGTTACTCCCAGCCCTTCACTTATGCAACAGGTCAACTCTGGAACTGTCTCCCTCTGTCCGTATTTCCTATTTTCTTTGATCTCCAGTCTTTCAAATGCAATATGTCCAGGCATCTTGACGAGAACGGATCTTGAATTTGGCTGTCTTTTGTATCGTTTTTTTTTTTTTCTTTTTTTGGAAGGAACAGTTTGCAGGCTCCTGGCCTTTGGTTCCTTCTTTTTGCATTAAAAAAACTGCCACATTTCCAGTTCTTTCTTCAGTCCGCCATTGATGCCCTCCTTTAGGCTACTACTCATGGCTTTCATTTTTCTACCTCCAAGTCCTGTGCACAGGGCTTCCATTATTGGACGTATGGCCGTATATTACATCCAAAAAATGCAGGCGTACGTCCAGATTCGTGAGCGTACACCTTAACCCGTCACGTCCCGAGGTTTTCTGCACCTCCGACATCCCCCAGTCCCGAGGTATTTTCGATTTTTTTTTTTTTGGCTAAAACCTTCGCCTTTGGTGAGAAACATCGAAAATTCATAGAGAAATCGCTCACCTGAGGTTTAAAGTGCCCAATCCAGGTAGGAGTTCCTCCTTACCTGAGTGGGTTTTCTAACATGCTGGCACCAAAGAAAACGAGTTCTATTGGAGGGTAACTATTTTATCCACTCATCAACGGTATTTATTTATTTACTTGGTACGAATGTATATGTAGTATGACAGTATATTGGTTTTCAAGCAGTAATAAAGGCATTATAAGCATTGTTTCACTCGCTAACTAACCACCATACCTGACCTATTTTTGCCACACTACCTGATCATTATTTCTGGCTGTTTCTTCTTCTAATGCTATGTAAACATTGTCCTCCACATTGTCATCGATTGGGGAATCACTCTGGCCCTGAATAACTTTACTAGCCAGGTCACTGGTAACAGGTCCTTTGCCAAGACAATGTCGTGAGGGGGGGAGGGGGGAGGTTATGCAGTGTAATGCATTGTCCCTGCTTGGTATCTTGTACAGGAATAGAGGAAGGTGTCCCATGTATACATACGAAAAATCACGTGCGAAAATTGAAAATTGTGCAAATTATGGACCTTGCAATTGCACGACGTACTGGTACGTCACCGGGACTGGCAAATGCAAATCGTTGCAACGTACCCATACGTCGTCGGGACGGGGCGGGTTAAATCAGATCATTGCGTGTGCCACGCTGTGTATAAAATGACATTAAGTAATACTGAGCCTGTGTGTACCTTAACTGCAGCTATTTATCAGTTTTTGTTCTGTCTACATCCTTTGACTATCACCTGGGGCAGTCTGAACCGGTTTACGGACAGATGCTTTTGCCATATTTGTCTCTTGTCAGCTTTTCGGCAGAGATCAAAGTGTATGTGTAAAAACTCACTTCGGTTTACTGTATTTTGGGATTTTGGAATGTCCAGGTGAGTGTTTGTTTACATAGTTTGCTTCCGCTAATTACTCTCAAAATACTGTGTGGGTGTGTGTGGGTGTGTTCTTACCTAATTGTTCTTACCTAACTGTATCTTTACAGGAATGAGTCAAGCTCGTACTGTCCCGTGTTTTAAACCATATTTATCGTACATATCCTTAAATGTGTGAATTGTTTTGGCACACACTATTTCATTCGGTAGTGCATTCCACTGATCAGTTGCTCTATTAGGGAAACTAAATTTCCTCACGACATTATCACCTCCCTTTTTATGCAGTTTTTTGCAGTGTCCTCTTGCTGATGCTTCCCCATAGGTTAAGTAATCATTTGTGTCTATTTTCTCCTTCCCGGATATGCATTTATATAGCATAATCATGTCACCTCTTTTCCTTCTCTCCTGTAGTGTTGGTAGATTCAGTTTTTTTAGTCTTTCTTCGTAGCTTAGATCCCTTAAGCTTGGTACCCATCTTGTAGCGGCCCTTTGAACTATTTCAATCTTGTCTATGTGTTTTTTGAGATGAGGACTCCAGACTACTGATGCATACTCCAGGGTTAGTCTGATGAATGATGTTATTATCTTTCTTAGCATGTCTTCATTTATATATGTGAACGCTATTCTCATATTTGCAAGCAGTGTATACATGTTCCGTACCTTCTCACTGATGTGGTCAAGCGGAGATAGTCTGTTATTGATAATCATACCTAGGTCCTTCTCTGTTTCTGATGTGTGTAGGGTTTTATTTCCTAACTTATAATCCCAATCAGGTCTTTTTCCACTTTTACCAAACTTGATTACATGGCACTTGTCCACATTGAATTCCATTTGCCATGTATTACTCCATTCATGTAGTTTATTTAATTCTTCTTGTAGCTCTTTACAAGAGTCTGTGTTAGTAATTCTCCTTTGCATTTTTGCATCATCTGTAAACATATTCAGATAGCTTTCATTTCCAGTGTTACTATCTAGATCATTTATATAAACTAATAACATCATTGGTGCCAGCACTGAGCCCTGTGGAACTCCGCTAGTCACTTCTCTCCATGATGAGTAATTTCCCCTTAGTACTGTTCTCATTTCTCTTTTTATGAAAAAATCTTGCATCCAACAATACAATTTGCCTCGAATTCCTCCTTGATGGTACAGTTTCCATAAAATAGAGACTGTCCACCCATCCTTCTCTTTCCTGTAATGTGTCTGTTACTCTGTCATAGTAGCTCAACAGATTAGTAACACATGATTTTCCTTTTCTGAAACCAAACTGTCTTTCTGTTATCATATTGTGTTCTTCTAGATGATTTACCCAAGCTTTTCTTATAAGCTTTTCTAATACCTTGCTTACAACACTGGTTAGTGATACTGGTCGGTAGTTGAGTGGATTTTGTATATTCCTTTTCTTGAATAAGGGAACAATGTTTACTTTCTTCCAAATATCAGGTAGTTTACATTGTCTCAAAGATTTCTTGAAAATTAAAGATAATGGTTTACTTAACTCCTATGCACATTCATGTAGCACCCAACATGAAATTTCATCAGGACCATTTGCTTTTCCTTTGTCTAATTTACTTAACTCCTCCTGTATTACTTTTTCTGATATTTGTATATCTGGTAGTATGTGTGGGCATGCATGTTCCACATTGTCCCTCTCAAATTTTTTTTTTCTTCTGTAAAAACTGATTGGAAATTCTTATTTAGTGCTTCACAAATATCCTTTTCCTGTGTATAGGTGATTCCCTCTTCCGTAATGGATTGTATTTTATCTTTTACATTGGTTTTGCTTCTGATATAGCTGTAAAATAGCTTCGGCTGATCACTGCTTTTATTTATGATATCCTCCTCAAACTGTTTTTGGGCTTCCTTCCTTATTCTTGTATAATCGTTTCTTGCCTGTTTATGGTTGTTATATGCCCTTTCACTAGTCTGTCTTCTGTGTCTGTTCCACAACAAATATTTTTTCTTTTGATTTTTTACATTCTATATTGAACCATTTCTTTATTTTCTTTTCTGCTTCTTTGTGCTGTGGGATGTACTGCTGGACTCCTATTTCATAAAGTTCACAGAACTCTTTATATATAGCATTTAAATCTTGTCCTCTAAGCTCCTTTTCCCAATAAATTTCTAAAAAGTACTTCTTTAGGTCATGATAGTTTCCTTTTTTATAGTGTAGGCTCTTTTTGTAACTTTCATTGCTGTGTGTGTGTGTGTGTGTGTGTGTGTGTGTGTGTGTGTGTGTGTGTGTGTGTGTGTGTGTGTGTGTGTGTTTAATTCACTGGGTCGGTCAGGATCACTTGATGGTCGTGATCGTCAGCTTTTACCCTCCCGGAAGGGAGCTGAGAGCTCATATAGTCCGATCTAAGGGCAAGGCTGTGACCTTCACACGCGCATACACCCATCCCCTTGCTCAAGGGGGACAGTAACTGCCCACTTCGTCAGTGAAACTTTTCGCAACCTGAGCGAGGCGCTAACTCCCGTCTGGCAGATGGCAAGCGAGAACGCTACCACTGAATCAGCGAGCGGTGTGTGTGCGTGTGTGTGTGTGTGTGTGCGTGTGTGTGTGTGAATTGTTAGCTGTGTACCTTATTGATTAATGTTAGTAATTAACAGTTGTGCTTTAACAGGTTCACAATAAGACTTATGATTAAAGAACCCATGGAAATTCCTTATATTAATTATTTATATTTTAAATAATAATTTGTGAAGTTCTGAGCTACATGTGGCAAATTTACGACAAACTGTGAATATCGACCCAGATCAAAGAAAAACGGTTCTTCGAAACCGTTGGGCAGTTTTTGTACATCTACAGTATATATGAATGTACGATGTGTGTGCAATTGCAGTCATTCCGTTGCCATCCATCATGACACAGCAACGTTCCGTTTTGTCATTCAGAGTGTCTTTGTCAAAAACTAAACAAAAAAATGACGATCTGGAATCAGAAACTGCACCAGCAAGTTCAGAGCATAATGTATTGCAACCAACCCAAAAAAAATTTAAGCTCAGACTTCCGACATTTTAAGCTCAGCCTTCCAGCATATTAAGCTGGTACTTCTAAAGGGTCTGAGCCTTAGTGGAAGCCGTGCTGTGCAGTAACGTTTACTCATTTGTGAACTATACTGCAGCCTTCTCTTTACCTGTATAACATCTCTCATCTCTATCACTCCTCTGATACTTTTCTTGGCCTCACATTTGACTCTCGTTTATTGAGAATGCGTATATTTCTTCCCTCAAGTCTTCTGTTCTTCAATGTCTTCTTTTGCTGCAAATGTTGTCTCATCTTCCATGGGGTGCTGATTGTGTCACACTTCTTCGTCTTCACTCTGTTCTTATTCTAATCTTGATTATGGATGCCAAGGCTTCTGCCTCCACTCACACTTTTTCAACGCTAGATTCCGTTCACCATGCTGGTCTACGTTTAGCTATTGGTGCTTTTCAGCCAACTCCCTCTGTAAGTCTTTGTGCCGAATCAGGCATTCCCCACCTCCCTTATCATTGTTCTCTTCTCACTATTAGGTTCTATTCATGTCTCTTTCAGTTTCCTACAAATGGGTTATTCCATCCTCTCAGCCTTCCCCAACGCTCTTTTCACTCGATCTCCCATCTCTTCCTACCGTTATCCCTTCAGGTCCCCACTCTTCTTCAAATTATTGATTTCACCTTTCCTCCTATTCTTCCACTTCGTCCAGTTTCCTTCCCATCTTGGTTTCTCTCTCCTGCTGTGATCTGCCCTTCTTTTCTCCCTTGTTCTAAGTCTCCTCTTCCCACCAGATACACGTCACTGCCTTTTTATCAAACATATTGTACAGTATATCCAGCCACTCTTGTGTCGCACATATCTTTACTGACGGCCCCATATTTTGCCATGGTGTCGGATTTGCTATTCTGTTCACTGCCTCCTCCTCCTAAAGTACACGTCCTTCTGTTACAACTATTCTCATTGCAGAACTGTATGCGATTCTTTTTTCTCTGAAGTCTCTTCCTAGGTTCTTTTCCTCCACCTTTGTTATTTTATCCAATTCTCTCAGTGTGCTCACTTCCTTACACACCACGTCTTCTCATCCTCTAATCACCCAAATTCAGGATTGGCTGTTCCGCCTCTCTGTTCAGAAAAAGTCACTGAGCTTCTGGTGGGTTCCCAGCCAGAATACAAGTAATGAACAAGCTGACTTGTTTGCACGCTCTGTCACTCTATCCTCTAGGCCCTCTCTCTGCCCCTGTCCTGCCTTTGATTGTTTCCCCCTTTTGACCTGTCTCCTCCGTGAATGTTGGCAATCCTAGTGGAACCTGCAGGTTCACAACAAACTTCATAGTGTTAAACCCTCAGTTCTTCCCTGGCACACATAAACGCACCCCAGCCGTTGATGGGAGACTGTCCTTGTTCGTCTTTGCTTGGGCCACACCCGCCTCATTCGTGGTCATTTAATGAGCCATGACCCTCAGTCCGTCCGTTCACACTGTAACTGCCCTATGACTATCCATCACCTTTTTCATGATTGCTTGTCCACACTCCAACACCGTCTGTCCGGATTCCCATTCTTTCCTCACTATGTCACCTCCCACAGCTTACTGATTTCCAAGGTTTCCAATATTTTCACTCTTACAGTTCTTGAAATCACACATTTAATATAATTATTTTCCCTGCTCCCTTCTGCCTTGGTGCCATGTAGCCACATTATATCTTGGTGCTGGTTCTTTATAATGCCCTCTTTCCTTCCTTCTTAGTCAGGTTATGGAATATGAAAATTAAAAATACACTGTGATATCTTAAATATATAGTCTAATAAATAATCCTAGATAAAATTAGTTTATATAAATGTCAAACATTAATGCTGTGATTTACGAGCTGATTAATGAATTCGAGTGTAAATGAATGTTCATTTGATCATGGCAATAGAGGGCCGAAGTGTGACGTCACGTAACCATAACAACCGCCATGCTGGTTCTACACAAACATCTGACATCGCAGCTTGTACAGTATCGTCTCTTGTTTCTTTCTTCTGAGAGGAAGGAAATCAGTATGCAAGTGTGAAAACCACCATAAATGTATTCATATATCAACCTTCTCTTACTCTAGTGATGTAATATTAGGTAAAGTTATTGCAAGCATGAAAGATAGGCTACAAAACTACGGTGTGTGGAATGTGTTAGGTTTGGCTGCAGATATTTTCTTAATAAATGCCTTTTCGTTATTGTGTAGTAATATTAATCATTGCTGGCAGAAATAAAATTTCTCTATGCAGGGATTTCATTTTAGCAGGTTTTCTTTTTCTTAATTCAACATAATACCTGAAAGGGTCTTTAAAATATTTCCTCCATTTCACAGTAAAGAACAGTTTAATCTCAGTGAAATAAAAATTACAAAAAGAGTCCCAGGAAAAGAAAACATACAAAAAGGGCAAATTTATGATTGAACGAGTAAGATATTGAAATTCAGTAAATACCATCCAACACGTCTCTGGTGCTGTGTGTGCTAGGCAGGTTCCCTGCCTTCTTTACCCCTGCACAGCTATCCACACTATACAGGAGTTTTGTTCGTTCCTGTTTAGAGTACAGCTCTCACATGTGGGAAGGCTTCCCATATACAGCTCTTCTCAACACGGTCTATTCAAAAGCTTTTCATTTCATGAACTCTCCTGCTCTTACTGGCCCCCTTCAGTTCTATCTCTCCTGCATACTGTTGCATCTTTATCTCATTTCTATCGCTACTTCAATGGTCACTGCTCCTCTGAACTGTCTGCTTGCATTTCTCCACCACCGTGGAAAGCACATAGCACAATGCAACAGCAAACTGTTTTCTGTCCAACTCTCTAATGCAGTACTTCATGTATGCAGCAGGTCCTCTCTAGAACTGTCCTATTCTGTCTGTATTTCCTGTTGCCCATGATCTCCAGTATTTTAAATGCAGTGTGCCCAGGCATCTCAAAATGAACAGATTTTGAATTTGGTTCTCAGTTTTCTTGTTTTTATTTATTCATTTTTTATGCTTTGGGGGAACAATCTTTGTGAACTTCTGGCCTTTGTTTTCTTCTTCCTTGGATTAAAAAAAATGAAAAAAGACCAAAAATATAGACCAAAAGACAATGAATAAAATAATAAAAGTAGTAAATTATAAGGATGCACTAACTAAAGATGAAACAACTAATTTTGAATATTAGACCAGCCTAAGCTATGATTTACCTCAAACACACAAAGCAAACAAATAACTGATAAATTTAAAGGTACTGCTGCAGAACTAATCTCATACCAAACCCCACAGTCCTAAAAATGACACCAATTGTTGCCGTACCAGCGTGCACTACTCACTGTCTCTGCCATTTCCTACATTTGATAAAACAACTTTTTTTTTTTTTTAATATGTACCTTCATACATTAAAAGCAATCTAGATGAAAAAAAAAAAAAATACTACCTTAAATAAAAATGAAACTTTCGTGACTGGATGTAGTAAACGTATATAGCAATATTGGTCATGAGCTGGGACATGAAGCTATCACTTACTGCAGTAATGAACAATAAAATAATACTATTCGTATATATATATATATATATATATATATATATATATATATATATCATTTCCTGTGGCACCCCACGGGATGCATAGGGTCTCAATGAACTCTCTCCACCAATATTTGTTTCTTGCCATCTCCTTCAGGTCCCACCAACACTCCTCTCCTGCTTCTTTTTTCATTGTCCTCAACCAGGTTTCCCTCGGCCTACCTCTACCTCTTCTTCCTCTAGCAATCCACTCTGGCACATCCTGTATTAAACAACCTTCTTTTCTGTATATGTGCCCCAGCCACTTCCAGCGAGACAGTCTCACATATTCATTAACTGGTTTCACTCTCGTAATATCCCTTACTCTTTCATTTGTAACTATGTCTTGCCACTTTACCCCAAGAATCCTTCTCAGTATTTTATTCTCAAATCCTAATACTTTCTGATCTGTTGCAATTGTACTGTACCATGACTCATGCCCGTAAATTAAAATGGGTCTAACCATGGACTTGTAAATTTTCACTTTAGTATGTACCGAAAGCATATTATTATTCCAAACAGATTTCAACATTCCAACAGCTTGCCAAGCCTGTCTAATCCTCTCCTCAATTTCATTGTTTAATGATCCATTAGATGATACAATCGTTCCCAGATATTAAAAGTTTTCTACATTCTTCACATTATTCCCAATTACACAATCGATTTGGTTCTCCACGTTCATATTAATAATTTCAGTCTTTCCACAATTTATTACCAATCCCACTTTTTCTCCTTCCTCCACCAGACAATCGAGCACCCTCTACATCTCGTAAATACTTCCGCAAATCAGTACAATATCATCAGCATAGTCCAAATCCATCAGCTTCTTATTTTCTTTCCAGTTAATTCCTGCACCTGTTCTCCTTACAACCTTTTTCATAACATAATCCATAACCAAAACAAACAACAATGGCGAAAGAACTCCTCCTTGAATCACTCCTGACCTAACTTGAAATGGATCACTCAAAGAACCACCCACCATTACCTTACAAAAAGTACCTTCATGCAGGCTTCTAATAATATTTACAAACTTTTCTGGTATACCATAGAATCTCATAATTTTCAACATAGCTCCACGTGAAACACTATCAAACGCCTTTTCAAAATCCACAAAACACATACTAAGTGGCATTTTCATCTCATTAGCTTGTTGCATTAGATGCCTTACAATAAAAATCTGATCATTACAACCTCGACCCTTTCTAAATCCCGCTTGTTCTTCTCTTAAAATTTTATCAATTACTGGCTCTATTCTGTTCAACAAGATTTTGGAAAAGACTTTTGCAACTACAGGTTATCCCCCTCCAATTGCCACACACACTTAAATCTCCCTTTTTTGGTATTGTTATAATCACTCCATTTTTCCACTCTTCTGGAATTCCACCATTATCCCAAGCCATAATTAAAAAGTTTCAAAAGCGCATTCATCAACTCGTCATTTTCCACCTTAAGCATTTCAGGGAATATTCCATCCTCTCCTGGGGCCTTAGAATTCTTTAACTCCTTTATAGATTTTGCTACCTCTTCCAAAGTTATATCCCCTGTTTCTGTCTGCAAATCTCTCTCGGCTGGCAAAATGTCCTCTTCAGCTGGGATTGGTCTATTTAGAACAGATTCAAAGTGCTCTTTCCACATTCCTTTTATATCCAAATCTTTAGTCAACAAATTACCATTTCTGTCTCGTACAGGTATTTCCTTCCTACTCTTTTCAGTCCCAGTTAACTCCTTTATGGCCTGATACGCTGCTCTTGTGCTCTGACCGTCATTTTTACTTAATTTAATTTCTGTCTCTGTCGCCTTTTCATCATATAGTCTCCTCTTATCACGTCTAACGAGTCTTTTTACTTCAGAATGAAAACTCCAGTACTTTGCTCTAAGTACTTCAACTACCTGGCCATCAACATGTTGTTCTTCACTTCTTAACTTAGCCTCTTTCCTTTTCTGAATTGCATTCCATGTTTCATCTGACATCCACTTTTTCCTTCTCGCTTTTCCCTTTTTCTTAATAGTAACCTTAGCACTCTCATGCAAAACCTCTTTTACCTCTCTCCACATTTGATTAATATCATTGTCTTCAGATTCCATCAAAGTCTGCAGGACTAGAAACCTGTTCCTACATTCCCACCGAAACTTTTCCTTCGTGCTCTCATCACTTCTCAGCTCATCCAGATCATAATTATTACCTCTCCTGTACAATTTCCATTAACGTTTCTCTTAAGTTTTATTTTAATCTTTGACACAACAATTTGATGATCACTACCTATATCTGCCCCCCTCCTTACGCAAACATCTTGCAAATAACTCCTATGCCTTCTGCTAATTGCAATGTGGTCAATCTGGTTACAATATTTACCACATGGTGAAATCCAAGTAGTCTTATGTATTTTTCTATGCTCAAAGATAGTTCCACCAATTATAAGGTCATTTGCCAAACAAAAGCTTCCAAGTCGCACCCCATTTTCGTTTCTTATACCAACACCCTCCTTACCCATACAATCTTCAAAGCCATCCCTACTACTGCCAACAATCGCATTAAAATCACCAATGCAAACTAGTACATCATGTCTTGCCACTCTATTCACTACATCCTGCAGCTTCTCATAAAAGTCATCCTTCATTTCATCAGCAGCCTTATTTGTCGGAGCGTACCCTACAACCATATTGATATTACCATGGTCAGATTTTAAACGAGCATAAAGCAAGCGCTCATTAATTGGTTCAAACTCACATAGTGCCTTACAAGCATCTCTACTCAGCAGTAAGCCTACTCCTTGGTAATGATTTCCATCACTCCTACCAGAAACCAACATAGTAATACCGTCTTCCAAATTCATTTTATCAACTCCAAGCAACCTCGTTTCTGTAAGAGCACAAATATCCATCTTGTATTCCTTGAACACTGATATAAGTTCTTCCATTTTACCAGCCTGATTGAGAGTTCGAACATTCCAATGTCCTATTCTTAAGGTTCTTTGTGGATGTATAAACTTATTTTTACACCGTGGGATTCTTAGCACCCCCTGCCCGCTTAAGGGCTGCACGGGACTGAGGACCATTACTTCGTCACCAGAGTTCATCAAGATTTCTTAGGCAGAAAAATATTTTACCCTGGAGCCAATGCCAGTGACTCGCAGGAACCAGACAGTGGAGAGAGGAAATTAACTAAATGAAAGTAAAATGCAGAGGGTTTGGACAGACAAAGTACAAGGGAAAGAAAGAGAGCAAAGAGAATGTAGATAAAAGTGTCCCTTTTAGTCGCCTCTTACGACAAGCAGGGAATACTGGGGAAGTATTCTATCCCCCCTTCCCCAGGGGGGAATACTGATAATAATAATAATAATAATAATAATAATCCATCCATCCATCATCCAATCCTACATTGCCCCATGAGGAGCGTAGGAGCCTGAGGCTAGGCTGTTGGTCCTGACATTTAAGATGAGAGTGACCAGCCTCACTCATCCCTGAGTGGCATTACATGAGCAATAAACCCCAACCATCCCTTGGACATAAACCTTCACCGGCTCAATCCAATTGGAGTGAAATAATTACCCACTAAACCACCAGGCGCAAAAAATTTGGTTATATGGTTACCACCCAGCGTAGTAAATGGTTTCCTGGTGTTCAGGAAACCATTTGGCTTATCACTCAGTATAGAGTCACCCACAGGCAGAAGGAAGAGGAAAGAATGAAGGAAAGAAAAATAGAAGAGGGAGTGTTAAGTCACCCGTAGGCAGAAGGATGAGGAAAGAACGAATGAAAGATAGAAGATGGAAGGAAAGAAGGATGGAGGAGAGGAAAGGGCAGGCACCCAACAGCAGCACTACATCGATTGGGTGGATGTTGAGCGCCCCCACCCACCACTAAATAATAGTAATAATCATCATCATCATCATCATAACAATAATAATAATAATAAATAATACTAATAACAGGAATGATAAGAACAAGGGGAATAATAATAACCTCACCCAGGGCAGGACACAGGGGTGACATCCACAAGCCACTGATGGACTGGGTGGGCAGCAAGTTGAAGGTGTGCACAACGAGCCTCAGTCCTTCTTTGTAGCAAAACAGCATCAGTTTAGTGCGGTGGGTTGCGTATATGCTTTTCTGATGGACCTGGGACAAAACACAAGCACCACTGGTCATATTCTAATGTGGAGAGGATGGAGAGTGAGAGACTGATGAGGAGAGTGTATGTGAGTGAGGAGGAGAGGGAGGGGGATGCCAAGGATGAGATGAAGGGATGGAGTGGAGAGGTATATCAGAGAGGGGGAGGGGTGTTGGGAGCAGGGCAGTGAAATGGCGGGGGACAGGGCGACATGGAGGCGATTTGTTTGTGGCCACCCCTTATGGGATTAAGGCGCCTGGCAATAGACAGATAGATAGATACTGTCACTAGGTGTAAATGAAGATGCTAATAATTAAATGGGGGTAAGTAAATGTAAATTATGTATAAAAGAAGCACAAATGGTACTGAAAATAGGTGTAAATGGGTAAGTTGATGTAAACAGATGCCAAATAACACACCTTAATTTCTCCGACGTGTGGATCATCAGCCGGCTCGTGGGTCTGGCTCCTCAAACACAAATAAAGGACCGTTACTGGGAGGTGGAGGACTCTGGCGGCACGGTACTCCTCAGTCAGGTATTCCATGTCGACAGTACAGGTGAACTGTCAATGAGGGAAAGATGGTTACAGCTTGTTTGTGTTCATATGATGGAACTAAAAGCCATGGCTGTGTGAAACTCCATGAACTTTAGCTGTGAGGTGGGAATGACTCTCCTTGGTTACCAGCCAATATAAAATTTAACTTTCCGTCTGAATACACTTGTCCTGCAACAGAGGTGAAAGAAGCAGGTCTGCCATAAGCTGAATTGCAAAATACATAAAAACAGCACTTGGGCTTAAGAAAATGGTATGTAATGAAGGTGTTAATGAAGGTTATTCATTTGTTTTTAAAGGCTCCAACATGCTTACACGTGTCAGCCTTGGTCACCTAATGGCGGCTCTCCATGCTGCACGATCTATTCCAGCCTCCCTGTTCAGTCCCTTAACCCTGAGGTCACACTTAATGACCTCGTCCCATGTCTTTCTCGGTCTACCCCTCATAACCCCACCCCCAATATTAACACTTCTCACCTTCTGCACCCAATTATCATCCCCCATCCTCTCCACATGTCCAAACCATCTCAAACTACCTCTCCTCATCACAGCATTAATACACTCCAGTCCCATCCTACCTCTCAACTCTTCCCTCGTAAACCCAGCCCCCCCCCCCCCAGACCTTGCATGCAGGGACGCACTGCACATCCACCTAATCATTGTCATTTCTGTACATTTGAGCCGGCGAATATCCTCCTCCTTTATCATAAACTTAATAACTTTATCTGTGAACAGTTGGGTAGGGACACCTTCACGTGGTGGCAGTGATATAACCACCTGGCTCCACTGCCTAAACTCCTTCCCCATCCTCCAAATAGAGGAATGTGCACTGCAGGGGAAAGACACCTTTGGTTTACAGCACTCCAGTCACAGGACAGGGCAGGAGAAGAGCAACATAACCAGGCAGTGGAACTGTCTAGTTATTTCAGTGCTACCATGTGAACCCTCTCTCTCTCTCTCTCTCTCTCTCTCTCTCTCTCTCTCTCTCCATCACTAAAAATAATTAATGCACACACACACACACACACACACACACACACACACACACACACACACACACGCAATGGGTCAAAGAAGAGACACGGTTTCGAGGTGAGGACACACCAGCAAGGTTAGATTTACTGTTCACCAAAGAACCTGATGTAATAGAATCATTGAAATATCTCTGTCCTTTAGGAAAAAGTGATCATGTGGTCATTGAGTTCCAGATGTTAATAGGGAACATCGAGCCAAGAGACGAGCTTCATAGACAGGGAAGATACAACTTTGGGAAAGCAAATTTTACATAGGATTGAGAAACTTTTTTGAAAATGCAGATTGGAGAAAATTCAGAGAAACGAGAGATACAGAGGAAGTGGGAAATCTTTCTAGACCTCTGTAATTTGGGAGTGGAAAAATTTGTACCAAGAGTAAGAGGGAAAGAAAACAGGAAAAAGGAGTGGTTTAATAGAAGGTGTATGACAGCAAAAAAAGAGAGAGATAAGGCGTGGAACAACTGGAGAAAGAGAGGTAACAACAGAACAAAGGAAGAATATAAAAGAACTAGAAATGAATACACAAGAATATGTAGAGAAGAAGAAAGGAATTTTGAAAAAGGTATAACAGACAAATGTAAGGATGAACCCAAACTGTTTTATAGATTTGTTAATGGCAAACTGAAACAAAAGGAAGGAATCACCAAACGGAAAGTAGAAGGAGAGGTCTTTAAGGATGCGGCAATGCAAGCAGAAATAATGAATAAACGTTTCCAGTCAGTTTTCACTAAAGAAAAGGAGTTTGTGGAAGGGGAGGGAGTGATTAGAAATGTTCCGGTGATAAAAGATATAAAAGTGGAGGTACAGGAAGTGTATAAATTACTGGAAACTCAAGATGTAAGGAAAGCCCCAGGACCTGATGGAATTTCTAATTGGGTACTGAAGGAATGCAGAGAACAACTGGCAGATAAAATTCACAGTTTAATCGTATGCTCACTGGAAGAGGGGAAAGTGCCAAAAGAATGGAAGAGGGCAAATGTGGTACCAATTTACAAGGGAGGAAACAGGGAAGAACCCCTGAATTATAGACCAGTGTCCCTAACCAGCATGGTGGCAAAATTGTGTGAGAGAATCCTGAAAGACAGATGGATAAAATATGTGGAAGAGATGAATATTTTGGCTGAATGTCAGTTTGGATTTAGAAGTGGAAGGTCATGTGTTTCTAACTTGTTGAGTTTTTACTCAAGAGCGATTGACGTGGTACAGAAGAGAGATGGTTGGGTGGATTGTGTGTACTTAGACTTAGAGAAGGCCTTTGACAAGGTACCTCATAAGAGACTAATGTGGAAACTAGAGTATATAGGAGGACTGAAGGGGAAACTTCTGGAATGGATGAGAGACTTTTTGAGAGGCAGACAAATGAGGACAGTAATAAAGGATAGGATGTCTGGATGAAGCGAAGTAACAAGTGGAGTCCCTCAAGGCTCGGTGTTGGCGCCAGTAATGTTCCTGATTTACGTAAATGATATGGTAGATGGAGTGAACAGTTATGCAAGTCTGTTTGCTGATGATGTAAAGATCTTGAGGAAGGTAGAGGTTGAGGAGGATTGTAAAATACTGCAGGAGGATTTGGATAGGATACACAATTGGAGCCGGACGTGGGAAATGAAATTTAATGTAAAGAAATGTAAAATATTGGAAATGGGTAAAAGTACCAGGAGGCCATCACTGAATTATTTGTTGGGTAATGAATTAATCACAAAAGGGAGAGAAGAGAAAGATTTGGGAGTGCTGGTCCAAGATAGTTTGTCACCAGAAAAGCACATTAACAAGATAGTTGGAGAGACTTATAAAGAAAGATACAAACAAGATTGAGAGAATACAAAGAACAGCAACCAAGATGGTCCCCAGTCTGACAGACCTGTCATACAGAGAGAGGCTGGAAAAACTGGATTTGCCTTCCTTAGAGGAAAGGAGAAAGAAAGGAGACATGATTGCAGTGTTCAGGACCATGGTGGGAGTAGATAATATTGACCGGGAAGATCTGTTTGTATGGGATAAGAGAGTAACAAGAGGACACGGAATGAAAATGAAGAAGCCAAGCTGCTTGAAGGATATCAAGAAATATAGTTTTCCTTATAGATGCACAGACCTGTGGAGCAGCCTGGACAAAGAGATCGTCCAGTCTAAAAACTTAAACGAGTTTAAAGCTAAATTTGACTTATTGAGAAACAGTGACGGAAACCCACGAGCATAGTACATTCCGTGTATATCACAATTAGGTATAAGATGGGCCGTGCAGTGTAGTGAAGGATTTTATCACCACCTCTTTAAGGCATGGTAGAGCCTGTGCATTTCTTCTTGCTGAGATGGGTAAAGAGTTTCATTTTCTGCTCTTGTTGTTATTTTCTTCTGTATGCTACATACTTTAGTGCTGTCACCCTCCATAACTCTGTCACCCCATTATTGCAGAATTTTAACTCTCCAAAGAATACATTTGTACTTTCAGGCAAACACAATTTTGTGGATAAAAAAATGGTTTTCTGATTATTTTTTGTGGTTCATTTCATTTTCACTCATTTTCAGAATTGCCTCGTTTCCCTGTTTTTCCTGCCTCCTCCGTCCCTCTATTGAATGTAGGAACCCATGCAGAGAAAAGAAACATTTTTGCTGGAAAATGATGGTTCATATCAAATGGATTGAATAACAAATTGGAAAACCCATGTTTTATCCAAACCTAACCACATCTAACTTAACCTGACTGGGTGCCTTTGCTCCTCAGACTCCCCATAGCATTAATGTAACCTCATCTAACCCAGTCACACTGCATGGAAGAAAAATGAGACAATGAAGTTGGCAGTTTTAAGCATTAATCTAACTTCATCAAACTAAGGAAGTGGTTGTTGCTGGTGATGAGAGGAACCAGTAGAAAATAAAACTGTATACCCACTGTTTGCCAGTCAGTATAAAAAATGCAACACACCCTTGTTATACAGTCACTATAGTGTACAGTCATTTGCTTGTGAGATCAATACAAATTTAACATTTTTTTATTATACAGTCACTGTGATGCCTGATTTCTCATTACCAATCTGTGATCTTTTTCTTGCTTTCATGATTATAGTGCAAAATACAATAAACAATTGGCCTTGTGGAGAGTGAGAGACTGATAAGGAGAGTGTATGTGAGTGAGGCAGAGGGGGAGAGAGGGAGGGGGAGGCCAAGGATGAGATGGAGGGATGGAGGGGAGAGGTGTATGAGAGAGAGGGGTGTGAGCTAGAAGCAGGGCAATGAAATAGCAGGGGAAAGGATAACATGGAAGTGATTTGTTTGTGACTATCCCTTGCGGGTTTAAGGCGTCTGGCAATACTGTAGATGGATAGAGAGTTTCAAAAATGCATGGCAGTTGTAAAATGGTGGTGTGCCGTACCCAACTAAGCATCACCGGATTAGCAAGTGGAAAAGCAGGTGAATATACAATAATGAAAGTAGTAGAATCAGTTAGTTTCAGGAAAAGGTGAATATTGAATTTATCTCATTAAAACCAAGAAACAGTGTGCACCAAAGTGTGTGCTGAGTGAAGTATGGTATTCTTGCCAGCAGACTGGCAGAGTTCACCATCTAACCAAATCTCTCCCAGTAAATGGTACCATAATGTTAGTTTTTCATTTTCATTTTTTTCATTCATTTTTTTTCATCATCCAATCCTACATTGCCCCATGAGGAGCATAGGAGCCCGGGGCTAGGCAAAGATGAGAGTGGCCAGCCTCACTCATCCCTGAGTGGCATTACATGAGCATTGAACCCCAACCACACCTTGGATATAAACCTGCACCAGCTCAATCTGATTGGAGCACTGTAATTACCCACTAAACCACCAGGCACCAACAGTTGGTTATATGGTTACCTCCCAGCGTAGTTTTTTTTTTTTCCTTAATATGTGAACAGTAACTCTAGATGTATGGGCACACAGCATATTTTCCTTAGAGTGGTCCTTTTCACAGGCTGATATCTGAAAGCATCAGCCCGGTAAGGAAGGCACCAAGAAGGAGGCGCTGCAGATCTTGGCTCCTCTGATCACAACCTTATTACCTTAACCTGTCCTATCGCTCCAGTACGGCCTGCAGACCCTCCAGGGAAACGTTGTCTCTGGCATTTTGGAGCTGCGGACTGGGAGGCCCTCAGGCAGTACTTCTTTGATTTTCCCTGGAATGATTATTGCTTCCATGGCCGTGAGCCATCGAGTGTGCCTTGCGCATTACGGAGGTTATTCTCTCGGGCATGGAAGCATACATTCCTTTCTCATATCCTTTGACTAACGCAAGAAAGCCTTGGTTTAATCACGCTTGTTCTAATGCTGTCCGCAACAAGGAGAAGGCCTACAAAAGGTACCGGAGCCAACCCACCCCTGAATCACATAATCTTTACGTTTCTGCCCGGAATCGTGCTAAGTCTGTTCTTCGCTCTACTAAAAATAATTTCATCCATACTAAATGCTCTCAACTCTCCAACTCGAATTCTTCCCGCTCCTTCTGGCACCTTGCCAAAAATCTTTCTAACAACTTTACCTCATCATCCTTCCCTTCTCTTTTCTACTCTGATGGTTCTGTAGCTATTTCTTCTACTGATAAAGCAGATCTCTTCGCACAGACTTTCTCCTCCAATTCCACCTTAGACGATTCCGGTGCTGTTCCTCCATCACTTCCCCCCTCTGACTTCCTCATGGCTGACATTAAAATTTCTTCAGTTGATGTATTTTCTGCCATTACTGGCCTCAGTACTAACAAGGCATATGGGCCTGATGGGGTCCCTCCTGTTGTTCTCAAAAACTGTGCTTCTGTGCTTACACCCTGCCTAGGCAAACTATTTCGCCTTTGTCTGTCAACTTGTATCTTTCCTTCTTGCTGGAAGTTTGCTCTCATTCAGCCAGTCCCAAAGAAGGGTGACCACTCCCAACCCTCCAACTATCGTCCAATTGCTTTAACGTCCTGTATTTCAAAAGTTGTCGAGTCAATTCTCAATAGAAAAATTTTAAAGCATCTTTCCTATCACAACCTTCTTTCCGATCGTCAGTAAGGGTTCCGTCAGGGACGCTCCACTGGCGATCTTCTCACCTACCTTTCAGACTCCTGGTCATCCTCCTTTCGGGACTTTGGCGAAAGCTTTGCCATTGCACTTGACATCTCAAAGGCTTTCGATCGAGTCTGGCACAAATCTTTAATTTCCAAACTGCCCTCCTACGGTTCCTATCCTTCTATCTGTACCTTCATCGCTAGCTTCCTTTCTGGTCGTTCTATAGCTGCTGTCGTAGAGGGCCATCGTTCTTCTCCTAGATCTATCAACAGTGGTGTTCCTCAGGGCTCTGTCCTATCACCAACTCTCTTCCTTTTATTCATCAATGATCTTCTAAGCTGTACATCTAACCCTATCCACTCATACGCTGATGACTCCATCCTTCACCTTTCCATTCGGTTCCCGCAACGCCCATCTCAACAGTTACTTCAAGAAACAAGGGATGAGGCTATGGCACACCTAATGTCTGACTTGGCTCATATCTCTGACTGGGGTAAAAATAATATGGTTGTCTTTAATGCTTCTAAGACTCAGTTCTTACACCTATCAACCCGACAAAATCTTCCACAGGTATACCCACTAATGTTTAATAATATTCAGATTAATCCTGCATCATCCTTGAACATGCTTGGGGTTTCATTTACTCGGGACTTATCTTGGAAAGATCATATTACATCTCTTGTAAAATCTGCTTCCAAGAGATTGGGTGTGCTAAGCCGACTCCGCTCTTTCTTTACCCCTGCACAATTGTTGACTCTATACAGGGGTTTTATCCGCCCCTGTGTGGAGTACAACTCTCATGTGTGGGGAGGCTCCCCACATACAGCTCTTCTCAATAGGGTGGAGTCAAAGGCTTTTCGTCTCATTAACTCTCCTCCTCTTACTGACTCCCTTCAACCTCTGTCTCTTCGCCGCACTGTTTCATCTTTATCTCTTTTCTATCGCTACTTTAATGGTCACTGCTCCTCTGAACTGTCTGCTTGCATTCCTCCACCTCTACGACGGGCGCGTAGCACCCGTCTGGCAGCAAACTCTCATCCCTTTTCTGTCCAACTCTCTAATGCAAGAGCTAACCGTTACTCCCAGTCTTTCATTCATGCAACAGGTCAGCTCTGGAACTGTCTCCCTCTGTCTGTATTTCCTCCTGCCTATGATCTCCAGTCTTTCAAACGCAGTGTGTCCAGGCATCTCAAAATGATCGGATCTTGAATTTGGCTCTCTATTGTATTTTGTTTTTCTCTTGGAGGGAACTGTTACTGCGGGCTCATGGCCTTTGGTTCCTTCTTCCTCGCATAAAAAAAAAAAAATAAAAATAAAAAGTTATTATTGCTGGGAGATCCTGACGGGGGGAAGGGTGGTTGCCTGGACACCTGCATGAGGGGACCTTCGTGGATGGAGTGAGAAGGTGAGTGATGCTTAATTTGTACCTTACCCAGAATGAATGAGAATTACAAGGCTTGATGAATAAAAATATTGATGATAATGACATATGTATTTTCCTTTTTCTGGATCATAACTGCTCCATGTATAAGAGTGAGAAGAGAATTGATGGTGATGATACTGAATGGAGATTTGAGTGATGAGTTTTCCGTGAATGTTGGTGTGCATCAGGGGTCAGTCTTGAGTCCCATGTTGTTTATCATGGTACTTGAAGCCCTTTCACGTGACTTTAGAAACGGACTCCCGTGGGAGATGTTGTATGCTGATGATTTAGTTTTGATTACAGAGAGTGAAAGGAAGGCGGAGGAAAGATTTAGGAAGTGGAGAGATGGTATGGGGCACAAGGGCTTAAGGGTAAATGCAGATAAAACAAAAGTGATGATATCTAGGGTTGGTGGCAGTACTGTCAAAGACGAGGGAGAGTGGCCATGTGCAGTTTGCCACATGGGCTTGAGAAGTAATTCCATCTTGTGCGGTGTGTGTGATAAGTGGGTGCATAAGAGATGTAGTGGTATCAGAGTTAGACTGCGAGATAATGCTGATTTTATGTGTGCGGTGTGTCGGGGAAAACAGGTGGAGATTGTCAGACGTGAAAGGATTGAACTTGCTGCTGAGTCTCTTGAGTGTGTGGAAGAGTTTTGTTATTTGGGAGACATGTTATGTGCTGGTGGTGGGGCTGGAGCAGCTCTGTGGCTAGGGTGAGCAGTGGCTGGAAGAAGTTCAGGGAGCTGTTGCCTCTCCTGACATTGAGAGGACTCTCCCTCCATGCTTAAAGGTCTTTATATGTGACATGCATTAGGAGTGTAATGCTGTATGGTAGTGAGACCTGGGCTGTAAAGGAAGAGGATATTCGCAGGCTCAAACGCACAGAACTTACAATGATTAAGTGGATGTGCAGTGCATCCTTGAGTGTGAGGCCTGGGGGGCTAGGTTTACGATGGAAGAGTTAAGAGGTAGGATGGGGCTGGGGTGATGAGGAGGGGTAGATTGAGGTGGTTTGGGCATGTGGAGAGGATGGAGGTTGACAGTTTGGTGCAGAAAGTGAGAAATGTTAACGTTAGAGGTAGGGTTGTGAGAGGTAGGCAGAAAAACACCTTGGATGAAGTCATTGACTGTGACCTCAAGGATAAGGGACTGAATAGGGTGGCAGCTAGAGTTTGAGTTGCATGGAGAGCCGCCATTAGGTGACCAGGGATGATGCATGCAAGTGTGTTGGAGCCTTTAAAAAACAAAAATGATGATGATACTGATAATGATTTTTGTCGGCAGATGGAGGAGTGGATCCCAAGTCTCATCCTGCCATCTTGTTCTGACTTCAAGATTGGCTGGGTATGGATGGAACACGCTGACAGCCAACACATCAAAGTGGAAGATGATAGGGGAAACCTTTATTCTGCTGTGGACCAACGTGGGCTGCTGCTGTGATGATGATGGTGGACAGAATTGCAATAAATCTGCATCCATTCATCTCACAGTGATGTTAAAGGTAAACCAGATTTCTTTTCCATATCCTTTGTAGATGCAGGCCTGGTCAGTCAGTCACACCCCAAGAATATTTTTTACGCAAGGTATGGAGAGTGAGAGACTGATGAGGAGAGTGTATGTGAATGAGGTGGAGGGGGGGGGGAGACCAAGGTTGAGATGGAGGGATGGAGTGGAGAGGTACATGAGTAAGTGGGGTGTGAGCTGGGAGCAGGGCAGTGAAGTGGCAGGGGACAGGGCAACATGGAGGCGATTTGTTTGTGGCCACTTCTTATAGTATTAAGGCGTCTGGCAATAGATTGATAGGTAGATATGTCAGTCTAGCAAGGGCCCATGTGGTACGTCAGTTTAGCATCCTAGGAACTTTCAGGCATAAGGTTCTTCACCAGTTTAGCAAAGGCCAGTACGATGCCACACGTGTAGTGCTTCTGTATGTGTGAGAAGTAAGGTCTCTCTCTCTCTCTCTCTCTCTCTCTGTCTGTCTGTCTCTCTCTCTCTCTAAGGCTTGTACGATCGCACTTGTCTAGTGCTTCTGTATATATGTGAGAATTACGCTCTCTCTCTCTCTCTCTCTTTCTTTCTTACAGGAGTCTTTGTAGCCTCTCTTCTGTAGTGATTTACTGATGCATACAGCAGGATAATATTTTTCATGTATGCTGTTTATACCATCTTAATCCTGTATCAGAATAGTCTGCATCATCATTATCATCATCATCATCATTATCATCATCATCATCATTATCATCATCATCATCATCATTATCATCATCATCAGCATCACCATCATCATCATCACCCCATACCTCTTTTCCTACCCTTGGATGGGGGGAGTGAGGTAGGGAGTAGAGAGTCAGAAATAAAAAGTGAAGGAGAGAATGGAGAATGAAAGACTGACTAAGAGAGTGTATGTAGGTGAAGTGGAGGGAGGGAGAGGGAGAGGGAGACCGAGGATGACGTGGAGGGATGGAGTTGAGAGGTCTGTGAGGGAGGGGGGAGTGAGTTGTGGGGAGGGGAGTCAAATGGTGGGTGACAGAGCGACTTGGAGGCATTTTGTCTGTGGCCACCCTTTGCGGGATTAGGGCGTTGGGCTATAGATAGATAGATAGTGTGCAGTTGAATGGGGCACACTTACAAATCAAGGCCTTGACTTGAGTAACATTAATTCACATGGTATTTACAACCCCAGGCTCATTTGAATATAAACCCTTCCTCCTCAGTCTGCCATCGTCCTTTTGGGGATATAGAAGAAAGTGAGGAATGTTTGTTTAACCAGGCAGGGGAGCCACCTGTTTTTTTCATGGCGTAAAAATGGATATTGTGATGTAATGTAATCTATAATGTAATTTGCTCAAATATAAAACATCCCAGTGAACATATCTGCATAAAACAGAGGTTAATGATATGGTATGGTATATGTTTGAGATGGAGGGATGGAGTGGAGAGGTATATGAGAGAGGGGGGTGTGAGATGGCAGCAGGGCAGTGAAATGGCGGGGGACAGGGCGACATGGAGGCGATTTACTCTAATATAAAAATGACACCGTGTTTGCACCTAAAGAATTCCTGTATTGGGGTTGGCCGAGGTACAGCTGATATTCTCAGTGTACTGGAAGCCAAACCAAAAGCCTGTCTATCTATCTATCTATTGCCAGATGCCTTAATCCCATAAGGGGTGGCCACAAACAAATCACCTCCATGATGCCCTGTCCCCCACCATTTCACTGCCCTGCTCCCAGCTCACCCCCCCCCCCTCTCATATACCTCTCCACTCCATCCCGCCATCTCATCCTTGGCCTCCCCCTCCCTGTCCCCCCTTCTACCTCACATTGTCAGGCCATGTGGATAAAAATTGTTATAATATGCTGGGTAAATAACTAAGGAAGAGATGTTATTAAATCTCCAAAGGCCCTTAGAATGTGGCCGTGAGTAGCATAGGTGTTAGGGTCGTATTAAAACTGCGTGTGTGACAGTGTGGACAAGCGTGCAGTGTTTGGCAGTGTGGACAAGCGTGCAGTGTTTGGCAGTTACTTCTTGCAGCAGGAGACCAGGACTGAACATCTGACTTACCTTACAATACCATACCATACCATACCTTACCATACCATACCATACCATACCATACCATACCATACATACCATACCATACCATACCATACCATACCTTACCATACCATACCTTACCATACCATACCTTACCATACCATACCTTACCATACCATACCATACCATACCATACCTTACCATACCATACCATACCATACCATACCATACCTTACCATACCATACCATACCATACCTTACCATACCATACCATACCTTACCATACCATACCATACCATACCATACCATACCATACCTTACCATACCATGCCTTACCATACCATACCATACCATACCATACCTTACCATACCATACCATACCATACCATACCATACCATTCCTTACCTTACCATACCATACCTTACCATACCATACCATACCATACCATACATACCATACCATACCATACCATACCATACCATACCATACCTTACCATACCATACCATACCATACCTTACCATACCTTACCATACCATACCATACCATACCATACCTTACCATACCATACCATACCATACCATACCATACCTTACCATACCATACCATACCATACCATACCATACCATACCCATAGCTCCTGTAAGTGGTAACATTCTTCTCATCCAGTATCAAGAGTTTTTTGGGAGATTTAGTGAAACAGATGTTTGACCAGAATTTTTAGATGTTAGGTAGATCTCACACACTCATCTTTAATGTCAGGACCATCTTGCCTAGCCCCGGGCTCCTGCGCTTCTCATGGGGCAGCACAGGATTGGGTGATGGATGGATAGATCAGTGTTTTGCAACAGTTCAGGGCAACGTTGTGCGTTTGGTTATTGTGTGAGAGTTGATATGTATTTGACTTCCATGGTTACTGCAAAGGATTTCTCATTCAACACCTGTTTCAACCACTCATATACAGTACCTCAGTATAGCTGAAAGCTTACTCTTAATTCTTCATTCTCCTCATCTGTCTGTCTATCTGTAGCCTGATGCCATAATCCCATAAGGGGTGGCTGTTTGTCTTTGAGTTGTTTTACGGGGAGGGGCACTAACCCTCCACCAACCCACTTGCTGATATGTAGGGAACATGTGTGGGTTGATTATATGGTTACCACCCAGCGTTGTAAATGATTTCCTGACTTACAGGAAACCATTAGGCTTGTTACTCAGTGTAAAGCCACCTGATAGGGAAACAGGTGTAATAACAAGTAACAGGAAAGATGAGAGAAATGGGAAGAGAGGAGGGCAGACACAGAAAAAGAATGATAAATGTGAAGGAAGAAGTAGGCAGCACAACATCAAGTGAGTGGATGATGGTGGTCACCGCCTACCACCGTTCTCTTGGTGTGGGATAAAATAAGTACAGTAGAGCAAACTAATGCAGGCATATCATTTATATTATAATCAATTTTGTGGCAGCACCAACAGACCCCTCCATATATGACATACAGCAGTGCAGGGTGTTGCCAATTTCCTGCCATAACACTGTCTGTGCAAAACAAATAAAAATAATTCCAAAGCTTATTTTGTGTGGATGGGATGGAGTGGAGAGGTATATGAGAGAGGGGGGTGTGAGCTGGGAGCAGGCCAGTGAAATGGCGGGGGACAGGACGACATGGAGGCGATTTGTTTGTGGCCACCCCTTACGGGATTGAGGCGTCTTGCAGCAGATAGATGGGTAGATTATTTTCTATATAGTGCACATCACATGTTTGGTCCTCCCTTGGAAAGCTTATTGTATTTAGCATCTTGTTCCAGAGTTCTTTCTGTAATCTATCCATCTGTCTATCTATCTATAGCCCGACGCCGTAATTTCACAAAGGGTGGCCGTAGACAAAACGCCTCCAAGTTGCTCTGTCACCCACCATTTGACTGCCCTCCCTCCAACTCACTCCCCCCTCCCTCATCCTCCATTCTCTCCACATGTCCAAACCACCTCAGTGTTGTTCTCTTTCTGTAAACACTAATATTTTATAATGTCAGTAATGTCGCCAGGGTTAACCAAATGTATAAAACAGCAGTAGACAAAATTTGAACATGTTACTTACCCAGGTCAGCTCTGGAACTGTCTCCCTCTGTCTATATTTCCTACTTCCTATGACCTCCAGTCTTTCAAACGTAGTGTGTCCAGGCATCTCGAAATGAACAGATCTTGAATTTGGCTCTCTTTTGTGTTGTTTTTGTTTTTTCTTGGAAGGAACGGTTTGCGGGCTCCTGGCCTTTGGTTCCTTCCTCCTTGCATTACAACAAAAAAATTATTGCTGTTTCTTGTGCTGATGTCCCAGCTGTGATCACTGACATGTGCTACTTCAGGGGTATTGCCCAGGGATTCCCCAGAATAAATACAACTTCTATCTATCTATCTATTGCCAGACGCCTCAGTCCCATAAGGGGTGGCCACAAACAAATCGCCTCCATGTTGCCCTGTTCCCCACCATTTCACTGCCCTGCTCCCAGCCCACTCCCCCCTCCCTCATATACCTCTCCACTCCATCCCTCCATCTCATCCTTGGTCTCTCCCTCCTGCTCCCCCCCTCCACCTCACTCACATACACTCTCCTTGTTAGTCAGGCGCTAATAATAGATGGTATAAATACAACATAGCATTTAATTAACCTGTGATGTAGGCAGCTGTGTTCAGTGGGATGTTTTATATGTTATCCTACACCATGGTCTGGGTTAGATAAAGCTGAAATAAATTCTCTTACAGTTAATTTTGTAGTAAACCATTATTATCATGGATATGTGGTAGGTGGGGGCGCTCACCATCCACTCACTCAGTGTAGTGCTGCTCTTGGGTGTCTGCCCTTTCCTCTCCTCCATCCTTCTTTCGTGTCTTCCTCTTCTGTCTTTCTTTCCTTCATCCTTTCCTTTTCCTTCTGCCTGTGGGTGACTCTACACTGAGTGTCAAGCCAAATGGTATCCTATACACCAGAAACCATTTACTACGCTGGGTGGTAACCATATAACCAAATTTTGGCACCTGGTGGTTTAGTGGGTAATTAAGGCGCTCCAGTCGGATTGAGCCTATGCAGGTTTATATCCAAGGGGTGGTTGGGGTTTATTGCTCACGTAATGCCACTCAGGGATGAGTGAGGCTGGTCACTGTCATCTTAAAAGTCAGAACCAACTTGCCTAGCCCCGGGCTCCTACGCTCCTCATGGGACAACGTAGGATTGGATGATGGATGGATGGCTTGTCATGGATGTTCTACACTGACACTGAGGCTACACATACATGCAGACATAGTTGCCCAATACAGACAGAATGCCAGCAGGTGGTTGAGTGAGGCTGACTGTATGGAGAACAATTTGGGACAATAAAAAATGAGAGACTGACGAGGAGAATGTATGTGAGTGAGGTGGAGAGGGGGAGAGAGAGGGGGAGGCCAAGGATGAGATGGAGGGGTGGAGTGGAGAGGTATATGGAGAGGAGGGTGTGAGCTAGGAGAAGGGCAGTGAAATGGTGGGGGACAGGGCGACATGGAGGTGATTTGATTGTGGCCACCCCTTACGTGATTAAGGCGTCTGGGAATTGATAGATAGATAGATAGAAAAAAGCCCATGGATCTTATTGCAAGCTTCTACCAAAAATGGCCATCCCTCTGGCCTTTCTTTGCTACTGTCTGTACAGGTATACCTCGATATACGATGCCCCTGGATGCCATACCCCGGCTTAGCAATGGGGGTAAAAATACTGTACCAACATACCCTGCCTAACGATGGCCAGTCCCCAGTATAACGATGGGTATTATTTTTTTACCAATTTTTATGATATTTTAGACTAAAATTTTGTGTTTAGGTTGATTTATAAACTGTTTTTAGATTAATGTGTTTTAGCCGTAGGTGGGGTGAACATTGTCATTTTGGGGTACAGTTTACTAAGTTTGATTTTTTCCAGACTTATATTTGGCAATTTTTATCTTTTATTTGTTGGTTTTAATGAGTTATTTACAGGTGTTAGGCTTAGGTTAGCTTCTTTTACAGCTGTTAGGCCATTAGATTGGCATTAAACTTGTTTTTGGACTCATTTGGGTGGGTTTAGGACTTGGTTGGGGGGGAAACTCAAGGCTCAGAAACGCATCCCATTACTTTACATGTTAAATCTACTCCGATGTACGATAGCCCGCCTAACAATGGGTTCTTACTTAACCAGTTGCATCATTAAACTGGGGTATACCTGTATTTCCTACTGTCTTTCGCTGTCTTTATTTCCTACTTTCTTCCCCTGTCTGCATTTCCTACTGTCTTCCTCTGTCTGCATTTCCTACTGTCTTCCTCTGTCTGCATTTCCTACTGTCTTCCTCTGTCTGCATATCCTACTGTCTTCCTCTGTCTGCATTTCCTTCTGTCTTCCTCTGTCTGCATTTCCTACTGTCTTCCCCTGTCTGCATTTCCTACTGTCTTCCTCTGTCTGCATTTCCTGCTGCTTTCTTCTGTCTTTATTTCTGTTTTACCCTGTTTGCATTTCCTGCTGTCATCCTCCGTCTTCATTTCCTACTGTCTGTCCTCCAAATGTAAGGCCAGCACTGAACAGACCCAGTCCCCAAGTTGACAAAGGCTGGCTGTTGATATTACGTTTCTCTTTCCACAGTGACACCATCAGCAAGGCCTTGAAGCAGCTGCCAGTCAAATTTACCTGCCAGGGTGTTGGTGAGGCCTGGCTGGACTGGTGGTGGTGGCACAATACACTCTGGCTGCCTACAGGGTCATCTGGGGCAGCAGTTTTTAACCTGGGGTGATAGTGTCCTGAGGGGGCGCTGAAAGCAGTATTAAGGGCTGCTGGAAAATGCTGTATTATTATTATTATTATTTTAGTGGTTTTGCTTAGTATTGGCATCCTTGATGTTTTAATTTTGGAGATTGTTTAAAATAAATTGGTCAAGCTGTACTTCCCTTTACTTTACAGTACTTTATCCTTGTAGTTGTGAAGCAGCTGTAGTGCCAGTACCAGATGCTGTAGTGCCAGTACCAGATGCTGTAGTGCCAGTACCAGATGCTGTAGTGCCAGTACCAGATGCTGTAGTGCCAGTACCACATGCTGTAGTGCCAGTACCACATGCTGTAGTGCCAGTACCACATGCTGTAGTGCCAGTACCTGATGTAATGGTGCTGCACTAACACCACACTACAAGGGCTGCTGATGCTGGAATAGGTCAAGAAACACTGACCTGGCAAGTAGGCTGGACAACAGGTTAGACAGCAGGCCGGATACCAGGCTGATGTATCCTATTACTACTACTGCTACTATGACTACAAAAGCAAAAGCTACTAGTTACAGCTACAATAAACTACTATTACAACTACAACAAACTACTACTACTATTACAACTACAACAAACTACTACTACAACTACAATACAAAAAAACTAAATAAGAATAATGCTGTACCTCCACCACAACCACTACTACTACTACTACTAGCACACCACCACTATTGCTACTACTACTACTACTACCACCACCACACCACGACCACCACTACTATTACTACCACACCACCACCACTACTACTACCACCACCACCACACCACAACCACCACTACTATTACTACCACACCACCACCACCACCACCACTACTACTACTACTACCACCACCACCACCACCACCACCACTACTACTATACTACTGCAACTACTACAACTGCCCCACCATCACCACCCCTATTACTATACTACTACCACTACTACTACCCCACCACCATCACCACTACTACTGTACTACTGCTATTACTATTGCTGCTGCTGCTGCTGCTACTACTACTACTACCACCACCACCACCACTACTACTGCTTCTAGTACCACCACCAGGTCCACCACTACTACTATTGCTACTACCACAACCACCACCACTACTACTGCTGCTACTACTACTACTAGCACCACAACCATCACCACAACTACTGCTACTACAACTACCACTATCATTACTACTACTACTACTACTGCTGCTGCTACTTCTATCACCATCACCACCACTACCACTACTACTACTACTACCGGTACTACTACTGCTACTACCCCTGCTACTGCTACTACTACCAGCATCTCAACCACCACCACCATTACTACTACTACAACTACTACTACTATTATTACCACCACCATCACCACTACTACTGCTACTAGTATTACATATACTACTACTACCACCACCTCCACTACTCCACCACCACCATTACTACTACTACTACTGCTACTACTACTACTACTACTGCTACTGCTTCTACTAACACCACCACTACTACTACTACAACTACTACTATTGCTTCTACTACCACCTCCGCCACCACCACCACTACTACTACTACGTAGTACTACTACTACTGCCACCACCACCACCACCACCACTACGACTACTACTACTGCCACCACCACCACCACCACCACTACTACGATTACTACTACTACTACTACTACTACTGCTACCACCACTACTACTACTACTACTACTACTGCTACTGTTTCTACTACCACCTCCACCACTACTACTACTACTACTGCTTCTACTACCACCTCCACCACCACCACCACTACTACCACTACTACTACTACTACTACTACCAGTACTACTACTACTGCTACTGCTTCTTCTACCACCTTCACCACTACTATTACTACTGCCACCACCACCACCACCACCACCACTACTACTACTACTACTACTACTACTGCCACCACCACTACTACTACTACTACTACTACTGCCACCACCACTACTACTACTACTACTACTACTCCCACCACCACTACCATGGTCGGGGTTGGGATGCACACCAGCAGAGATAAACAAAAATGTGATATTTCAGGTGAATATCATCAACCCAGACGACTAAATTAGCGCTGGGAGTATGGAGGGTGAGAGACTAACTAGGAGAGTGTATGTGAATGAGGTGGAGGGGGAGGAGAGCGAGAAGACCGAGGAAGACACGGAGGGATGGAGGAGGGAGGTATAGTTTGAGGGATGGGGTGAAAGTGGGAGGGATGGAGGATGAGACTAACTAGGAGTGTATGTGAGATGGAGGAGGAGAGATGGATTTTTTTTTTTTTTTTTTTTTTGCCTAACGACCATTGAGGCCGAAGCCTCTGGTCATTAAGGCAAATATATATATATGTATATATATTGATACATATATACATATATATACAAACATATATATATACATACATACATACATACACACATCCATGCATATGAACATACACACTTTCATGCACACGTACATATATATATAATAATTTTTATTTTATTATTTTTTTGTAGTTTTATTTTTATTATTTTTATTTATTTTTTATATTTTTAACCTTATATTACTAATAATCAAAAATACCTAATCTAAAGACCCTAAAACTAACCACCTAACAGACAAATCGCTAACCTATACTAAATCCTAAGAGACAAATAACTAGACCTACACTAATGGTAAAAAAGCCTCGACCAAGAGAACACCATCGACTGCAGATATGTAATGCTTTTCTACATGACATACCTGCACTCATCACCTGATGACTGTCAGTCGAGGCACAACCTAATATAGGGGACATCAATATATTAAAGGGAACCAGACGAGTCAGGAACATTTCCATATACGTCAGCTGTCGTCCCTAATTAGAATAACTTAAGCAAGATAATATAATGTATTTACATAATTTATACAAAAATTGAAGAACCTCGCCCAGCAGACTACCATCGACTGCAAGTGCCCAATACCTTCCTATATTGCACACTTGCACTCATCAGCTGGTGACTGTCAGGCGAGGAATTTGGCTTAATGTAGGGGACATCTATATTAGAAATAGATCGGTGGGAGGAGGAACTATTTAAAATATGTCAACTGTCAACCCTAATTAATATTACAATATATACATATTTACTGTTCATAAAAACCATAACCACACAGTAAAAAAGTCACATCACTCTGATCAGTGCGGTCTCTCTCAAGAAAGCCATCAATTTATCAGTCATAACAATGTCCCCATCACCCAGGATGGTGAAAAGGGTGAAGGGGACGTCAACTGCGCCGCAGTAATTCATAAGTGAAGCGCCTTCACGAATAAATCGCCGACAGCGCAGGATGATATGACTGATAGATAACACCGCATTACAGATGTCACAGTGCGGTGGGAAGCGTCTTTCCATATAAGGTTTTATGTGGGTTAAAACGGTGGCATTCAGCCGTAGCCGTGCCAACACTTTTTCTTCTAGGCGACTGGGACGGTTGGCAGTGTCCCAGTCGCCCAGGTACGGCTTACAAGTTGGAATATTTAGTCTGGTCCACTGACCTTGCCACAGAAGATTTATTGATTTCTTTCCGAGAGATAGACTCGACCGTAGATCACGAGGAACGTCCCAAGTCTCCTCGAGCTCCACAGCCGACTTTGCAAGTAAGTCAGCCTGCTCATTGCCGTAGATACGACAATGACCAGGCACCCAGATCAGCGTGAATGACTTGTTGCATGAATGCAACTTATTAACGATGCGGCCCTGGATCTCATGAGAGTCCGTAGTGCAAGATGCAATTGCCTGAAGGGCTGATTTTGAATCTGAAAATATGACAAATGAGTCATGTCTAGAATTGAGAGCATAGTCTATGGCTTTGTCAATAGCAAAAAGTTCTGAAGTAAACACAGATGTATGAGTCGGCAACCGATACCTGAGAACACATTCAGTCGACCACACACTTGCACCCACACATTCACTCGACTTGGAGCCGTCGGTGTACAATTGATGGGACCCCAAGTGACGAACAATGATCTTACGAAACAAGTGGTGGACCTCCGCCTCCGGCGCCTTGGCCTTTGGTGCTGGGAGCCATGTAACATCGACTGTAAAGCCGGGTGGCTCCCAAGGCGCTATATTTTTAAGCACCAACTTGTCACAGTCACTGGGGTCCACATCAAGCTCCTGAGTCAGTAAGTGGAGGCGAGCGGCAAGTGGCCGACGCACCCCCCGCAGAAGGTGGTGGTATTGACGCAGGGGGGTACAGGCCACATTGCCGATATTACTTTTTCTTAATGTCCTTACACCATAGGACAAGGCCAGGTGGTCACGGCGAATACGGAGGGGAGGCACATTCGCCTCCACTTCCATACGAGCTACACGGGTACACCGGACAGCTCCAAGACACATTCGCAAACATTTATTCTGTAACACATCCAATCCTTTCAGCGTGGCATCGGATGCCGAGCCATACATCTGTGCGCCATAGTCTAGCTTCGATCGAATAAGGGACTTATACACCATTAATAAAGATTTTCTGTCGGCACCCCAGGTAGTACCCGCTAGGTACTTGAGGACATTTAACGGTTTATCACAACGAGCAAGCAAAGTATTAACGTGAAGTTTAAAATTCATTCTACGATCAAAATGTATTCCTAAAAATTTTACAGAATTTTGAAAAGGTACCGCCTGATTATCCAAAGTTAAGCACAAATTAGGTACGTTACGATTAGTGAAAACTATAGCGGCACACTTACGTACGGAAAACTTAAATCCCCACTGCAAGGCCCATTGGTGGACGGAGTCAAGGGCTGCTTGAATTCGCCCAGCCGAAAATTGTGCATTACGGGAAGAGTGCCATATTGCACAATCGTCAGCGTAGAGTGAGTATTTAAGATTCCTAGGGATGGGAGCTGATGACAGAATATCATTGATCATAATACTAAATAAAGTAGGACTAAGCACACTTCCCTGTGGCACCCCGTTTTCCTGGATAAATATATCCGATGTTACGTTACGGGGCAATTTGACAGAGAAAGTTCTGTCCCTTAAGAAATTTGAAATAAAAACAGGCAAATTTCCTCTTAAACCATAAGCATAGAGCTTCATTAGTATACCGTGTCGCCAGGTCATGTCATAGGCTTTATGGATGTCCAAGAACACCCCTATCATGAATTCTTTATTGGCAAATGCCTCTGCAATACAATGCTCCAAATTCATTAAATGATCTAGTGAACTTCTGTATTTACGGAAGCCACATTGTTGATCATTTAACAAATTCTTCGACTCTAAAACAAAAAGAAGCCTATTGTTAACCATACGTTCCATGACCTTACATAGACAAGAAGTCAACACAATAGGACGAAATGAAGTGGGATTCATAAGACGACCAGCCTCTTTGGGTATCGGTATGACGTGCGCAAAGTGCCATGAGTTTGGGAACGTTCGAGACGCCCAAATCTCATTGTACAATGCTAACATCTTAATCAGGTTGTCCTGATTAAGATGCTGGATCATACCGTACGTGATGGTGTCTGGTCCAGGGCTGGTGTCTTTACAGGATTTAAGGGCAAGGAGCAGTTCATCTAGCGTAAACTCTTGGTTGTACGGGGAGTTTACGTCTTCTTTGGCAAAGTCTAATATCTGTAGCTCAGCCGTGCGTTTATGATGTTGGAAACGCGGGTCATAATTGGCTGAGCTACTTACATGAGAAAAACTCCTGGCGAGGATGTTAGCAACGTCCACGGGCTCGTCATAGATGTTATTATTTACTTGCAAGGTGGTAATGGGGAAATATGGGCCTTTATTATTTAATATTCTTATGGTGGACCAGACTTTACGTAATGGTGTTGTACGAGTCACCGTGGACACAAAGGACCGCCAGGAGTCACGTTTGGCCCTTCTTATTATTTTCCTTGCCCCAGCCCGTGCTTGTTTGTATGCAATAAAATTTTTCTCAGTGGGCTGACTATCAAAAATCCTGTATCTCCTATTGCGTTTTCTTAATCCCTGTCGGCAATCCGGCGTCCACCAATGTGCTCTATGCTTCGCATGAACTGTAGAAGTCTTGGGAATAGCAGCCTCAGCTGCGTGTAATATGGATTGGGTTATATTTTCGACCTTAACATCTATGGTCTCCCCAGATATATCTAAATTGGCGATCCTTGAGAAGGATCCCCAATCTGCTTTCTTATAGTTAAATTTTGGAGGTGGAGGGTCCGAAATGATGTCGCGTGTATAAGAAAGACAGATGGGTAAATGATCACTTCCCAAGGAGTCGTCGTAAGGGTCCCATGAGAGATCTTGATGTATACCAGGGGAGGCCAAAGATAAGTCAATGGCCGAAAAGTTACCAGTACGATCATCTACACGAGTCGCTCTACCATCGTTCAGAAGACAGAGGTTGGACTGTAGTATTAGGTCGGCTACTTGCTCCCCACGACCATCGATCCTCAAGCTACCCCATTGATAGTGATGGGCGTTAAAATCGCCCAACACTAACTTATTTCCAGGCAGGTGTTCCACTAGTGAATTTAAAGCATCACTATCAATGGGGCCATGTGGAGGACAGTACAGAGAGCAAATAGACAGATACGTGTTATTAAATTTTACTCTGCACGCGACCGCTTCCAGAGTAGAATTTAGAATCACTTCCGTTTGTGGGTGTGATTTGTGTGTGTAAATGGCAACTCCGTGACCTTCATATATTCTATACGAGTAGTAGTGTTTGAACTGTGGAGGATCAGGACGATCCTCCAGGCGCGTCTCCTGTAAACAAACAACGTCTGGCCTGTGTATAGAAAGCAAGATTGCTATATTGTGTAACTTATTCCCAATACCTCTACAATTCCACTGTAGTATAGTGAATGCGGCGGTTTAAGATTTTCGTTGGGGGCCAGTGTGCTTTGTCTTTTTTTGTCGCCCGCCGGCAGGCGAGCGACTACCGGGGGACCTATCCCGGTGCTTGTTAATGGAAACCTCCATATTATCATCAATAACTAGGTTCCCAGCCTCCCCCGAGGAAGAGCTAACCTTTCTCTCCCTCGCTGGAGTAGGAACCGGAAGGACATGAGGACCTGACTATTTCGTGAGGGTGGTCATGTTATTCTTAGTAGGCTTGTCAGGCTTCGTTTTAGGCCGTACTGATGAAGAGGCAGCAGCAGCCTGAGAGTAAGTTGAAGCTTTAGGGATGTCAGTGAGAGAGTTGGAACGGACAGGAGGTCGAGATGGAGATGTACTGTGAGCGGCAGGAGGGAGAAAGACAGGGTCAGTCTGGGTCTCTACAGAGCACATCACAGGACGGGACATTACCGCCGAAGCATAGGACCTATTCGGCGTGGGAGTTGCATGCAACTCCTTCACCATTTTCCTAGCTTCGTAATAGGAAATGCCCTCAGTTGCCTTCACTGTGCAGACTTCCTTCTCCTCCTTCCACTTGGGACAATCCCTAGAGGAAGTGGAGTGAGCGCCCTTGCAGTGAAAGCAACAGACCGTCTCAGATGTACAATGTTCCGCATCATGACCCTGTCTTGCACACTTGCCACACACTGGCTGGGAAGCCCGACAAGTCTTCGAACCATGCCCATACAACTGGCATTTCAAACAACGGAAAGGGTTAGGGATGTATGGTCGAACGTGAATGATTTCATAACCAACTTTGACTTGACTAGGTAGAGAAATTTTGGCAAATGTCAAGATAATAGTTGCTGTCTTCGTCCTTATGCCTTCCGAATAACGAGTTATGAATTTAGCTTCAATTACATCTTGCTGCGCCAATTCTTGTACGATTTCGTCCTCGCTCATCACCATGAGATCCCTGCAAGTGACAACACCCTTGCAAGAATTCATGGAGACTGGGATTTTGGCTTCGACATCGTAACAGTGGAATTTACGCAGTTTCAGCAAATCTCTCACTTGTGACGAGTTAACAGTTTTTACCAGGAGATCTCCGTTAGCAAGTTTTTCACTTGTTCGACTTCTCCTGCACAGTGGTCAATCACCTTCTTGATAAGGAAGGGATTGAGACTGGACAGGGGAGTCGAACCTAGAGCATGGATAATGACGAACGTGGCATTGTCAACAGGAACGTCAAGTGGGGCACGAGTTTGGCGTCCGTCAGTCTGGGGGTGGTCAGTCTGGTCGTTACATTCGTCAGGACCACCTCCCCCCCTGAAGGGGGGGGAGGCAGCAGGGGCGTCCGTCATAGCAACCACTTCCCCCTCACGGGGGAAGTGGGAAGAAGGAGAAAAACAAGCAAGGGACAAGGTACCTGGGAAAGACACACCTAGTCTGAGATTACCCTCTCAAACCACTCTCGGGAGGACGCGCCCGTGTATAACTCACACCCCAGAGCGATCAGTGGGGGGTACACTCCAGAGGTGAGTAAGCAAAGGCAATCTCAGGAAACAGATATAGACACTTACTATATCTCTAAAGGGCTGGGAGGAGAATTAGTACTAGCTAACCTAACTCTTAATCGCTTTATTTACAAAACTAATGCCGGTGGGGCAGCCCTGAAAGCTAGAGGGGAGCCAGAAAAACACGTCCGAACTCCCCACGACCATGCATCAAAGTCGAGAGATGGATTTTTTTTTTTTTTTTTTTTTTTTTTTTTTTTGCCTATCGACCATTGGGGCCGTAGCCCCTGGTCATTAAGGCAAAATATATATATGTATATATATTGACATATATACACATATATATACGAACATATATATATACATACATACATACACACATCCATGCATATGAACATACACACTTTCATGCACACGTACATATATATATAATAATTTTTATTTTATTATTTTTTTGTAGTTTTATTTTTATTATTTTTATTTATTTTTTATATTTTTAACCTTATATTACTAATAATCAAAAATACCTAATCTAAAGACCCTAAAACTAACCACCTAACAGACAAATCGCTAACCTATACTAAATCCTAAGAGACAAATAACTAGACCTACACTAATGGTAAAAAAGCCTCGACCAAGAGAACACCATCGACTGCAGATATGTAATGCCTTTCTACATGACATACCTTCACTCATCACCTGGTGACTGTCAGTCGAGGCACAACCTAATATAGGGGACATCAATATATGAAAGGGAACCAGACGAGTCAGGAACATTTCCATATACGTCAGCTGTCGGCCCTAATTAGAATAACTTAAGCAAGATAATATAATGTATTTACATAATTTGTACAAAAAGTGAAGAACCTCGCCCAGCAGACCACCATCGACTGCAAGTGCCCAATACCTTCCTATATTGCACACTTGGACTCATCAGCTGGTGACTGTCAGGCGAGGAACTTGGCTTAATGTAGGGGACATCTATATTAGAAATAGACCAGTGGGAGGAGGAACTATTTAAAATATGTCAACTGTCAACCCTAATTAATATTACAATATATACATATATACCGTTGATAAAAACCATAACCACACAGTAAAAAAGTCACATCATTCTGATCAGTCCGGTCTCTCTCAAGAAAGCCATCAATTTATCAGTCATAACAATGTCCCCATCACCCAGGATGGTGGAAAGGGTGAAGGGGACGTCTGCTGCACCGCAGTAATTAATAAGTGAAGCACGTTCACGAATAAATCGCCGACAGCGCAGGATGATATGACTGATAGATAACACCGCATCACAGATGTCACAGTGCGGTGGGAAGCGTCTTTCCATATATGGTTTTCTGTGGGTTAAAACGGTGGCATTGAGCCGTAACCGTGCCAACACTTTTTCTTCTAGGCGACTGGGACGGTTGGCGGTGTCCCAGTCGCCTAGGTACGGCTTACAACTTGGAATATTTAGTCTGGTCCACTGACCTTGCCACAGAAGATTTATTGATTTCTTTCCGAGAGATAGACTCGACCGTAGATCACGAGGAACGTCCCAAGTCTCCTCGAGCTCCACAGCCGACTTTGCAAGTAAGTCAGCCTGCTCATTGCCGTAGATACGACAATGACCAGGCACCCAGATCAGCGTGAATGACTTGTTGCATGAATGCAACTTATTAATGATGCGGCCCTGGATCTCGTGAGAATCTGTAGTACAAGATGCAATTGCCTGAAGGGCTGATTTGGAATCTGAAAATATGACAAATGAGTCATGTCTAGAATTGAGAGCATAGTCTATGGCTTTGTCAATAGCAAAAAGTTCGGAGGTAAACACAGATGTATGAGTCGGCAACCAATACCTAAGTGCACATTCAGTCGACCACGCACTTGCACCCACACATTCACTCGACTTGGAGCCGTCGGTGTACAATTGATGGGACCCCAAGTGACGAACAATGATGTTACGAAACAAGTGGTGGACCTCCGCCTCCGGCGCCTTGGCCTTTGGTGCTGGGAGCCATGAGACATCCACTATAAAGCCAGGTGGCTCCCAAGGCGCTATATTTTTAAGCACCAACTTGTCACAGTCACTGGGGTCCACATCAAGCTCCTGAGACAGTAAGTGGAGGCGAGCGGCAAGTGGCCGACGCACCCCCCGCAGAAGGTGGTGGTATTGACGTAGGGGGGTACAGGCCACATTGCCGATATTACTTTTCCTTAAAGTTCTTAACCCATACGATAATGCCAGGTGGTCACGGCGAATACGGAGGGGAGGCACATTCGCCTCCACTTCCATACGAGCCACACGGGTACACCGGACGGCTCCAAGACACATTCGCAAGCATTTATTCTGCAACACATCCAATCCTTTCAACGTGGCATCAGATGCCGAGCCATACACCTGTGCGCCATAGTCTAGCTTTGATCGAATAAGGGACTTATACACCATTAATAAAGATTTTCTGTCGGCACCCCAGGTAGTACCCGCTAGGTACTTGAGGACATTTAACGGTTTATCACAACGAGCAAGCAAAGTATTAACATGAAGTTTAAAATTCATTCTACGATCAAAATGTATTCCTAAAAATTTTACAGAATTTTGAAAAGGTACCGCCTGATTATCCAAAGTTAAGCACAAATTAGGTACGTTACGATTAGTGAAAACTATAGCGGCACACTTACGTACGGAAAACTTAAATCCCCACTGCAAGGCCCATTGGTGGACGGAGTCAAGGGCTGCTTGAATCCGCCCAGCCGAAAATTGCGCATTACGGGAAGAGTGCCATATTGCACAATCGTCAGCGTAGAGCGAGTATTTAAGATTCCTCGGGATGGGAGCTGATGACAGAATATCATTGATCATAATACTAAATAAGGTAGGACTAAGCACACTTCCCTGCGGCACCCCGTTTTCCTGGATAAATATATCCGATGTTACGTTACGGGGCAATTTGACAGAGAAAGTTCTGTCCCTTAAGAAATTTGAAATAAAAACAGGCAAATTTCCTCTTAAACCATAAGCATAGAGCTTCATTAGTATACCGTGTCGCCAGGTCATGTCATAGGCTTTATGGATGTCCAAGAACACCCCTATCATGAATTCTTTATTGGCAAATGCCTCTGCAATACAATGCTCCAAATTCATTAAATGATCTAGTGAACTTCTGTATTTACGGAAGCCACATTGTTGATCATTTAACAAATTCTTCGACTCTAAAACAAAAAGAAGCCTATTGTTAACCATACGTTCCATGACCTTACATAGACAAGAAGTCAACACAATAGGACGAAATGAAGTGGGATTCATAAGACGACCAGCCTCTTTGGGTATCGGTATGACGTGCGCAAAGTGCCATGAGTTTGGGAACGTTCGAGACGCCCAAATCTCATTGTACAATGCTAACATCTTAATCAGGTTGTCCTGATTAAGATGCTGGATCATACCGTACGTGATGGTGTCTGGTCCAGGGCTGGTGTCTTTACAGGATTTAAGGGCAAGGAGCAGTTCATCTAGCGTAAACTCTTGGTTGTACGGGGAGTTTACGTCTTCTGTGGCAAAGTCTAATATCTGTAGCTCAGCCGTGCGTTTATGATGTTGGAAACGCGGGTCATAATTGGCTGAGCTACTTACATGAGAAAAACTCCTGGCGAGGATGTTAGCAACGTCCACGGGCTCGTCATATATGTTATTATTTACTTGCAAGGTGGTAATGGGGAAATATGGGCCTTTATTATTTAATATTCTTATAGTGGACCAGACTTTACGTAATGGTGTTGTACGAGTCACCGTGGACACAAAGGACCGCCAGGAGTCACGTTTGGCCCTTCTTATTATTCTCCTTGCCTCAGCCTGTGCCTGTTTGTGTGCAATAAAATTTTTCTCAGTGGGCTGACTATCAAAAATCCTGTATCTCCTATTGCGTTTTCTTAATCCCTGTCGGCAATCCGGCGTCCACCAATGTGCTCTATGCTTCGCATGAACTGTAGAAGTCTTGGGAATAGCAGCCTCAGCTGCTTGTAATATGGATTGGGTTATATTTTCGACCTTAACATCTATGGTCTCCCCAGATATATCTAAATTGGCGATCCTTGAGAAGGATCCCCAATCTGCTTTCTTATAGTTAAATTTTGGAGGTGGAGGGTCCGAAATGATGTCGCGTGTATAAGAAAGACAGATGGGTAAATGATCACTTCCCAAGGAGTCGTCGTAAGGGTCCCATGAGAGATCTTGATGTATACCAGGGGAGGCCAAAGATAAGTCAATGGCCGAAAAGTTACCAGTACGATCATCTACACGAGTCGCTCTACCATCGTTCAGAAGACAGAGGTTGGACTGTAGTATTAGGTCGGCTACTTGCTCCCCACGACCATCGATCCTCAAGCTACCCCATTGATAGTGATGGGCGTTAAAATCGCCCAACACTAACTTATTTCCAGGCAGGTGTTCCACTAGTGAATTTAAAGCATCACTATCAATGGGGCCATGTGGAGGACAGTACAGAGAGCAAATAGACAGATACGTGTTATTAAATTTTACTCTGCACGCGACCGCTTCCAGAGTAGAATTTAGAATCACTTCCGTTTGTGGGTGTGATTTGTGTGTGTAAATGGCAACTCCGTGACCTTCATATCTTCTATACGAGTGGTAGTGTTTGAATTGTGGAGGATCAGGACGATCCTCCAGGCGCGTCTCCTGTAAACAAACAACGTCTGGCCTGTGTATAGAAAGCAAGATTGCTATATTGTGTAACTTATTCCCAATACCTCTACAATTCCACTGTAGTATAGTGAATGCGGCGGTTTAAGATTTTCGTTGGGGGCCAGTGTGCTTTGTCTTTTTTTGTCGCCCGCCGGCAGGCGAGCGACTACCGGGGGACCTATCCCGGTGCTTGTTAATGGAAACCTCCATATTATCATCAATAACTAGGTTCCCAGCCTCCCCCGAGGAAGAGCTAACCTTTCTCTCCCTCGCTGGAGTAGGAACCGGAAGGACATGAGGACGTGACTGTTTCGTGAGGGTGGTCATGTTATTCTTAGTAGGCTTGTCAGGCTTCGTTTTAGGCTGTACTGATGAAGAGGCAGCAGCAGCCTGAGAGTAAGTTGAAGCTTTCGGGATGTCAGTGAGAGAGTTGGAACGGACAGGAGGTCGAGATGGAGATGTACTGTGAGCGGCAGGAGGGAGAAAGACAGCGTCAGTCTGCGTCTCGACAGAGCACATCACAGGACGGGATATTACCGCCGAAGCATAGGACCTATTCGGCGTGGGAGTTGCATGCAACTCCTTCACCTTTTTCCTAGCTTCATAGTAGGAAATACCCTCAGTTGCCTTCACTGTGCAGACTTCCTTCTCCTCCTTCCACTTGGGACAATCCCTAGAGGAAGTGGAGTGAGTACCCTTGCAGTGAAAGCAACGTACTGTCTCTGATGTGCAACTTTCCGCATCATGACCCTGGCTTGCACACTTGCCGCACACTGGCTGGGAAGCCCGACAAGTTTTTGTACCATGCCCATACAGCTGGCATTTCAGGCAACGCAAAGGGTTAGGGATGTACGGCCGAACGTGAATAATTTCGTAACCAACTTTTATTTCATTAGGAAGAGAAGATTTGGCAAACGTCAAGATGATAGTTGCTGTCTTCGTCCTTATGCCTTCCGGGTAGCGAGTTATGAATTTAGCCTCTATGACATCTTGCTGCGCCAATTCACTTACGATCTCGTCCTCGCTCATCACCATGAGATCCCTGCAAGTGACAACACCCTTGCAAGAATTCATGGAGACTGGGATTTTGGCTTCGACATCATAACACTGAAATTTGCGCAGTTTCAACAAATCCTTTACTTGTGCCGAGTTTACAGTTTTGACCAGGAGATCTCCATTAGCAAGTTTTTTAACTTGTTCGACTTCTCCCGCACAGTGGTCAATCACCTTCTTGATAAGGAAGGGATTGAGACTGGACAGGGGAGTGGAACCTAGCGCATGGATGGTGACGTAGGTCGCATTTGCTACCGGGATATCAAGTGGGGCTCGAGTCTGGCGTCCGTCAGTCTGGGGGTGGTCAGTCCGGTCGTTCCTACTTTCGTCAGGACCACCTCCCCCCCTGAAGGGGGGGGAGGCAGGTGTGGCGTCCGCCATAGTTACCACTTCCCCCGTGAGGGGGAAGTGGGAGGAAAGAGAAAAACAACCAAGGGAGAATTTGCCCGGGGAAAAAACACCTAGTCTGAGATTACCCTCTCAAACCACTCTCGGGAGGACGCGCCCGTGTGTAACTCACACCCCAGAGCGATCAGTGGGGGGTACACTCCAGAGGTGAGTAAGCAAAGGCAATCTCAGGAAACAGATATAGACACTTACTATATCTCTGAAGGGCTGGGAGGAGAATTAGTACTAGCTAACCTAACTTTATTGAAAAACGCCCTAGTGGCGAGGAAAACAAAAAGCTAAGGCCGGTGAGGCAACCCTGCAGCTAGACGAGAGCTCAGAAACACGTCCTCACTCTTCGCAACCATCCATCAAAGTCCTCGAGAGATGGAGGGATGAGGTAGTGAGGTATATGAGAGGGGGGTGTAAGTTAGGGGTGTCCCCCCAACTTACACCCCCCTCTCATATACCTGCGACATGGCGGGGGACAGGGCGACATGGAGGCGAGTTGTTTGTGGACACCCCTTACGGGATTAAGGCGTCTGACTATAGATAAATAGATAGATACGGATCATATTAAAGATAAATATTAATCAGCAGGATAAAAACGAGTCTTTCATCTCGAACTAGAGCTCGGTGAACCATAGAGGCTTCGAATCCCGTCAGTCACCCACTAACCGTGAGAGGGGGAGGACGCTCGAGCTGTGTGTGTATTCTGTGTTGATGATGTTTAAACGGTGTTTAAACAGCTTCCCCATCTTGCCGAGATGAAGGAAGGTAAGCGAGGATATTGTTCATCAGGTCTTTGATAATTACTAGTTCTTTGAGATGAACCAAATCGTCCTTATAATTGTGAAAGTGGTGTGGAAATAAGTTATCTGAGAGGAGTGTGGAGCTACGTGGAGAGACAGACAGACAAATAAGTAAAGGAACGCTGTGGTGTTGATGTGGATGTGGAGTTACGTGGAGAGACAGACAGACAAATAAGGAAGTAAAGGAGCGTTGTGGTGATGATGTGGATGCGAGGAGTTACATGAAGAGACAGACAGACAAATAAGGAAGTAAAGGAGAGTTGCGGTGTTGATGTGGATGTGGAGTTCGGTGGAGAGACAGCCACACAATTATGGAAGTGAAGTAGCGTTGTGGCGTTAATGTGACTGTGGAGTTAGGTTGACACACAGACAGACAAATGAGGATGTGAAGGAGCATTGTGGTGTTGATGTGGATGTGGAGTTACGTCGAGAGACAGCCACACAAATAAAGAAGTGAAGGAGCGTTGTGGTGATGATGTGGATGTGGAGTTACGTGGAGAGACAGACAGACAAATGAGGAAATGAAAGGAGCGTTGTGGTGTTGATGTGGATGTGGAGTTACGTGGAGAGACAGACAGACAAATGAGGATGTGGAGGAGCGTTGTGGTGGTGATGTGGATGTGGAGTTACGTGGAGAGACAGACAGACAAATGAGGATGTGAAGGAGCGTTGTGGTGATGATGAGGATGTGGAGTTACGTGGAGAGACAGGCAAATAAGGAAGTAAAGGAGCGTTGCGGTGTCTGTGTGGATGTAGAGTTACGTGGAGAGACAGACAGACAAATGAGGAAATGAAGGAACATTGTGGTGTTGATGTGGATGTGGAGTTACATGGAGAGACAGACAGACAAATGAGGATGTGGAGGAGCGTTGTGGTGTTGATGTGGATGTAGAGTTACGTGAAGAGACAGACAGACAAATGAGGAAATGAAGGAACATTGTGGTGTTGATGTGGATGTGGAGTTACATGGAGAGACAGACAGACAAATGAGGATGTGGAGGAGCGTTGTGGTGTTGATGTGGATGTAGAGTTACGTGAAGAGACAGACAGACAAATGAGGAAATGAAGGAGCGTTGTGGTGTTGATGTGGATGTGGAGTTACGTGGAGAGACAGACAGACAAATGAGGATGTGGAGAAGCGTTATGGTGGTGATGTGGATGTGGAGTTACGTGGAGTGACAGACAAATGAGGATGTGGAGGAGCGTTGTGGTGTTGATGTGGATGTGGAGTTACGTGGAGAGACAGACAGACAAATGAGGAAATGAAGGAACATTGTGGTGTTGATGTGGATGTGGAGTTACATGGAGAGACAGACAGACAAATGAGGATGTGGAGGATCGTTGTGGTGTTGATGTGGATGTAGAGTTACGTGAAGAGACAGACAGACAAATGAGGAAATGAAGGAGCGTTGTGGTGTTGATGTGGATGTGGAGTTACGTGGAGAGACAGACAGACAAAATGAGGATGTGGAGAAGCGTTATGGTGGTGATGTGGATGTGGAGTTACGTGGAGTGACAGACAAATGAGGATGTGGAGGAGCGTTGTGGTGTTGATGTGGATGTGGAGTTACGTGGAGAGACAGACAGACAAATGAGGATGTGGAGGAGCGTTGTGGTGTTGATGTGGATGTGGAGTTACGTGGAGAGACAGACAAATGAGTATGTGGAGGAGCGTTGTGGTGTTGATGTGGATGTGTTTGGAAGTGTTGGGAAGAGTACCGTGAGATGATTTGGCCCTGTGGAGATAATGGAGTGTGAGAGACTGACTAGGAGAGTGTATGTGAGTGAAGTGAAGCGTGATAGAGGGAGAGGGAGACCGAGGAAGAGATGGAGGTGTATGGTGGAGAGGTATATGCATGAGGAGAGTGTGAACTGGAGGGAGGACAGACAGATGCTGGACAAGGTGACACCGAAACTGTTTGTGGCATAGCACTTCTTCGTGACTAGCATCATATTAGAGTTTATTTCACGTAGCTCAGTGGCAGAATAAGACAATGCTGCGGCTCCACTTACAGAGCACTTCTTCGTGACTAGCATCATATTCCAACGTTAATCTCTTGTTACATCTCAGCAGTGAAGATGGAGAGAGGGCAGTAATAATAATAATAATAATAATAATAATAATAATAATAATAATAAGATGATGGTGATGATGATGGTGATGATGAGTATGACTCTCTCTCTCTCTCCCCCCCCCTCTCTCTCTCTCTCTCTCTCTCTCTCTCACACACACACACACACACACACACACACACACACACACACACCACATTATTTCGTCAACCCCTTCATTTGGTGACATCCTATTTCTCCCCTCCTCTCTCTCTCTCTCTCTCTCTCTCTCTCTCTCTCTCTCTCTCTCTCTCTCTCTCTCTCTCTCTCGTGCGGTATCAAAATATAATAATAATAATAATCATCATCATCTCATGCCAGGAAGCTTTTTAGTCAGAGGTATAACTTCATTACGAGAATTAGACGAAGAAAACGGAAAAAATGGGGATAAACACTATGAGGCGAAAATACAGGTGTGGTGGCAAGATTAATTAGGCTCCTAGCACCTGTCCCCATCGGTCTGAAGGATCGGGGTTGGGTGGGGTGCAGTGGGGTAGGATCGGGGTTGGGTGGGGTGCAGTGGGGTAGGAGTGGGGTTGGGTGGGGTGCAGTGGGGTAGGAGTGGGGTTGGGTGGGGTGCGGTGGGGTAGGATTGGGGTTGGGTGGGGTGCAGTGGGGTAGGATTGGGGTTGGGTGGGGTGCAGTGGGGTAGGATTGGGGTTGGGTGGGGTGCAGTGGGGTAGGATTGGGGTTGGGTGGGGTGCGGTGGGGTAGGATTGGGGTTGGGTGGCGTTGGGTGGGGTAGGATTGGGGTTGGGTGGGGTGCGGTGGGGTAGGATTGGGGTTGGGTGGGGTGCAGTGGGGTAGGATTGGGGTTGGGTGGGGTGCGGTGGGGTAGGATTGGGGTTGGGTGGGGTGCAGTGGGGTAGGAGTGGGGTTGGGTGGGGTGCAGTGGGGTAGGATTGGGGTTGGGTGGGGTGAGGTGGGGCAGGATTGGGGTTGGGTGGGGTAGGAGTGGGGTTGGGTGGGATGCAGTGGGGTTGGGTGGGGTGCAGTGGGGTAGGATTGAGGTTGGGTGGGGTGCAGTGGGGTAGGAGTGGGGTTGGGTGGGGTGCAGTGGGGTAGGAGGGGGTTGGGTGGGGTGCAGTGGGGTAGGATTGGGGTTGGGTGGGGTGCAGTGGGGTAGGATTGGGGTTGGAAGGGGTGCAGTGGGGTAGGATTGTGGTTGGGTGGGGTGCAGTGGGGTAGGATTGTGGTTGGGTGGGGTGCAGTGGGGTACGATTGTGGTTGGGTGGGGTGCAGTGGGGTACGATTGGGTTCAGTGGGTGGATTGGGGTTGGGTGGGGTGCAGGGGGTTGGAGTGGGGTTGGGTGGGGTGCAGTGGGGTAGGATTGGGGTTGGGTGGGGTTCAGGGGGTTGGAGTGGGGTTGGATGGGGTGCAGTGGGGTAGGATTGGGGTTGGGTGGGGTGCAGTGGAGTAGGATTGGGGTTGGGTGGGGTGCAGTGGGGTAGGATTGGGGTTGGATGGGGTGCAGTGGGGTAGGATTGGGGTTGGGTGGGGTGCAGTGGGGTAGGATTGTGGTTGGGTGGGGTGCAGTGGGGTAGGATTGTGGTTGGGTGGGGTGCAGTGGGGTAGGATTGGGTTCAGTGGGTGGATTGGGGTTGGGTGGGGTGCAGGGGGTTGGAGTGGGGTTGGGTGGGGTGCAGTGGGGTAGGATTGGGGTTGGGTGGGGTTCAGGGGGTTGGAGTGGGGTTGGATGGGGTGCAGTGGGGTAGGATTGGGGTTGGGTGGGGTGCAGTGGAGTAGGATTGGGGTTGGGTGGGGTGCAGTGGGGTAGGATTGGGGTTGGGTGGGGTGCAGTGGGGTAGGATTGGGGTTGGGTGGGGTGCAGGGGGTTGGAGTGGGGTGGGGTGGGGTACAGAGGGGTAGGATTGGGGTTGGATGGAGTGAAATGGGGTAGAATTGGGGTTGGGTGGGATGCAGTGGGGTAGGAGGGGGTTGGGTGGGGTGCAGTGGGGTAGGATTGGGGTTGGGTGGGGTAGGAGGGGGTTGGATGGGATGCAGTGGGGTAGGAGGGGGTTGGGTGGGGTGCAGTGGGCTAGGAATGGGGTTGGATGGGATGTAGTGGGGAAGGAACAGGGTTGGGTGGGGTGCAGTGGGCTAGGAATGGGGTTGGATGGGGTGCAGTGGGGTAGGAATGGGGTTGGATGGGGTGCAGAGGGCTAGGAATGGGGTTGCATGGGATGCAGTGGGGTAGGAATGGGGTTGGGTGGGGTGCAGTGGGCTAGGAATGGGGTTGCATGGGGTGCAGTGGGGTAGGAATGGGGTTGGGTGGGGTGCAGTGGGCTAGGAAGGGGGTTGGATGGGATGCAGTGGGGTAGGAATGGGGTTGGGTGGGGTGCAGTGGGCTAGGAATGGGTTTGGATGGGGTGCAGTGGGGTAGGAACGGGGTTGGGTGGGGTAGGAGGGGGTTGGGTGGGGTGCAGGGGGTAGGAGGGGGATGGGTGGGGTGCAGGGGGTTGGGTGGGGTGCAGGGGGTTGGGTGGGGTGCAGGGGGTAGGAGGGGGATGGGTGGGGTGCAGGGGGTTGGGTGGGGTTCAGGGGGTAGGAGTAGGGATGGGTGGGGTGCAGGGGGTGCAGGGGGTTGGGTGGGGTGCAGGGGGTAGGAGGGGGATGGGTGGGGTGCAGGGGGTAGGAGGGGGTTGGGTGGGGTGCAGGGGGTTGGGTGGGGTGCAGGGGGTAGGAGGGGGATGGGTGGGGTGCAGGGGGTTGGGTGGGGTGCAGGGGGTTGGGTGGGGTGCAGGGGGTAGGAGGGGGATGGGTGGGGTGCAGGGGGTTGGGTGGGGTGCAGTGGGTGGAGTGGGGATGGGTGGGGTGCAGGGGGTGCAGGGGGTTGGGTGGGGTGCAGGGGGTAGGAGGGGGATGGGAGGGGTGCAGGGGGTAGGAGGGGGTTGGGTGGGGTGCAGGGGGTAGGAGGGGGTTGGGTGGGGTGCAGGGGGTTGGGGGGGATGCAGGGGGTAGGAGGGGAATGGGTGGGGTGCAGGGGGTTGGGTGGGGTGCAGGGGGTAGGAGGGGGTTGGGTGGGGTGCAGGGGGTAGGAGGGGGATGGGTGGGGTGCAGGGGGTTGGGTGGGGTGCAGGGGGTAGGAGGGGGATGGGTGGGGTGCAGTGGGTGGAGTGGGGTTGAGTGGGGTGCAGGGGGTAGGAGGGGGTTGGGTGGGGTGCAGGGGTAGGAGGGGGATGGGTGGGGTGCAGGGGGTAGGAGGGATGGGTGGGGTGCAGGGGTAGGAGGGGATGGGTGGGGTGCAGGGGGTGCAGGGGGTTGGGTGGGGTGCAGGGGGTAGGAGGGGGTTGGGTGGGGTGCAGGGGGATGGGTGGGGTGCAGGGGATGCAGGGGGATGGGTGGGGATCAGTGGTATGACGGGGATGGGTGGGGTGCAGGGGGTGCAGGGGGATGGGTGGGGTGCAGGGGGTTGGAGTGGGTTGGGTGGGGTGCAGGGGGTAGGAGGGGGATGGGTGGGGTGGAGGGGGTAGGAGGGGGATGGGTGGGGTGCAGGGGGTAGGAGGATGATGGGTGGGTGCAGGGGGTAGGAGGGGGATGGGTGGGGTGCTGGGGGTAGGAGGGGGATGGGTGGGGTGCAGGGGGTGCAGGGGGTTGGGTGGGGTGCAGGGGGTAGGAGGGGGATGGGTGGGGTACAGGGGGATGGGTGGGGTGCTGGGGGTAAGAGGGGGATGGGTGGGGTGCAGGGGGTAGGAGGGGGTTGGGTGGGGTGCAGGGGGTAGGAGGGTGATGGGTGGGGTGCAGGGGGTAGGAGGGTGATGGGTGGGGTGCAGGGGGTAGGAGGGGGATGGGTGGGGTGCAGGGGGTAGGAGGGGGATGGGTGGGGTGCAGGGGGATGGGTGGGGTGCTGGGGATAGGAGGGGGATGGGTGGGGTGCAGGGGGTGCAGGGGGTTGGGTGGGGTGCAGGGGGTAGGAGGGTGATGGGTGGGGTGCAGGGGGATGGGGGGGTGCTGGGGGTAGGAGGGGGATGGGTGGGGTGCAGTGGGTGGAGTGGGGTTTTGTGGGGTGCAGGGGGTGCAGAGGGTTGGGTGGGGTGCAGGGGGTTGGAGGGGGATGGGTGGGGTGCAGGGGGTAGGAGGGGGATGGGTGGGGTGCAGGGGGTAGGAGGGGGATGGGTGGGGTGCAGGGGGTAGGAGGGGGATGGGTGGGGTGCAGGGGGTAGGAGGGGGATAGGTGGGGTGCAGGGGGATGGGTGGGGTGCAGGGGAGGCAGGGGGATGGGTGGGGTGCAGGGGGTAGGAGGGGGATGGGTGGGGTGCAGGGGGTGCAGGGGGATGGGTGGGGTGCAGGGGGTTGGAGGGGGTTGGGTTGGGTGCAGGGGGTAGGAGGGGGATGGGTGGGGTGCAGGGGGTAGGAGGGGGATGGGTGGCGTGCAGGGGGTAGGAGGGTGATGGGTGGGGTGAAGGGGGTAGGAGGGGGATGGGTGGGGTGCAGGGGGTAGGAGGGGGATGGGTGGGGTGCAGGGGGATGGGTGGGGTGCAGGGGTTAGGAGGGGAATGGATGGGGTGCAGGGGGAGCAGGGGGTTGGGTGGGGTGCAGGGGGTAGGAGGGGGATGGGTGGGGTGCAGTGGGTGACGTGGGGTTTTGTGGGGTGCAGGGGGTGCAGAGGGTTGGGTGGGGTGCAGGGGGTTGGAGGGGGATGGGTGGGGTGCAGGGGGTAGGAGGGGGATGGGTGGGGTGCAGGGGGTAGGAGGGGGATGGGTGGGGTGCAGGGGGTAGGAGGGGGATGGGTGGGGTGCAGGGGGTTGGATGGGGTGCCGGGGGGTGCAGGGGGATGGGTGGGGTGCAGGGGGTTGGATGGGGTGCCGGGGGGTGCAGGGGGATGGGTGGGGTGCAGGGGGTTGGAGGGGTTGGGTGGGGTGCAGGGGGTAGGAGGGGGATGGGTGGGGTGCAGGGGGTAGGAGGGGGATGGGTGGGTAGGAGGGGGTAGGAGGGGGATGGGTGGGTTGCAGGGGGTAGGAGGGGGATGGGTGGGGTGCAGGGGGATGGGTGGGGTGCTGGGGGTAGGAGGGGGATGGATGGGGTGCAGGGGGTGCAGGGGGTTGGGTGGGGTGCAGGGGGTAGGAGGGGGATGGGTGGGGTGCAGGGGGATGGGTGGGGTGCTGGGGGTAGGAGGGGGATGGGTGGGGTGCAGGGGGTGCAGGGGGTTGGGTGGGGTGCAGGGGGTGCAGGGGGTTGGGTGGGGTGCAGGGGGTGCAGGGGGTTGGGTGGGGTGCAGGGGGTGCAGGGGGATGGGTGGGGTGCAGGGGGTTGGGTGGGGTGCAGGGGGATGGGTGGGGTGCAGGGGGTTGGGTGGGGTAGGAGGGGGTTGGGTGGGGTGCATGGGGTGCAGTGGGATGGGTGGGGTGCAGGGAGCTGGGTGGGGTAGGAGGAGGTTGGGTGGGGTGCAGGGGGTAGGAGGGGGATGGGTGGGGTGCAGGGGGTTGGGTGGGGTGCAGGGGGTTGGGTGGGGTGCAGGGGGTTGGGTGGGGTGCAGGGGGTTGGGTGGGGTGCAGGGGGTTGGGTGGGGTGCAGGGGGTTGGAGGGGGATGGGTGGGGTGCAGGGGGTAGGAGGGGGTTGGGTGGGGTGCAGGGGGTAGGAGGGGGATGGGTGGGGTGCAGTTGGATGGGTGGGGTGCAGGGGGTTGGATGGGGTGCAGGGGGTAGGAGGGGGATGGGTGGGGTGCAGGGGGTTGGGTGGGGTGCAGGGGGTAGGAGGGGGATGGGTGGGGTGCATGGGGTAGGAGGGGGATGGGTGGGGTGCAGGGGGTTGGGTGGGGTGCAGGGGGTAGAAGGGGGATGGGTGGGGTGCAGAGGGATGGGTGGGGTGCTGGGGGTAGGAGGGGGATGGGTGGGGTGCTGGGGGTAGGAGGGGTAAGGGTGGGGTGCAGGGGATGGGTGGGGTGCAGGGGGTAGGAAGGGGATGGGTGGGGTGCAGGGGGATGGGTGGGGTGCAGGGGGTGCAGGGGGAAGGGTGGTGTGCAGGGTGTAGGAGGGGGATGGTTGGGGTGCAGGGGTTAGGAGTGGGAGGGGTGGGGAGCAGGGGGATGGGTGGGGTGCTGGGGGTAGGAGGGGGATGGGAGGGGTGCAGGGGGTGCAGGGGGTTGGGTGGGGTGCAGGGGGTGCAGGGGGTTGGGTGGGGTGCACGGGGTGCAGGGGGTTGGGTGGGGTGCAGGGGGTGCAGGGGGATGGGTGGGGTGCAGGGGGTTGGGTGGGGTGCAGGGGGATGGGTGGGGTGCAGGGGGTTGGGTGGGGTAGGAGGGGGATGGGTGGGGTGCAGGGGGTTGGATGGGGTGCAGGGGGTTGGGTGGGGTAGGAGGGGGATGGGTGGGGTGCAGGGGGTAGGAGGGGGATGGGTGGGGTGCAGGGGGTTGGGTGGGGTGCAGGGGGTAGGAGGGGGTTGGGTGGGGTGCAGGGGTTTGGGTGGGGTGCAGGGGGTTGGGTGGGGTGCAGGGGGTTGGAGTTGGATGGGTGGGGTGCAGGGGGTAGGAGGGGGTTGGGTGGGGTGCAGGGGGTAGGATTGGGATGGGTGGGGTGCAAGGGGTTGGGTGGGGTGCAGGGGGTAGGAGGGGGATGGGTGGGGTGCCTTAGGTAGGAGGGGAATGGGTGGGGTGCAGGGGGTTGGGTGGGGTGCAGGGGGTAGGAGGGGGATGGGTGGGGTGCCTTAGGTAGGAGGGGAATGGGTGGGGTGCAGGGGGTTGGGTGGGGTGCAGGGGGATGGGTGGGGTGCAGGGGGTTGGATGGGGTGCAGGGGGTAGGAGGGGGATGGGTGGGGTACAGTGGGTTGGGTGGGGTGCAGGGGGTAGGAGGGGGATGGGTGGGGTGCCTTAGGTAGGAGGGGAATGGGTGGGGTGCAGGGGGTTGGGTGGGGTGCAGGGGGTAGGAGGGGGATGGGTGGGGTGCAGGGGGTAGGAGGGGGATGGGTGGGGTGCAGGGGGATGGGTGGGGTGCTGGGGGTAGAAGGGGGATGGGTGGGGTGCAGAGGGTTGGGTGGGGTGCTGGGGGTAGGAGGGGGATGGGTGGGGTGCTGGGGGTAGGAGGGGGATGGGTGGGATGCAGGGGGATGGGTGGGGTGCAGGGGGTAGGAAGGGGATGGGTGGGGTGCAGGGGGATGGGTGGGGTGCAGGGGGTGCAGGGGGATGGGTGGGGTGCAGGGGGTAGGAGGGGGTTGGGTGGGGTGCAGGGGGTAGGAGGGGGATGAGTTGGGTGCACGGGGTGCAGGGGGATGGGTGGGGTGCAGGGGGTAGGAGGGGGTTGGGTGGGGTGCAGGGGGTAGGAGGGGGTTGGGTGGGGTGCAGGGGGTACGATGGTGATGGGTGGGGTTCAGGGGGTAGGAGGGGGATGGGTGGGGTTCAGGGGGTAGGAGGGGGATGGGTGGGGTGCAGGGGGTAGGAGGGGGATGGGTGGGGTGCAGGGGGTGCAGGGGGTTGGGTGGGGTGCAGGGGGTAGGAGGGGGATGGGTGGGGTGCAGGGGGTAGGAGGGGGATGGGTGGGGTGCAGGGGGTGCAGGGGGTTGGGTGGGGTGCAGGGGGTAGGAGGGGGATGGGTGGGGTGCAGGGGGTAGGAGGGGGATGGGTGGGGTGCAGGGGGTAGGAGGGGGATGAGTGGGGTGCAGGGGGTAGGAGGGGGATGGGTGGGGTGCAGGGGGTAGGAGGGGGATGGGTGGGGTGCAGGGGGTAGGAGGGGGATGGGTGGGGTGCAGAGGGTAGGAGGGGGATGGGTGGGGTGCAGGGGGTGCAGGGGGTGGGGGAGGGTGCAGGGGGTTGGGTGGGGTGCATGGGGTAGGAGGGGTTGGGTGGGGTGCAGGGGTTGGGTAGGGTGCAGGGGGTTGGGTGGGGTGCAGGGGTGCAGGTGGATGGGTGGGGTGCAGGGTAGCAGGGGGTTGGGTGGGGTGCAGTGGGTAGGAGGGGTGGGGTGGGGTGCAGGAGGTAGGAGGGGGATGGGTGGGGTGCAGGGGGTAGGAGGGGGATGGGTGGGGTTCAGGGGGTAGGAGGGGGATGGGTGGGGTGCAGGGGGTGCAGGGGGTTGGGTGGGGTGCAGGGGGTGGGGTGAGGTGCAGGAGGTAGGAGGGGGATGGGTGGGGTGCAAGGGGTAGGAGGGGGTTGGGTGGGGTGCAGGGGGTGCAGAGGGTTGGGTGGGGTGCAGGGGGTAGGAGGGGGATGGGTGGGGTGCAGGGGGTGCAGGGGGTTGGATGGTTTGCAGGGGGTAGGAGGGGGTTGGGTGGGGTGCAGGGGGTTGGGTGGGGTGCAGGGGGTAGGAGGGGGATGGGTGGGGTGCAGGGGTAGGGTGGGTGGGGTGCAGAGGGTAGGAGGGGGATGGGTGGGGTGCAGGGGGTGCAGGGGGTTGGGTAGGGTGCAGGGGGTTGGGTGGGGTGCAGGGGGTTGGGTAGGGTGCAGGGGGTTGGGTAGGGTGCAGGGGGTTGGGTGGGGTTCAGGGGGTTGGGTGGGGTGCAGGGGGTTGGGTGGGGTGCAGGGGGTTGGGTGGGGTGCAATGGGTGCAGGGGGTTGGGTGGGGTGCAGAGGGTAGGAGGGGGATGGGTGGGGTGCAGGGGGTGCAGGGGGTTGGGTAGGGTGCAGGGGGTTGGGTTTGGTGCAGGGGGTTGGGTGGGGTGCAGGGGGTTGGGTGGGGTGCAGGGGGTAGGAGGGGGTTGGGTGGGGTGCAGGGGGTTGGGTGGGGTGCAGGCGGTAGGAGGGGGATGGGTGGGGTGCAGGGGGTGCAGGGGGTTGGATGGGGTGCAGGGGGTAGGAGGGGGTTGGGTGGGGTGCAGGGGGGTGGGGTGGTTTTGGGTGAGGTGTAATATTAGTCAGAACAAATGTAATAAATCGTTCTCAGTCTGGCAGTTAATGAAGACGGTTCCTGTGCCATCATCCTGAGAGGGTTTCCTTAAGCTGCTTGGAATCCTCTGAAGCCTGGCAATGAGAAAGAGTAAAAAATGACGTCAGCAGATGGAATGCGTTGTTCTAGGCGCCAGGGATCGAGTCCTGGAGGTGGACAGATGTTTTTATGTAGTGTAGACGTATTATACTTTATTTCTGATACCTCCAGACGATGTTATGTAGCTTCAGGTAGCCTTGTCTTATGGAAGGACTCACTGGAATGTATGTCTAACCTCTCCATTTCGAAAAACTGATTTGCGTCGTCGTACTGAAATGACCTGGCACTCCCGCATTCCTCGCATTAGATGGCGCCACCGCTGCACTGTGCGACGGGAGGAGGTCAAGCGGTCCAGACCTCTCTTTTTACTCTAACTTGGCCAAAAATTGCCCTCTCTGTCTGTGTGTCTGTCTGTCTGTCTGCTCTCTCTGTTTCTCTCTCTCTCTTTCTCTCTCTCTCTCTTTCCCTCTCTCTGTCTCTGTCTCTGTCTGTCTGTCTGTCTGTCTGTCTGTCTGTCTCTGTCTCTCTCTCTCTCTCTCTCTCTCTCTTGAATGCTGAGTCGTAGGTATAGATGAAGTGGGTGGAATTTTTCGTCCTGTTGTATGTTATTCCCGTAGCTCAGAGGCAAAGACAATACTACGGCCCTGCATCCACTTCATAGCACTGCTTCGTGACTAGCATCGTATTCTAGTGTTTGCTACAGGTCAGAAATGGAGATGGGGAGATGGCAAGTGCATATATAGCCAGGCTAGTGTGAGTATTTATCGCATCATCTCTGCCAGACTCCTTTGCATCTCTCTAAGCCAAACAGCATAGTCCCCCCGTCAGCTGGACATAGAGCACTCCCGAGCATTAGAGGGTTAGCTTAGGCATTTATTAACCCCCTGATGCTATGGACAGTTCTAGTGACATTCCAGTTAAACCAGACGATTTTACTGAGCTGGGAGTGAGTCATAGGAGCCTTAGAGAGTTAATACACTGTCAGCAATAACCCCCGCATAATTGGAATAACTCTTGCATTTCTTTACAGCTGACAACAGGTGATTTGGTCCGGCCGAGTGTATAGGAGCCTGAGAGATACGGTAAATAACAGTAATACAGGCAAGGTATGGAATGCATTGTAAATTATGCCAAATAAAAAACGAGAAAAAAAACACCAAGTCCTGTTTTTCTTTGCTCCCTATACTGTATGTAGGTAGATATACGATACTCTTTACTTCTTCGTGACTAGCATTAAATTAGGCTTATGTATTCTAAGTGGTTCTAGATCGTAACAACGCTTCCTTAGCAACTTGTTCTGCATGGTACACTTTAATATTACCTTGTTTTTTTGCAGATAACAACTTGGGAAAATACAGTAGAAGTTTCCGACCTCTAACAAGTATGAGCGTGATGGCCGAGTCTGTATAGGCTTGGCTTTCTAAATCAGATGACCCGGGTTCGATTCCTGGGAGGATAGAGGTGAAAGTTTAAAAATATTTGTGGCGGGTCTGTAATGACTTGTTGCACACAGGCATACTTACACGAACTCTTACACACACTTGTGGCGGGTCTGTAGTGACCTGCTGCACACAGGCATACTTGCAGGAACTCTTACACACACATGAAGACACATACATTGATGTACACTTAAGCACTCAGTCACACACACCAACAGACAGACACACACAACACACTACATCAGGGTAGGGCGTGGAAGGAAGGGGGGTTTTATTTCCAAGTCCACAAAAGGTATACCTTTTTGGGACTTTGAAATAAAACCCCCCTACCTTCCACGCCCTACCCTTATGCATATGTTCTGCTGTAGGTGGGCGTGTCTGTCTTTGTGTGTGTGTCTAAGTTGGATGTGTGCGTGTGACGTGTCTTGTTCTGCTGTAGGTGGGCGTGTCTGTCTTTGTGTGTGTGTGTGTGTGTGTGTGTGTGTGTCTAAGTTGGCCAGAACTGGTGCTGTATTTTAGTTATTTGGTACCAATAATAAACAAGGGCAAGACTGACCTGTATTGTTTATACAGCATTAAGTTGTATTAAGTCGGTAAGGAAGAGTTGTTACGATATCTCCAGAGCCACCTACAACACTTAAGACTAATTCAATACAATGCTCGTCACGAAGAAGTATTGTTTCTGGGCCACATTCAAAGCAGTAATAAGCTTTGATAAGGGGGCAGTGTCTACCCAACAGAAAACCTCTGATGGCTTTTGGCAAGGGTGACTGTGACATAAGCCTGGAACGTAGAGTGGCTTTGATGACAATGCCAAAGGTGTCAAAGGAATCGGTGTTTGGGTCTCCTTTAAGGCATAAGGCAAAGGAATGACCATAACTACACTGATAATGGCTTGGATAAAAGGCCACCACTTGTACAGTACCTACAGTGGCTTGGATAACACAGCCAGCCCTCCTCCTAACACAGCCCTCCTCCTAACACAGCCCTTCTCTTAACACAGGCAGCCCTCCTCCTAACACAGACAACTCTCCTCCTAACACAGCCCTCCTCCTAACACAGCCCTTCTCTTAACACAGGCAGCCCTCCTCCTAACACAGACAACCCTCCTCCTAACACAGCCCTCCTCCTAACACAGCCCTTCTCTTAACACAGGCAGCCCTCCTCCTAACACAGACAACCCTCCTCCTAACACAGCCCTCCTCCTAACACAGCCCTTCTCTTAACACAGGCAGCCCTCCTCCTAACACAGACAACCCTCCTCCTAACACAGCCCTCCTCCTAACACAGCCCTCCTCTTAACACAGACAACCCTCCTCCTAACACAGACAACCCTCCTCCTAACACAGGCAGCCCTCCTCCTAACACAGACAGCCCTCTTCATAAGTCTCCCTCCATCTCCTCCTCGTCCTCCTCCTCTCCACCTCACTCACACACACTCTCCTAGTTAGTCTCTTATGCTCCATCCTCCACACATGGCCAAACCACCTCAGTGTCTCTCCTAATGCCATCTCAAAGGACTTTCTGTATACTATCTATCTATCTATAGCCCGACGCCCTAATCCCGCAAAGGGTAGCCGCAGACAAAACGCCTCCAAGTCGCTCTGTCACCCACCATTTGATTGCCTTTCCCCCAACTCACTCCCCCCTCCCTCATATACCTCTCAACTCCATCCCTCCACCTCATCCTCGGTCTACCCCTCCCTCTCCCTCCCTCCACCTCACCTACATACACCCTCTTAGTCAGTCTTTCCTTCTCCATTCTCTCCACATGTCCAAACCACCTCAGTGTATTTCTCCTAATCTTTTCAACCACATCCACATCCACCCCACAGCGTTCCTTCACTTCTTCATTCGTCAACCTGTCCCTCCACGTCACTCCACACGCTCCTCTCAAGTAACTCATTTCTGTATACACTCATTATATAGAACTTACAAAACTAGGGGAAGCTGACAAATCTGTTTCTATCTATCTCTAGCCAGACGCCTCAGTTCCGTAAGGGGTGGCCACAAACAAATCGCCTTCATGTCGCCTTGTCCCCTGTCATTTCGTTGCCCTCCTCCCATCCTACATCTTCTCCCTCATATACCTCTCTACTCCTTCCCACAATCTCATCCTCTGTCTCCTTGGCCACAAACAAATCGCCTCCATGTCGCCCTGTTCCCTGGCATTTCACTGCCCTCCTCCTAACTTACACTCCCTCTCTCATATACCTCTCTACTCCTTCCCTCCATCTCATCCTTTTTCTCCTAGGCCACAAACAAATCGCCTCCATGGCGCCCTGTCCCCTGTCATTTCGTTCCCCTCCCTCATCATACACCTCTCTCAATACCTCTCTGCTCCTTCCCTCCATCTCATCCTCTGTCTCCTAGGCCACAAACAAATCGCCTCCATGTCGCCCTGTACCCTGTCATTTCGTTCCCCTCCCTCATCTTACACCTCCCTCATATACCTATCTACCCCATCCCTCCAATTCATCCTCTGTCTCCTAGGCCACAAACAAATCGTCTCCATGTCACCCTGTCCCCTGCCATTTCACTGCCCTCCTCCCAACTTACACTCCCTCTCACATATACCTCTCTACTCCATCCCTATCACATCCTCTGTCGCCTCCCCTCCATCTCTCACATACACTCTCCTCGTCAGTCAGTCACTTACCATCTTTTCAACAAGGCCAAACCACCTCAGTGTATTTCTCTAACGTTTTCTACTATAGAGCTGGTAAATCTGTTCCGTAAGTAGCAATGGAACTTTTAAAATCTTTGCTCCACTTTAGGCCCAAGTGATGAAGACTTTCTGTACTGGTAACTAAACAGCTTTGAATAAGAGTTCTGATAAATATATATGGAACTGGTTTGGCCATGTGGAGAGGATGGAGAGCGAGAGACTGACGAGGAGAGTGTATGTGCGTGAGGTGGAGAGGGAGGGGGAGGCTAAGGATGAGATGGAGGGATGGAGTGGAGAGGTTTATGAGAGAGGGGGGTGTGAGCTGGGAGCAGGGCAGTGAAATGGCGTGGGACAGGGTGACATGGAGGCGATTTGTTTGTGGCCACCTCTTAGGGGATTAAGGCGTCTGGCAATAAACAGATAAATACACTTAACATGACTAGTAAATGGGGCCCGAGATTCAAGAGCTAGTATTCTTGAAAGTTAAGGAAGCTCCCCAACACCTTTTCCCAAGTGATTTATTTTGCTTATTACACCTTACTGCCGTGTGTTACATATATCCAGTGTGGTCATACTCATATAGCATACAGAAGGATATTAAGCAGCCACATCCAAAACTAAATGACTAAGGAAGAGGTTTTAGGGAGAGTAATCCGATGTGGCCAGACTCATAAATAGCATTCAAAATATTAACCAGCCACACCCAAAACTAAATCGCTAAGGTGGTGGTGTTAGGGAGCTTCCTTAACGATTGTGAACCAAGCGGTCATAACTACAAAATACCATAGCTAACCATTACATAGAAGTTATGGTAGTTATCCATTAATAAAGCATAATTGATGGAAGGACTAGTTTTGCTATCATCATATCATCATCATCATCATCATCATCATCATCATCATCATCACCATCATCATCATTATCAATCAATCATCATCATCAATCAATCATCATCATTATATTCGTAGTTGAAACGTGGGTTATATCCGTAGACTTTTTTCCCGCTTCCTTATGGTATAAAAAAATACCAATACAGTACCATAAAAGGTGGAATAAATTGGCTATACAGCTTGTTTTATTATCGTTAATATTCTTACAAGTATATTTACAAAGTACATCAGTTGCTATGACAGCTGTGTTAAGTATCTCTGGCAGGAGGTGGTGTAGAATAGCATAGAAGAGAACTACGTCAAAGTAGTGCAGGTATTATCAATTATATTCATTCATTCATAGCATAGAAGAGAACTACGTCAAAGTAATTCAGGTATTATCAACTATATTCATTTATTCATTCATATCTAATCCTGTGTTGCCCCATGAGGAGCATAGCAGCCCAGGGCCAGGCAAGCTGATTCTGACATTTAAGATGAGAGTGACCCGCCTCACTCGTCCCTGAGTAGCATTAGATGAGCAATAAACCCCAACCACCCCTTGGATATAAACCTGCACCGGCTCAGTCCGATTGGGGAACCTTAATGGCCCACTAATAAACCACCAGGAGCCATTTTAGCGTTATATGGTTACCACCCAGCGTAGTAAATGGTTGCCTGGTGTACAGGAAACCATTTGGCTTGTCACTCGGTGTTGAGTCACCCACAGGCAGAAGGAAGAGGAAAGAATGAAGGAAAGAAAGACAGAAGAGGAAGGAAAGAGGGAAAAGAGGAAAGGGCAGTCACCCGAGAGCAGCACTACATTGAATGAGTGGATGGTGCGTGCCCCATTACCACTCATCATCAACGTATATCGGTGATATCATCAGCTATTTCCATCTCCAGCTCACGTCCTCTCCTCCTCCTGTCTACCCTGCACACCCCAGAACAACACACATCACACCCTACAGGAAAAACACACAGAATAATACACCCTGCACCCTGGCCTGTATGGGGCTGCCTTCGCCTGTCTCTCCGTCGGTTCTCTCCTGTCTCTCCCAGTCAGTTCTGTCTCTCCTCTCTTCCTAGCCACCAGTCTCTCTTCTCCTCCTCCTCCTCCTCCTCCTCTCTTCCTAGCCACCAGTCTCTCTTCTCCTCCTCCTCCTCCTCCTCCTCTCTTCCTAGCCACCAGTCTCTCTTCTCCTCCTCCTCCTCCTCCTCCTCTCTTCCTAGCCACCAGTCTCTCTTCTCCTCCTCCTCCTCCTCCTCCTCTCTTCCTAGCCACCAGTCTCTCTTCTCCTCCTCCTCCTCCTCCTCCTCTCTTCCTAGCCACCAGTCTCTCTTCTCCTCCTCCTCCTCCTCCTCCTCTCTTCCTAGCCACCAGTCTCTCTTCTCCTCCTCCGCCTCCGCCTCCTCTCTCTTCCTAGCCACCAGTCTCTCTTCTCCTCCTCCTCCTCCTCCTCCTCTCTTCCTAGCCACCAGTCTCTCTTCTCCTCCTCCTCCTCCTCCTCCTCTCTTCCTAGCCACCAGTCTCTCTTCTCCTCCTCCTCCTCCTCCTCCTCTCTTCCTAGCCACCAGTCTCTCTTCTCCTCCTCCTCCTCCTCCTCCTCTCTTCCTAGCCACCAGTCTCTCTTCTCCTCCTCCTCCTCCTCCTCTCTTCCTAGCCACCAGTCTCTCTTCTCCTCCTCCTCCTCCTCCTCCTCTCTTCCTAGCCACCAGTCTCTCTTCTCCTCCTCCTCCTCCTCCTCCTCCTCTTTCCTTGGCACCAGTCTCTCTTCTCCTCCTCCTCCTCCTCCTCCTCTCTTCCTAGCCACCAGTCTCTCTTCTCCTCCTCCTCCTCCTCCTCCTCTCTTCCTAGCCACCAGTCTCTCTTCTCCTCCTCCTCCTCCTCCTCCTCTCTTCCTAGCCACCAGTCTCTCTTCTCCTCCTCCTCCTCCTCCTCCTCTCTTCCTAGCCACCAGTCTCTCTTCTCCTCCTCCTCCTCCTCCTCCTCTCTTCCTAGCCACCAGTCTCTCTACACCCCCTCCTCCTCCTCCTCCTCTCTTCCTAGCCACCAGTCTCTCTTCTCCTCCTCCTCCTCCTCCTCCTCTCTTCCTAGCCACCAGTCTCTCTTCTCCTCCTCCTCCTCCTCCTCCTCTCTTCCTAGCCACCAGTCTCTCTTCTCCTCCTCCTCCTCCTCCTCCTCTCTTCCTAGCCACCAGTCTCTCTTCTCCTCCTCCTCCTCCTCCTCCTCTCTTCCTAGCCACCAGTCTCTCTTCTCCTCCTCCTCCTCCTCCTCCTCTTCCTAGCCACCAGTCTCTCTTCTCCTCCTCCTCCTCCTCCTCCTCTCTTCCTAGCCACCAGTCTCTCTTCTCCTCCTCCTCCTCCTCCTCCTCTCTTCCTAGCCACCAGTCTCTCTTCTCCTCCTCCTCCTCCTCCTCCTCTCTTCCTAGCCACCAGTCTCTCTTCTCCTCCTCCTCCTCCTCCTCCTCTCTTCCTAGCCACCAGTCTCTCTTCTCCTCCTCCTCCTCCTCCTCCTCTCTTCCTAGCCACCAGTCTCTCTTCTCCTCCTCCTCCTCCTCCTCCTCTCTTCCTAGCCACCAGTCTCTCTTCTCCTCCTCCTCCTCCTCCTCCTCTCTTCCTAGCCACCAGTCTCTCTTCTCCTCCTCCTCCTCCTCCTCCTCTCTTCCTAGCCACCAGTCTCTCTTCTCCTCCTCCTCCTCCTCCTCCTCTCTTCCTAGCCACCAGTCTCTCTTCTCCTCCTCCTCCTCCTCCTCCTCTCTTCCTAGCCACCAGTCTCTCTTCTCCTCCTCCTCCTCCTCCTCCTCTCTTCCTAGCCACCAGTCTCTCTTCTCCTCCTCCTCCTCCTCCTCCTCTCTTCCTAGCCACCAGTCTCTCTTCTCCTCCTCCTCCTCCTCCTCCTCTCTTCCTAGCCACCAGTCTCTCTTCTCCTCCTCCTCCTCCTCCTCCTCTCTTCCTAGCCACCAGTCTCTCTTCTCCTCCTCCTCCTCCCTCCTCCTCTCTTCCTAGCCACCAGTCTCTCTTCTCCTCCTCCTCCCTCCTCCTCCTCTCTTCCTAGCCACCAGTCTCTCTTCTCCTCCTCCTCCTCCTCCTCTCTTCCTAGCCACCAGTCTCTCTTCTCCTCCTCCTCCTCCTCCTCCTCTCTTCCTAGCCACCAGTCTCTCTTCTCCTCCTCCTCCTCCTCCTCTCTTCCTAGCCACCAGTCTCTCTTCTCCTCCTCCTCCTCCTCCTCCTCTCTTCCTAGCCACCAGTCTCTCTTCTCCTCCTCCTCCTCCTCCTCCTCTCTTCCTAGCCACCAGTCTCTCTTCTCCTCCTCCTCCTCCTCCTCCTCTCTTCCTAGCCACCAGTCTCTCTTCTCCTCCTCCTCCTCCTCCTCTCTTCCTAGCCACCAGTCTCTCTTCTCCTCCTCCTCCTCCTCCTCCTCTCTTCCTAGCCACCAGTCTCTCTTCTCCTCCTCCTCCTCCTCCTCTCTTCCTAGCCACCAGTCTCTCTTCTCCTCCTCCTCCTCCTCCTCTCTTCCTAGCCACCAGTCTCTCTTCTCCTCCTCCTCCTCCTCCTCCTCTCTTCCTAGCCACCAGTCTCTCTTCTCCTCCTCCTCCTCCTCCTCCTCTCTTCCTAGCCACCAGTCTCTCTTCTCCTCCTCCTCCTCCTCCTCTCTTCCTAGCCACCAGTCTCTCTTCTCCTCCTCCTCCTCCTCCTCTCTTCCTAGCCACCAGTCTCTCTTCTCCTCCTCCTCCTCCTCCTCTCTTCCTAGCCACCAGTCTCTCTTCTCCTCCTCCTCCTCCTCTCTTCCTAGCCACCAGTCTCTCTTCTCCTCCTCCTCCTCCTCCTCTCTTCCTAGCCACCAGTCTCTCTTCTCCTCCTCCTCCTCCTCTCTTCCTAGCCACCAGTCTCTCTTCTCCTCCTCCTCCTCCTCCTCTCTTCCTAGCCACCAGTCTCTCTTCTCCTCCTCCTCCTCCTCCTCTCTTCCTAGCCACCAGTCTCTCTTCTCCTCCTCCTCCTCCTCCTCTCTTCCTAGCCACCAGTCTCTCTTCTCCTCCTCCTCCTCCTCCTCTCTTCCTAGCCACCAGTCTCTCTTCTCCTCCTCCTCCTCCTCCTCTCTTCCTAGCCACCAGTCTCTCTTCTCCTCCTCCTCCTCCTCCTCTCTTCCTAGCCACCAGTCTCTCTTCTCCTCCTCCTCCTCCTCCTCTCTTCCTAGCCACCAGTCTCTCTTCTCCTCCTCCTCCTCCTCCTCTCTTCCTAGCCACCAGTCTCTCTTCTCCTCCTCCTCCTCCTCCTCTCTTCCTAGCCACCAGTCTCTCTTCTCCTCCTCCTCCTCCTCCTCTCTTCCTAGCCACCAGTCTCTCTTCTCCTCCTCCTCCTCTCTTCCTAGCCACCAGTCTCTCTTCTCCTCCTCCTCCTCTCTTCCTAGCCACCAGTCTCTCTTCTCCTCCTCCTCCTCTCTTCCTAGCCACCAGTCTCTCTTCTCCTCCTCCTCCTCTCTTCCTAGCCACCAGTCTCTCTTCTCCTCCTCCTCCTCTCTTCCTAGCCACCAGTCTCTCTTCTCCTCCTCCTCCTCCTCTCTTCCTAGCCACCAGTCTCTCTTCTCCTCCTCCTCCTCTCTTCCTAGCCACCAGTCTCTCTTCTCCTCCTCCTCCTCTCTTCCTAGCCACCAGTCTCTCTCCTCCTCCTCTCTTCCTCGCCACCAGTCTCTCTCCTCCTCCTCTCTTCCTCGCCACCAGTCTCTCTCCTCCTCCTCTCTTCCTCGCCACCAGTCTCTCTCCTCCTCCTCTCTTCCTCGCCACCAGTCTCTCTTCTCCTCCTCTCTTCCTCGCCACCAGTCTCTCTTCTCCTCCTCTCTTCCTCGCCACCAGTCTCTCTTCTCCTCCTCTCTTCCTCGCCACCAGTCTCTCTTCTCCTCCTCTCTTCCTCGCCACCAGTCTCTCTCCTCCTCCTCTCTTCCTCGCCACCAGTCTCTCTCCTCCTCCTCACGCCCTAGCCACCAGTCTCTCTCCTCCTCCTCACGCCCTAGCCACCAGTCTCTCTCCTCCTCCTCACGCCCTAGCCACCAGTCTCTCCTCCTCCTCACGCCCTAGCCACCAGTCTCTCCTCCTCCTCACGCCCTAGCCACCAGTCTCTCCTCCTCCTCACGCCCTAGCCACCAGTCTCTCCTCCTCCTCACGCCCTAGCCACCAGTCTCTCCTCCTCCTCACGCCCTAGCCACCAGTCTCTCCTCCTCCTCACACCCTAGCCACCAGTCTCTCCTCCTCCTCACACCCTAGCCACCAGTCTCTCCTCCTCCTCACACCCTAGCCACCAGTCTCTCCTCTCTCCCTATCAGTCTCTCCTCTCTCCCTATCAGTCTCTCCTCTCTCCCTGGCATCATCCCTACTACAGCACCTACAAATACACACTACACGCTCGTATGTGACCTTGAAGGCTTCTTGACAACTCTTCCTTGCGTATTTAGTCGACACTCTAATCTTGTTACCGATGCAAACTATCGATATGATAAGAAAAACAAATCGCCGAGGGAAAGGTGTTAACCAAGCCTCCTAAGCCACTCTTGAGACACTGATGGTTTGTCCGGGTTGCCACTCTTGCCATCTTGGGGTGTCCTCTATTGTTGCCGTTTCGTTGTCCAAGGTTAATATCTGCCATCCTAGGGTGCCACCTGTCTTGCCTACGGGGGTGCCACCTGTCTGGTCTACGGGGATGGCCATCTGTCTGGTCTACGGGGGTGGCCATCTGTCTGGTCTACGGGGGTGGCCATCTGTCTGGTCTACGGGGGTGGCCATCTGTCTGGTCTACGGGGGTGGCCATCTGTCTGGTCTTCGGGGGGGGCCATCTGTCTGGTCTACGGGGGTGGCCATCTGTCTGGTCTACGGGGGTGGCCATCTGTCTGGTCTACGGGGGTGGCCATCTGTCTGGTCTACGGGGGTGGCCATCTGTCTGGTCTACGGGGGTGGCCATCTGTCTGGTCTACGGGGGTGGCCATCTGTCTGGTCTACGGGGGTGGCCATCTGTCTGGTCTACGGGGGTGGCCATCTGTCTGGTCTACGGGGTGGGCCATCTGTCTGGTCTACGGGGGTGGCCATCTGTCTGATCTACGGGGGTGGCCATCTGTCTGGTCTACGGGGGTGGCCATCTGTCTGGTCTACGGGGGTGGCCATCTGTCTGGTCTACGGGGGTGGCCATCTGTCTGGTCTACGGGGGTGCCATCTTGCCTTTTTAAAGTCGTGGGGTTGATGCCATCAGTTTCTGTGGAGGAAAATAAAAACACTGAGGTGGTTTGGCCAAGTGGAGAGGATGGAGAGTGAGAGACTGACGAGGAGAGTGTGAGTGAGGTGGAAGGGGGGAGAGGGAGGGGGAGGCCAAGGATGAGATGGAGGGATGGATCGGAGAGGTATGAGAGAGGGGTGTGAGCTGGGAGCAGGGCAGTGAAATGGCGGGGGACAGGGAGACATGGGGGCGATATATTTGTGGCCACCCTTTATGGGATTAAGGCGTCTGGCAATAGATAGATAGATAAGAAAAAGAAAGTAATTTGAAAGAGCTATCATTGCTGTTATAAATGTCCACAGAATAAATTGATCTCTTGTATCATTTCTAAGCATCACAAAATTTTACCAATTCCTAAAATCTGTTTTTGGTAGTACTGATCGGCAACTTACAAATTCAAAATAGCCACAATTCTTAGTTACTGGTATCGAATCTTTAAAAAAAAAAATTCTCTAAGTCAAGAAGATGGAGTTGAGAGGTATATGAGGGAGGGGGAAGTGAACTGGAGGGAGGGCAGTCAAATGGTGGGTGACAGACTTGGAGGCGTTTTGTCTGCGGCCAACCTTTGCGGGATTAGGGCGTCGGGCTATAGATCGATCGATCGATAGATAGATAGAAAAAGTATACGTTGAAAAATTCACTCAAAATTACATGTCCAAAATTCTACCCATAAAAACACTAGCTGGCAACTTTCAGTTCCAAGATGGCCGTCCTTGTGTTGATGTTGAGAGTGGTTGGTACAGTCACTGACAAAAATACTGCTCCATGTTGTTAGTCCACGAATTATGAGAGTGAGAGACTGACGAGGAGAGTGTATGTGAGTGAGGTGGAGGGGGAGAGAGGGAGGGGGAGGCCAAGGATGAGATGGAGGAATGGAGTGGAGAGGTATACGAGAGAGTGGGGTGTGACTTGGGAGCGGGAAATGAAATGGCAGGGGACAGGGCGACGTGGAGGCGATTTGTTTGTGGCCAACCCGTATGGGATTAAGGCGTCTGGCAATGGATAGAATTATGGAACTCAAACGTAAATATTCAGAGAGGTTTTTTGTGCTTATAGATACCTTCACTGGGTTTCAGAAGGCATTGCTCACTTCCTGACTAATTTTCGTGGATCAGTATTTATGTCCGCGACTGTACACACACTCCCACTTGCCCCTCTCTTTCCTCCACGTGTCTTCTCCACAACTCTCCCACTCCTTCGCCCTTCCTCTCTCCCCCTGCTACTTGTTACAGTGAGGGAGGAAGAGGAAAAGGCAGGGGAATATTTGGACTGTGCCTATTTAACACTATTCTCTCGTTTGAGGCTGTCTCCAGATTCAGATTACGAAAGACGACGCGAAAACTGGTTAGATTAATGTTTGCAATCCAAGAAAATCCATATTCGGCCATTTTTTGAAGAATATCTCTAATTTTTTCCATATATTGCTTTTTTTGCCATTTTATTTCAAATTTATATATATTTTCCATTTTTTATGTTTTTGAAAACTATTTTGAACGAAGGTTTTTGGATTAAAATTTTCCATGTAATAAAATTTAAATCTAGTTCTTCTCTCCGACGCTCATTAATATGTTAAAGATACTCATAGGTAAGCCAGGTGAGGTGGAGGGAGAGAGAGGGAGGGGTAGACTGAGGATGAGGTGGAGGGATGGAGTTGAGAGGTTTATGAGGGAGGGAGAGGGAGGGGTAGACCGAGGATGAGGTGGAGGGATGGAGTTGAGAGGTATATGAGGGACGGGGGGGGGGTGAGCTGGGGGGAGGGTAGTCAAATGGTGGGTGACAGAGCGACTTGGAGGAGTTTTGTCCGCGGCCACCCTTTGCGGGATTAGGGCGTCGGGCTATATATAGATAGATAGATAGATTTAAGGTTATGGTGAAAAACTACAGAAAAATGAAAGTTAAGAATACAACACATTATATTTCAATATTATACAGCATATTAAAAATAAATAAATAATACCCAATTAGAGGCATGTGATACGAGCAGATGGGTGTTATTCATCAGCACTCAGCACCACAGTCAGCATCCTTCACCATCACTCAGCACCACAGCCTCAGTCCTTCACCATCACTCAGCACCACAGCCTCAGTCCTTCACCATCACTCAGCACCACAGCCTCAGTCCTTCACCATCACTCAGCACCACAGCCTCAGTCCTTCACTCAGCAGGCCACCACAGCCAGAGTCCTTCATCACTCAGCAGGCCACCACAGCCAGAGTCCTTCATCACTCAGCAGGCCACCACAGCCAGAGTCCTTCATCACTCAGCAGGCCACCACAGCCAGAGTCCTTCATCACTCAGCAGGCCACCACAGCCAGAGTCCTTCACCATCACTCACCACCACCACCAGAGTCTTTCAGTGGCACTTTGCAGGGGCACCACCACCACCACCACCAGAGTCCTCAGGCATTACCATGACCACTGTCAGTCCTCTGGCATCACTTGGCAAGGGCAGAACCAGTTAATATCACCCCATAAGAGCTCAGCTGCATGGGCACGATGACCTCAGCTCTCCGGCAGGGACAGTACTAGAGTTCTTCAGTATCACTCAGCAGGGGCCGGAGTTCACCAGGGTGGCAGGGTCAGCAGCAGGCACACGCAACACCTACAGAGCATGTGTGTATTGATTCAGATCTATCAAATCAATATCAGTTATAAACATAACTTTTGTTCAAATATCAAACATTATAAACATACGATTTAAACCTCATAAGAGTAAAAGCACTCACCATCAGTTCCAGCAGCACTTGGCAGGGGCGTGAGCAGATTCTTTGCCATGACAGCAGGCTTAGCAGCATCCACAAAAACCTATGGAGGTTCAGGGCAGTAGTTGAGATCCATTCTCAGCCAGGGTACAGTCCTCCAGCACCACTCAGCAGGAGAAAGACCAGAGCAGCACGCCAGGACTACAGGGTCAGCAGCCAGCACACGAAACCTGTGAGGCAGAAGCATATTATAGTCCATGTTATCGTTTAATTCTTTTTAAACACCCAACAGTGACAAACTTCATATGGTCCTATACTAGTAAGCTTAGTAAAGGCTTAATATGTTAGGACTCCATATTATAATTACAAATCATAATAGATAGATAGATAAATAGATAGATAGAGAGACAGATAGAAGCAGGGAGTCAGATGATGAGAAGGTACTGTGTCTGCATGAATCAAGCAATGCTAAACATGCTTACACACTCTTAACTCAAGGAATGCTTTATAGGCACACGACAGCGCCTAGTGACAATACACACACATACACACATACTCACACACAGGCTTCTAGAACTTTCCAATCACAGGGAACACACGTGATACGACTTCTGTTTCACCAGAATTTAGGAAAGAGAGAGCAGAAGGAAGCTAGCCATAGAACAGACAGATCGCAGGGAGAAGGGCTTAGCAACTTGAGAGAGAGACAGAGAGAGCGAGACAGAGAGATAGCTAGCGGGACTCTACTTTATACTTCGCTCTGTGTGAGAGATTTGTTAATATTTCCAAGACAAATAAAAATAGTCCCATACTATTCTTTACCTCTCCTGTCACTACATGACAAATGGGAAAGAAGATTATCTACTTACAAAGCTACTCAAGTATAACAACCGCTCGTCCGCAAGTCTAATATATATATAACTCCACTACAAGTAACTACAAAGTCATTTATGACAAATATATCAGTAGTTCAGACTATGGTGGTTTACATACGACATTTCTACACACCACAGGAGGTCATAATACAGGTAAATGCAAATAGATGAAAGAAAAACAAGTCTGCTGGGAAGCCTCCATAACATCCATCTATCATCTAATCCCATGCCACCCCATAAGGAGCGTAGGAACCCGGGGCTAGGCAAGTTGGTCCTGACATTTGAGATGAGAGTGACCAGCCTCACTCATCCCCGGGTGGCATTACGTGAGCAATAAACCCCAACCATCCCTTGGATATAAACCTTCACCGGCTCAATCCGATTGGAACACAATAATTACCCATTAAACCACCAGGCGCCAAAATTTGGTTGTATGGTTACCACCCAGCGTAGTAAATGGTTTCCTAGTGTACAGGAAACCATTTGGCTTGTCACTCAGTGTAGAGTCACCCACAGGCAGAAGGAAAAGGAAAGAATGAAGTAAAGAAAGATAATGGAAGGAAAGAAGGATGGAGGAGAGGACAGGGCAGACACCCGAGAGCAGCACTACATTGAGTGAGTGGATGGTGAGCGCCCCCACCTACCACAAATTCAAATAAATATTAACTCACTCGATGTAGTGCTGCTCTCGGGTGTCTGCCCTGTCCTCTCCTCCATCCTTCTTTCCTTCCTTCGTCTTCCGTCTTTCTTAACTTCATTTTTTCCTCTTCCTTCTGCCTACGGAAGACTTTACATTCCCTCTTCTGTCTTTGTTCTTCATTCTTTCCTCTTCCTTCTGCCTATGGGTGACTACACCGAATGACATACCAAATAGTTTCCTGGTGTACGCTGGGTGGTAACCATGTAACCAAATTATGGCGCCTGGTGGTTTAGTGGGTAATTAAGGAGCTCCAGGTGGATTGAGCCGGTGAAGGTTTATATCCAAGGGATGGTTGGAGTTTATTGCTCATGTAATGCCACTCAGGGATAAATGAGGCTGGTCACTCAAATGTCAGGACCAATTTGCCTAGTCCTGGGCTCCTACGCTTCTCATGGGGCAACACAGGATTAGATGATGGAAGGATGGATAAATTTACTGTTAATATTTCACACAAGATCTTATCATAAAAAGACTGCCAAGACCACTGTACATTTTCCACAGCTCTTTCGTGACTACTGTTTACTCTAACTTTGCCTATAATGTCATCTTTCCATCCTGAATTCAGATTTAATTAGATCATCACTAGAATATGGTGCTAGTCACGAGGAAGTGCTGTGGAAAGAGTAGGGAACCATGGCACTGTCTTAAACTGCTCTCATCCAACATTATATAAACTGCAGAAAAGACCAAAATCTAGACCAAGTTAGTTTAGAAGTTAGGGAAGCATGTGTTAATTCCGATTAATTGGCTTTTTATACAGGTAATCTATTTTAAAAATAACTTTCAATCAAATATCACACATTATAAACATGAGAGGATGGAGGGTGAAAGACTGACGAAGAGAGTATGTGAGTGAGGTGGAGGGGGGAAGAGGGAGGGGGAGGCCAAGGATGAGATGGAGGGATGGGGTGGAGAGGTATATGAGAGAGGGGGGTGAGAGTTGGGAGCAGGGCAGTGAAATGACGGGGGACAGGGCGACTTGGAGGCGATTTGTTTGTGGCCACCCCAAACGGGATTGAGGCGTCTGGCAATAGATACAGATAGATAGATTTAAACCTCGTAAGGGTAAGAGCACTCACCATCAGTTCTCAGCAGCACTTAGAGGCACAAGCACTCGGCAGGGGCAGGAGCAGATTCTTTGTCATAACAGCAGGGTTAGTAGCAGCCACAACAACCTATGGAGCTTAAGTGTTGTACTTCAAATCCATGCTCAACAGGGGCACACAGTCCTTCAGCACCACTCAGCAGGGGAAAGACCAGAGCAGCACGCCAGGACTACAGGGTCAGCAGCCAGCACATGAAACCTACAGGGCAGAAGCTTTTTATAGTCCACGGTACCTTATTTCTGTTTAAACGACAAACAGTGACAAACTTCATATGGTCCTGTACTATACTCCATTTCACCTGGTGTGGCAGCATCAGTGATGTCCTCAGCATCTGTAGCATTGATGAAGGTCCTCAGTACCAGATATACCTTGTTGTATTGCCTGGATATTGGGTCTTAAGGTAATGAGTAGAGGTTCACCTGGTGCCAGTGATTTCCATGAACACTACAGGCGCTGAGGACATCACTGATGGTGGCAAACTTGGTGAAATGGAGTACAGTAAGCTTAGTAAAGGCTTAATACATCACTAGTTCAGACACTGGTGGTCTACATGACATTCCTACCCACCACAGTGCTTCTTAATAAAGGTAAATACAAATATGAAAAGAATTGTGAAGCCTTTAACATACTAATTTTAGATATTCATTCATCACCTAATCCAGTGTAGCCCCATGAGGAGCGTAGGAGCCCGGGGCTAGGAAAGTTTGTCCTGACATTCAAGATAGAGTGTCCAGCCTCACTCATCCCTGAGTAGCCTTACATGAGCAATAAACCCCAACCACCCCTTGGATATAAACCTTCACCGGCTCAATCCAACTGGAGCGCCTTAATTACCCACTAAAGCACCAGGCACCATAATTTGGTTATATGGTTACCACCCAGCGTACTTAAGGTATACAGAAAACCATTTGGCTTGTAACTCAAGGAATGAAATATACTGTTAATATTTCACACATGTCCTTCACATAAAAGACTGCCAACATTATTTTCCACAGCTCCTCCATGACAACATAATATTCTGTATTTACTTTAACTTTGCCTATATTGTCATCTCTCCAGCTTGAACTCAGAATTATAACATATTAACACTGGAATATAGTGCTAGTCACGAAGAAGTGCTGTGGAAAGAGAACCATGGCACTCTCCTAAACTGCTCTCATCCTGCATTATATAAACTGTAGAAAGACCAAAATCTAGACCAAGTTAGTTTAGAAGATGGGGTGCAATGGGCTATCACACCATGGGGGTAAGGGGGCTATGGGCTATCACACCATGGGGGTAAGGGGGCTATGGGCTATCACACCATGGGGGTAAGGGGGCTATGGGCTATCACACCATGGGGGTAAGGGGGCTATGGGCTATCACACCATGGGGGTAAGGGGGCTATGGGCTATCACACCATGGGGGTAAGGGGGCTATGGGCTATCACACCATGGAGGTAAGGGGGCTATGGGCTATCACACCATGGGGGTAAGGGGGCTATGGGCTATCACACCATGGGGGTAAGGGGGCTATGGGCTATCACACCATGGGGGTAAGGGGGCTATGGGCTATCACACCATGGGGGTAAGGGGGCTATGGGCTATCACACCATGGGGGTAAGGGGGCTATGGGCTATCACACCATGGGGGTAAGGGGGCTATGGGCTATCACACCATGGGGGTAAGGGGGCTATGGGCTATCACACCATGGGGGTAAGGGGGCTATGGGCTATCACACCATGGGGGTAAGGGGGCTATGGACTATCACACCATGGGGGTAAGGGGGCTATGGACTATCACTACTGGGGGAGACTACCACTACTGGGGACTAGCTACGGGGGGACTACCACTACGGGGAGAGACTATCATCACTACGGGGGGGACTATCATCACTACGGGGGGGACTATCATCACTACGGGGGGACTATCATCACTACGGGGGGACTATCATCACTACGGGGGGACTATCATCACTACGGGGGGACTATCATCACTACGGGGGGGACTATCATCACTACGGGGGGACTATCATCACTACGGGGGGACAATCATCACTACGGGGGGACTATCATCACTACGGGGGGACTATCATCACTACGGGGGGACAAACATCACTACGGGAGGACTATCATCACTACGGGGGGACTATCATCACTACGGGGGGACTATCAAAACTAACGGGGGACTATCATCACTACGGGGGGACTATCATCACTACGGGGGGGACTATCATCACTACGGGGGGGACTATCATCACTACGGGGGAACTATCATCACTACGGGGGAACTATCATCACATCACTACGGGGGGACTATCATCACATCACTACGGGGGGACTATCATCACTACGGGGGGAAAATCATCACTACGGGGGGACTATAATCACAAAGGGGGGGACTATAATCACAACGGGGGGACTATCATCACTACGGGGGACTATCATCACTACGGGGACTATCATCACTACGGGAGGGGACTATCATCACTAAGGGGGGACTATCATCACTACGGGGGGACTATCATCACTACGGGGGGACTATCATCACTACGGGGGGGACTATCATCACTACGGGGGGGACTATCATCACTACGGGGGGACTATCATCACTACGGGGGGACTATCATCACTACGGGGGGGACTATCATCACTACGGGGGGGACTATCATCACTACGGGGGGGACTATCATCACTACGGGGGGGACTATCATCACTACGGGGGGGACTATCATCACTACGGGGGGACTATCATCACTACGGGGGGGACTATCATCACTACGGGGGGGACTATCATCACTACGGGGGGGACTATCATCACTACGGGGGGGGACTATCATCACTACGGGGAGGGACTATCATCACTACGGGGGGGACTATCACTATGGGCTGTAAGTAGTGATATCAGTAACAAAGCCTACATAAACTACTTTCTCTTTCACCCGAGGGAACTGGGCCACTTCCACTTACTACGTCGTGTCTGCAGTCATTCTCGTAGTCTTAGTTACGAGCACTACAGACCAAACACCCCTACAGACCAAACCACCCCTACAGACCAAACCACCCCTACAGACCAAACCACCCCTACAGACCAAACCACCCCTACAGACCAAACCACCCCTACAGACCAAACCACCCCTACAGACCAAACACCCCTACAGACCAAACACCACTACATAAATACCTAAAATACCTAAAAAAAACAAATACCTAAAATACCTAAAAATACCTAAATAGCTTTAAATACCTAAATAGCTTTAAATACCTAAATAACTATAAATACCTATAAATACCTAAAAATACCTTTAAATAACTTTAAATGCCTAAATACCTATAAATACCTAAATACCTATAAATACCTAAATACCTATAAATACCTAAATACCTATAAATACCTATAAATACCTAAATACCTATAAATACCTAAATACCTATAAATACCTATACCTAAAAAGAAAAAAAAAACGGCCATGACTATAGGAGCAAAGCACCACTACATACCGTAAGGAGGAGCCCGAGTATGGTAGTCCCCCTGCCGTAGTCCCCCTGCGATAGTTCCCTGCGGTAGCCCCCCGCGGTAGAGCCCCTGCGGTAGCGCCCCTGCGGTATAATCCTAGCGATCCGGGCAGCATCTGAAATAAAACAAATCGCCTCTTGAAATAACCTTGACCTCATCACCTCTGAACTGCCCCGTCATCACGACCGTTACCCAGACACGCAACTGTATCGGTAACTGCTTCGGTATTCAAACAGCAGAGGCGTTGGTTCAAATACTTAAAACGACTCGCTAATACAGAGAGAGAGAGAGAGAGAGAGAGAGAGAACTGCATCGGTAACGGCTTCGGTATTCAAAACAGCAGAGGCGTTGGTTCAAATATTTAAAACGACTTGCCAGTGCAGAGAGAGAGAGAGAGAGAGAGAGAGAGAGAGAGCTACGCATCTGCGGTATCTAAACACTAGAGGGCGTATGTCGTATGCTAAAAGAAATCGCTAAAGTAAAATTGCTAAAGTCAAATCGCTAATGAAGAGGTGTTAGGAAGCTTTCTCTGCTGGCTAGAATACAGTCCTTTACTTTTAATAATACAAATAATACAGTAACCAGCCATAAGGTAACAAATATCCTCCAACTCAATAATAATAATAATAATAATAATAATAATCTATCTATCTATTGCCAGACTAATCAATCCCGTTTGGGGTGGTCACAAACAAATCGCCTCCAAGTCGCCCTGTCCCCCGCCATTTCACTGTCCTGCTCCCAACTCACCCCCCCCTCTCTCATATACCTATCCACCCCATCCCTCCATCTCATCCTCGGCCTCCCCCTCCCTCTTCCCCCCTCCACCTCACTCACATACACTCTCTTCGTCAGTCTTTCACCTTCCATCCTCTCCACATGGCCAAACCACCTCAGTGTGTTCCTCATAATGCTTCCTATCACATCCACATCCACACCACAACGATCCTTTATATCCTCATTCGTCAGCCTGTCTCTCCATGTGACTCCACAGGCTCCTCTTAAATAACTCATTTCCACTGCTCTCACTCTTGACTTGTGTCCCTCCAACAACGTCCAAGCTTCACTTCCATACGTTAGAGTTGGTATCACAATACTGTCATGTAGTAACTTCCATGCTCACTTCCCTGTTTCTTATCACTGATTTCAAGGAACCAGCAACCTTTCTTCCCTGCTGTACCCTTTCAAGCACTTAACCCTCCAAACCTCCATCCTTACTCATCACACTACCCAAGTACTTAAACGTACTCACATTTTCCAATTTCTCACCATCCAACCTCGCTGTACATTCACTGACTTCACCTCTCTCAAAGACCATCACTTTACTCTTCCCTACATTCACCTTTAGATTCCATTTCTTACACACTCTCCCAAACTCATCCACCAAGCCTTGCAGCTCCCCTTCGTCTTCACTCAACAACACAGTATCATCTGCAAACAACAGTACAGGGAGTTTCCAAACACTACCATCTCTCACCAGGGCCACTCCAACATCCACTACCCTACCTTGTACCTCTTTTATTACCCCATCCATGTACAGATTGAACAACCATGGAGACATGATACATCCCTGTTTCAACCCAACTTTCAAAGAGAAAAATTCACTCAGTTCACCATCCACACGCACTGCAGCCTTAAAACCATCATGCATACTCTTCACAGCATTCAACAACTTCCCATCTACTCCATATATTCTTAATACTTTCCACAATCCTTGTCTATCCACCCTGTCATATGCTTTCTCCAAATCCATGAAAGCCGCATACAACTTCTTTCCCTTCTCTAGAAACTTTTCCACTAAAGATAAGAATGAATATCTGATCTACACAACCTCTTCCCTTCCTAAAGCCTCCCTGTTCTTCTCCAACTAATTCCTCACACCTCAGGGTCGTATTCTCCTTGGTTAGCTATAGAAGCTCCCAAACTCCTCTGCCTCTGTGATTTATTTTGGGATATGGCTGGTTGATATCTTAAGTTATTTATAGAGTATGGTGGTAATGAAGGGATTTTTGTAACACAGAAGAGGACAGTAAGGTGTAATAAACAAAATAAATTACTTAGGAAGAGGTGTTCCGTAGCTTGATGCAGGGTATGGTGATAGATACTGGAAGAATTTATACAACACTGAGAAGGAGAGTATGGTGTAATAAACAATATGAACTGCTTAGGAAGAATTGTTAGGGAGCTTTAGACTATGCAGAGTATGGTAATACTGAAAGAATTTATGTAGCACAGAAGAGGACAGTATGGTGTAACAGGCAAAACGAATCACTTAGGAAGAGGTGTTAGGGAGCTTCCTTAACCGATGAGAATACTGACCAATCTCCTATACTCAACAGAATAAAATCATCAGACATCAGGTGAACAGAATCCTAGACTTGTCCTAAGCATGAGAGGGTTAGAAACAGAGAAGACAAACTGGAGGGAGCTTTTTTTTATGGAAGGAAGAAGGAACCAAAGGCCAGGAGCCCACAAACTGCTCCCTCCAAGAAAAAACAAACACAAGACAACAGACAGCCAAATTCTAGATTCGTACAGTACATTTTGAGATGCCTGGACACACTGTGCTTGAAAGACTGGAGATCATAGGCAGTAGGAAAAACAGACATGGAAAGACACTTCTAGATCTGACCTGTTGCATATATGATGGACGGGAAGTAATGGCTGTTAACTCTTGCATTAGAGAGCTGGACAGAAAAGGGATGAGAGTTTGTTGCTAGATGGGTGCCATGTGCCCATCGTAATGGTGAAGGGATGCAAGCAGACAGTTCAGAGGAGCAGTGACCATTGAAGTAGTGACAGAAAAGAGATAAAGATGCAACAGTGCGGCGAAGAGACAGAGGTTGAAGGAAGCCAGTAAGAGGAGGAGAGTTAATGAGACAAAAAGCCTTTGAGAAGAGCTGTATATGGGGAGCCTCCCCACACGTTAGAGTTGTACTCTACACAGGGGCGAATAAAACCTGTGTATAAAGTCAACAACTGTGCAGGGATAACGAAGGCACAGAGTTGGCTTAGCACACCTAATCTCATGGAAGCAGATTTTACAAGAGGTAATATGATCTTTCCAAGATAAATCCCAATAGAATGAAACCACACATACGTTTAAAGATGATGCAGGATTAAGCTGGATATTGCTAAAAATTAGAGGGTACTTCTGTGGAAGATTCTGTTCGGATGATAGATGTAAGAACTGTGTGTTTGATCCATTAAAAACAACCAGATTACCTTGACCCCTATCAGAGATATGAGCTGATGTGGGTGCCTGATACATCCAGGACGTCATGACCCCCAAGCACTGTGCCTCTGAGGTGTGAAGGAACCGCATGTCAGCCACTGTGTGGGTGCCTCATACATCCAGGCCGCCATGACCCCCAAGCACTGTGTCTCTGAGGTGTGAAGGAACCGTATGTCAGCCACTGTCGGCCAGTCTCTCGGCTCCATCCACAAGTTGATGGATGGGCAGGCCAGGCTCAGTACATTTCAGTTCTGTCTGAAAGATTACATTCTATATTACTGTGCTATCTATTTATCTATCATCTGCCCCTATATATCCTACTGTCTATCTATCATCTACTCCTACAAAATCTGTCTATCTATCATCCACCTCTACAATATTCTGTCTATCTATCATTCATTCCTATAATACTAGTCTCTCTAACTGTTACAGATCTTTTATGAATGGAGGACACCTATAATCTGGGGTAGGGAATTTTCTATTAAAAAAAAAAAAAAAAAAAATCCTTTATCTGTTCATCTATGTATTAATCGTATCACATCGTTTATAAAGGCTCCAACATGCTTCCATGCGTTGGTCTTGGTCACCTAATGGCGGCTCTCCACACTGCTTGATCTCTGGCAGCCTCCCTATTCAGTTCCTTGTCCCTGAGGTCACACTATGACCTCATCCCAGGTCTTCTTTGGTCTCCCTTACGCAATCCAACCCCCGACATTCACACTTCTCACTTTCCACACCCAGATGTCATCCTCCATCCCCTCAACATGCCCAAACCACCTCAGTCTACCCCTCCTCATCACAACACTAATACTGATACAAACTATTTCTATATCTATAAAAATGTAAACAGCGAATGGAGTAGTGTTCTATCTATCTATCTATCTACTGCCAGACACCTTAATCCCGTACGAGGTGGCCACAAACAAATCACCTCCACGTCGCCCTGTCCCCCGCCATTTCACTGCCCTGCTCCCAACTCACACCCCCCTCTCTCATATACCTCTCCACCCCATCCCTCCATCTCATCCTCGGCCTCCCCCTCCCTCTTCCCCCCTCCACCTCACTCACATACACTCTCTTCATCACTCTTTCATCCTCCATCCTCTCCACATGGCCAAACCACCTCAGTGTGTTCCTCATAATGCTTCCTATCACATCCACTTCCACACCACAACGATCCTTTATATCCTCATTCGTTAGCCTGTCTCTCCATGTGACTCCACAGGCTCCTCTTAAATAACTCATTTCCACTGCTCTCACTCTTGACTTGTGTCCCTCCAACAAGGTCCAAGCTTCACTTCCATACGTTAGAGTTGGTATCACAATACTGTCATGTAGTAACTTTTTCACTTCCATGCTCACTTCCCTGTTTCTTATTACTGCTTTCAAGGAACCAGCAACCTTTCTTCCCTGCTGTACCCTTTCAAGCACTTCACCCTCCAAACCTCCATCCTTACTCATCACACTACCCAAGTACCTAAACGTACTCACATTTTCCAATTTCTCACCATCCAACCTCGCTGTACATTCACTGACTTCACCTATCTCAAAGACCATCACTTTACTCTTCCCTACATTCACCTTTAGATTCCGTTTCTTACACACTCTCCCAAACTCATCCACGAAGCCTTGCAGCTCCCCTTCGTCTTCACTCAACAACACAGTATCATCTGCAAACAACAGTACAGGGAGTTTCCAAACACTACCATCTCTCACCAGGGCCACTCCAACATCCACTACCCTACCTTGTACCTCTTTTATTACCCCATCCATGTACAGATTGAACAACCATGGAGACATGATACATCCCTGTTTCAACCCAACTTTCAAAGAGAAAAATTCACTCAGTTCACCATCCACACGCACTGCAGCCTTAAAACCATCATGCATACTCTTCACAGCATTCAACAACTTCCCATCTACTCCATATATTCTTAATACTTTCCACAATCCTTGTCTGTCCACCCTGTCATATGCTTTCTCCAAATCCATGAAAGCCGCATACAACTTCTTTCCCTTCTCTAGAAACTTTTCCACTAAAGATCTAAGAATGAATATCTGATCTACACAACCTCTTCCCTTCCTAAAGCCTCCCTGTTCTTCACCAACTAATTCCTCACACCTCAGGTTCGTATTCTATTTGGTTAGCAATAGAAGCTCCCAAACACCTCTGCCTCAGTGATTTATTTTGGGATATGGCTGGTTGATATCTTAAGTTAGTTATAGAGTATGGTGGTAATGAAGGGATTTTTGTAACACAGAAGAGGACAGTAAAGTGTAATAAACAAAATAAATTACTTAGGAAGAGGTGTTAGGTAGCTTGATGCAGGGTATGGTGATAGTTACTGGAAGAATTTATACAACACTGAGAAGGAGAGTATGGTGTAATAAACGATATGAACTGCTTAGGAAGAATTTTTAGGGAGCTTTGGACTATGCAGAGTATGGTAATACTGAAAGAATTTATGTAGCACAGAAGAGGACAGTATGGTGTAACAGTCAAAACGAATCACTTAGGAAGAGGTGTTAGGGAGCTTCCTTAACCGATGAGAATACTGACCAATCTCCTATACTCAACAGAATAAAATCATCAGACATCAGGTGAACAGAATCCTAGACTTCTTCTAAGCATGAGAGGGTTAGAAACAGAGAAGACAAACTGGAGGGAGCTTTTTTTTATGGAAGGAAGAAGGAACCAAGGCCAGGAGCCCACAAACTGCTCCCTCCAAGAAAAAACAAACACAAGACAACAGAGCCAAATTCTAGATTCGTACAGTACATTTTGAGATGCCTGGACACACTGTGCTTGAAAGACTGGAGATCATAGGCAGTAGGAAAAACAGACATGGAAAGACCGTTCTAGATCTGACCTGTTGCATATATGATGGACGGGAAGTAATGGCTGTTAACTCTTGCATTAGAGAGCTGGACAGAAAAGGGATGAGAGTTTGTTGCTAGATGGGTGCCATGTGCCCATCGTAATGGTGAAGGGATGCAAGCAGACAGTTCAGAGGAGCAGTGACCATTGAAGTAGTGACAGAAAAGAGATAAAGATGCAACAGTGCGGCGAAGAGACAGAGGTTGAAGGAAGCCAGTAAGAGGAGGAGAGTTAATGAGACAAAAAGCCTTTGAGAAGAGCTGTATATAGGGAGCCTCCCCACACGTTAGAGTTGTACTCTACACAGGGGCGAATAAAACCCGTGTATAAAGTCAACAACTGTGCAGGGGTAAAGAAGGCACAGAGTTGGCTTAGCACACCTAATCTCATGGAAGCAGATTTTACAAGAGGTAATATGTTCTTTCCAAGATAAATCCCAACAGAATGAAACCACACATATGTTTAAAGATGATGCAGGATTAAGCTGGATATTGCTAAAAATTAGAGGGTACTTCTGTGGAAGATTCTGTTCGGATGATAGATGTAAGAACTGTGTGTTTGATCCATTAAAAACAACCAGATTACCTTGACCCCTATCAGAGATATGAGCTGATGTGGGTGCCTGATACATCCAGGACGTCATGACCCCCAAGCACTGTGCCTCTGAGGTGTGAAGGAACCGCATGTCAGCCACTGTGTGGGTGCCTCATACATCCAGGCCGCCATGACCCCCAAGCACTGTGTCTCTGAGGTGTGAAGGAACCGCATGTCAGCCACTGTCGGCCAGTCTCTCGGCTCCATCCACACGTTGATGGATGGGCAGGCCAGGCTCAGTACATTTCAGTTCTGTCTGAAAGATTACATTCTATATTACTGTGCTATCTATTTATCTATCATCTGCCCCTATATATCCTACTGTCTATCTATCATCTACTCCTACAAAATACTAATCTGTCTATCTATCATCCACCTCTACAATATTCTGTCTATCTATCATTCACTCTTATAATATTAGTCTCTCTAACTGTTACAGATCTTTTATGAATGGAGGACACCTATAATCTGGGGTAGGGAATTTTCTTTAAAAAAAAAAAAAAAAAAATCCTTCCTCTGTTCATCTTTGTATCAATCGTATCACATCGTTTATAAAGGCTCCAACATGCTTCCATGCGTTGGTCTTGCTCACCTAATGGCGGCTCTCCACACTGCTTGATCTCTGGCAGCCTCCCTATTCAGTTCCTTGTCCCTGAGGTCACACTATGACCTCATCCCAGGTCTTCTTTGGTCTCCCTTACGCAATCCAACCCCCGACATTCACACTTCTCACTTTCCACACCCAGATGTCATCCTCCATCCCCTCAACATGCCCAAACCACCTCAGTCTACCCCTCCTCATCACAACACTAATACTGATACAAACTATTTCTATATTTATAGAAATGTAAACAGCGAATGGAGTAGTGTTCTATCTACTGCCAGACGCCTTAATCCCGTACGAGGTGGCCACAAACAAATCACCTCCACGTCGCCCTGTCCCCCGCCATTTCACTGCCCTGCTCCCAACTCACACCCCCCTCTCTCATATACCTCTCCACCCCATCCCTCCATCTCATCCTCGGCCTCCCCCTCCCTCTTCCCCCCTCCACCTCACTCACATACACTCTCTTCATCACTCTTTCACCCTCCATCCTCTCCACATGGCCAAACCACCTCAGTGTGTTCCTCATAATGCTTCCTATCACATCCACTTCCACACCACAACGATCCTTTATATCCTCATTCGTTAGCCTGTCTCTCCATGTGACTCCACAGGCTCCTCTTAAATAACTCATTTCCACTGCTCTCACTCTTGACTTGTGTCCCTCCAACAAGGTCCAAGCTTCACTTCCATACGTTAGAGTTGGTATCACAATACTGTCATGTAGTAACTTTTTCACTTCCATGCTCACTTCCCTGTTTCTTATTACTGCTTTCAAGGAACCAGCAACCTTTCTTCCCTGCTGTACCCTTTCAAGCACTTCACCCTCCAAACCTCCATCCTTACTCATCACACTACCCAAGTACCTAAACGTACTCACATTTTCCAATTTCTCACCATCCAACCTCGCTGTACATTCACTGACTTCACCTATCTCAAAGACCATCACTTTACTCTTCCCTACATTCACCTTTAGATTCCGTTTCTTACACACTCTCCCAAACTCGTCCACCAAGCCTTGCAGCTCCCTTTCGTCTTCACTCAACAACACAGTATCATCTGCAAACAACAGTACAGGGAGTTTCCAAACACTACCATCTCTCACCAGGGCCACTCCAACATCCACTACCCTACCTTGTACCTCTTTTATTACCCCATCCATGTACAGATTGAACAACCATGGAGACATGATACATCCCTGTTTCAACCCAACTTTCAAAGAGAAAAATTCACTCAGTTCACCATCCACACGCACTGCAGCCTTAAAACCATCATGCATACTCTTCACAGCATTCAACAACTTCCCATCTACTCCATATATTCTTAATACTTTCCACAATCCTTGTCTATCCACCCTGTCATATGCTTTCTCCAAATCCATGAAAGCCGCATACAACTTCTTTCCCTTCTCTAGAAACTTTTCCACTAAAGATCTAAGAATGAATATCTGATCTACACAACCTCTTCCATTCCTAAAGCCTCCCTGTTCTTCACCAACTAATTCCTCACACCTCAGGTTCGTATCTATTTGGTTAGCAATAGAAGCTCCCAAACACCTCTGCCTCAGTGATTTATTTTGGGATATGGCTGGTTGATATCTTAAGTTAGTTATAGAGTATGGTTGTAATGAAGGGATTTTTGTAACACAGAAGAGGACAGTAAAGTGTAATAAACAAAATAAATTACTTAGGAAGAGGTGTTAGGTAGCTTGATGCAGGGTATGGTGATAGTTACTGGAAGAATTTATACAACACTGAGAAGGAGAGTATGGTGTAATAAACGATATGAACTGCTTAGGAAGAATTTTTAGGGAGCTTTAGACTATGCAGAGTATGGTAATACTGAAAGAATTTATGTAGCACAGAAGAGGACAGTATGGTGTAACAGGCAAAACGAATCACTTAGGAAGAGGTGTTAGGGAGCTTCCTTAACCGATGAGAATACTGACCAATCTCCTATACTCAACAGAATAAAATCATCAGACATCAGGTGAACAGAATCCTAGACTTCTTCTAAGCATGAGAGGGTTAGAAACAGAGAAGACAAACTGGAGGGAGCTTTTTTTTATGGAAGGAAGAAGGAATCAAGGCCAGGAGCCCACAAACTGCTCCCTCCAAGAAAAAACAAACACAAGACAACAGAGCCAAATTCTAGATTCGTACAGTACATTTTGAGATGCCTGGACACACTGTGCTTGAAAGACTGGAGATCATAGGCAGTAGGAAAAACAGACATGGAAAGACCGTTCTAGATCTGACCTGTTGCATATATGATGGACGGGAAGTAATGGCTGTTAACTCTTGCATTAGAGAGCTGGACAGAAAAGGGATGAGAGTTTGTTGCTAGATGGGTGCCATGTGCCCATCGTAATGGTGAAGGGATGCAAGCAGACAGTTCAGAGGAGCAGTGACCATTGAAGTAGTGACAGAAAAGAGATAAAGATGCAACAGTGCGGCGAAGAGACAAAGGTTGAAGGAAGCCAGTAAGAGGAGGAGAGTTAATGAGACAAAAAGCCTTTGAGAAGAGCTGTATATAGGGAGCCTCCCCACACGTTAGAGTTCTACTCTACACAGGGGCGAATAAAACCCGTGTATAAAGTCAACAACTGTGCAGGGGTAAAGAAGGCACAGAGTTGGCTTAGCACACCTAATCTCATGGAAGCAGATTTTACAAGAGGTAATATGATCTTTCCAAGATAAATCCCAACAGAATGAAACCACACATATGTTTAAAGATGATGCAGGATTAAGCTGGATATTGCTAAAAATTAGAGGGTACTTCTGTGGAAGTTTCTGTTCGGATGATAGATGTAAGAACTGTGTGTTTGATCCATTAAAAACAACCAGATTACCTTGACCCCTATCAGAGATATGAGCTGATGTGGGTGCCTGATACATCCAGGATGTCATGACCCCCAAGCACTGTGCCTCTGAGGTGTGAAGGAACCGCATGTCGGCCACTGTGTGGGTGCCTCATACATCCAGGCCGCCATGACCCCCAAGCACTGTGTCTCTGAGGTGTGAAGGAACCGTATGTCAGCCACTGTCGGCCAGTCTCTCGGCTCCATCCACACGTTGATGGATGGGCAGGCCAGGCTCAGTACATTTCAGTTCTGTCTGAAAGATTACATTCTATATTACTGTGCTATCTATTTATCTATCATCTGCCCCTATATATCCTACTGTCTATCTATCATCTACTCCTACAAAATACTAATCTGTCTATCTATCATCCACCTCTACAATATTCTGTCTATCTATCATTCACTCTTATAATATTAGTCTCTCTAACTGTTACAGATCTTTTATGAATGGAGGACACCTATAATCTGGGGTAGGGAATTTTCTATTAAAAAAAAAAAAAAAAAATCCTTCCTCTGTTCATCTTTGTATCAATCGTATCACATCGTTTATAAAGGCTCCAACATGCTTCCATGCGTTGGTCTTGGTCACCTAATGGCGGCTCTCCACACTGCTTGATCTCTGGCAGCCTCCCTATTCAGTTCCTTGTCCCTGAGGTCACACTATGACCTCATCCCAGGTCTTCTTTGGTCTCCCTTACGCAATCCAACCCCCGACATTCACACTTCTCACTTTCCACACCCAGATGTCATCCTCCATCCCCTCAACATGCCCAAACCACCTCAGTCTACCCCTCCTCATCACAACACTAATACTGATACAAACTATTTCTATATTTATAGAAATGTAAACAGCGAATGGAGTAGTGTTCTATCTACTGCCAGACGCCTTAATCCCGTACGAGGTGGCCACAAACAAATCACCTCCACGTCGCCCTGTCCCCCGCCATTTCACTGCCCTGCTCCCAAGTCACACACCCCACTCTCATATACCTCTCCACCCCATCCCTCCATCTCATCCTCGGCCTCCCCCTCCCTCTTCCCCCCTCCACCTCACTCACATACACTCTCTTCATCACTCTTTCATCCTCCATCCTCTCCACATGGCCAAACCACCTCAGTGTGTTCCTCATAATGCTTCCTATCACATCCACTTCCACACCACAACGATCCTTTATATCCTCATTCGTTAGCCTGTCTCTCCATGTGACTCCACAGGCTCCTCTTAAATAACTCATTTCCACTGCTCTCACTCTTGACTTGTGTCCCTCCAACAACGTCCAAGCTTCACTTCCATACGTTAGAGTTGGTATCACAATACTGTCATGTAGTAACTTTTTCACTTCCATGCTCACTTCCCTGTTTCTTATTACTGCTTTCAAGGAACCAGCAACCTTTCTTCCCTGCTGTACCCTTTCAAGCACTTCACCCTCCAAACCTCCATCCTTACTCATCACACTACCCAAGTACCTAAACGTACTCACATTTTCCAATTTCTCACCATCCAACCTCGCTGTACATTCACTGACTTCACCTATCACAAAGACCATCACTTTACTCTTCCCTACATTCACCTTTAGATTCCGTTTCTTACACACTCTCCCAAACTCATCCACGAAACCTTGCAGCTCCCCTTCGTCTTCACTCAACAACACAGTATCATCTGCAAACAACAGTACAGGGAGTTTCCAAACACTACCATCTCTCACCAGGGCCACTCCAACATCCACTACCCTACCTTGTACCTCTTTTATTACCCCATCCATGTACAGATTGAACAACCATGGAGACATGATACATCCCTGTTTCAACCCAACTTTCAAAGAGAAAAATTCACTCAGTTCACCATCCACACGCACTGCAGCCTTAAAACCATCATGCATACTCTTCACAGCATTCAACAACTTCCCATCTACTCCATATATTCTTAATACTTTCCACAATCCTTGTCTATCCACCCTGTCATATGCTTTCTCCAAATCCATGAAAGCCGCATACAACTTCTTTCCCTTCTCTAGAAACTTTTCCACTAAAGATCTAAGAATGAATATCTGATCTACACAACCTCTTCCCTTCCTAAAGCCTCCCTGTTCTTCACCAACTAATTCCTCACACCTCAGGTTCGTATTCTATTTGGTTAGCAATAGAAGCTCCCAAACACCTCTGCCTCAGTGATTTATTTTGGGATATGGCTGGTTGATATCTTAAGTTAGTTATAGAGTATGGTGGTAATGAAGGGATTTTTGTAACACAGAAGAGGACAGTAAAGTGTAATAAACAAAATAAATTACTTAGGAAGAGGTGTTAGGTAGCTTGATGCAGGGTATGGTGATAGTTACTGGAAGAATTTATACAACACTGAGAAGGAGAGTATGGTGTAATAAACGATATGAACTGCTTGGGAAGAATTTTTAGGGAGCTTTAGACTATGCAGAGTATGGTAATACTGAAAGAATTTATGTAGCACAGAAGAGGACAGTATGGTGTAACAGGCAAAACGAATCACTTAGGAAGAGGTGTTAGGGAGCTTCCTTAACCGATGAGAATACTAACCAATCTCCTATACTCAACAGAATAAAATCATCAGACATCAGGTGAACAGAATCCTAGACTTCTTCTAAGCATGAGAGGGTAAGAAACAGAGAAGACAAACTGGAGGGAGCTTTTTTTTATGGAAGGAAGAAGGAACCAAGGCCAGGAGCCCACAAACTGCTCCCTCCAAGAAAAAACAAACACAAGACAACAGAGCCAAATTCTAGATTCGTACAGTACATTTTGAGATGCCTGGACACACTGTGCTTGAAAGACTGGAGATCATAGACAGTAGGAAAAACAGACATGGAAAGACCGTTCTAGATCTGACCTGTTGCATATATGATGGACGGGAAGTAATGGCTGTTAACTCTTGCATTAGAGAGCTGGACAGAAAAGGGATGAGAGTTTGTTGCTAGATGGGTGCCATGTGCCCATCGTAATGGTGAAGGGATGCAAGCAGACAGTTCAGAGGAGCAGTGACCATTGAAGTAGTGACAGAAAAGAGATAAAGATGCAACAGTGCGGCGAAGAGACAGAGGTTGAAGGAAGCCAGTAAGAGGAGGAGAGTTAATGAGACAAAAAGCCTTTGAGAAGAGCTGTATATGGGGAGCCTCCCCACACGTTAGACTTGTACTCCACACAGGGGCGAATAAAACCCGTGTATAAAGTCAACAACTGTGCAGGGATAAAGAAGGCACAGAGTTGGCTTAGCACACCTAATCTCATGGAAGCAGATTTTACAAGAGGTAATATGATCTTTCCAAGATAAATCCCAACAGAATAAACTACACATATGTTTAAAGATGATGCAGAATTAAGCTGGATATTGCTAAAAATTAGAGGGTACTTCTGTGGAAGATTCTGTTCGGATGATAGATGTAAGAACTGTGTGTTTGATCCATTAAAAACAACCAGATTACCTTGACCCCTATCAGAGATATGAGCTGATGTGGGTGCCTGATACATCCAGGACGTCATGACCCCCAAGCACTGTGCCTCTGAGGTGTGAAGGAACCGCATGTCAGCCACTGTGTGGGTGCCTCATACATCCAGGCCGCCATGACCCCCAAGCACTGTGTCTCTGAGGTGTGAAGGAACCGCATGTCAGCCACTGTCGGCCAGTCTCTCGGCTCCATCCACACGTTGATGGATGGGCAGGCCAGGCTCAGTACATTTCAGTTCTGTCTGAAAGATTACATTCTATATTACTGTGCTATCTATTTATCTATCATCTGCCCCTATATATCCTACTGTCTATCTATCATCTACTCCTACAAAATACTAATCTGTCTATCTATCATCCACCTCTACAATATTCTGTCTATCTATCATTCACTCTTATAATACTAGTCTCTCTAACTGTTACAGATTTTTTATGAATGGAGGACACCTATAATCTGGGGTATGAAATTTTCTATTAAAAAAAAAAAAAAAAAAAAAATCCTTTATCTGTTCATCTTTGTATCAATCGTATCACATCGTTTATAAAGGCTCCAACATGCTGCCATGCGTTGGTCTTGGTCATCTAATGGCGGCTCTCCACACTGCTTGATCTCTGGCAGCCTCCCTATTCAGTTCCTTGTCCCTGAGGTCACACTATGACCTCATCCCAGGTCTTCTTTGGTCTCCCTTTCGCAGTCCAACACCCGACATTCACACTTCTCACTTTCCACACCCAGATGTCATCCTCCATCCGCTCAACATGCCCAAACCACCTCAGTCTACCCCTCCTCATCATAACACTAATACCGGTACTGATACAAACTATTTCTATATTTATAAAAATGTAAACAGCGAATGGAGTAGTGTTCTATCTATCTCTCTATCTACTGCCAGACGCCTTAATCCCGCACGAGGTGGCCACAAACAAATCACCTCCACGTCGCCCTGTCCCCTGCCATTTCACTGCCCTTCTCCCAACTCACACCCCCCTCTCTCATATACCTCTCCACTCCATCTCATCCTCGGCCTCCCTCTCCCTCTCCCCCCCTCCACCTCACATACACTCTCCTCATCAGTCTCTCACCCTCCATCCTCTCCACATGGCCAAACCACTTCAGTGTGTTCCTCCTAACGATTCCTATCACATCCACATCAACACCACAACGCTCCTTTACTTCCTCTTTTGTCGGTCTGTCTCTCCATGTGACTCCACAGGCTCCTCTTAAATAACTCATTTCCACTGCTCTCACTCCTGACTTGTGTCCTTTCAACAACGTCCAATCTTCACTTCCATACGTAAGAGCTGGTATCACAATACTGTCATGTAGTAACTTTTTCACTTCCATGCTCACTTCCCTGTTTCTTATCACTGCTTTCAAGGAACCAGCAACCTTTCTTCCTTGTTGTACCCTTTCAAGCACTTCACCCTCCAAACCTCCATCCTTACTCATCACACTCCCCAAGTACTTAAACGCACTCACATTTTCCATTTCCTCCTCATCCAGCCTCACTGTACATTCACTGACTTCACTTCTCTCGAGGACCATAACTTTACTCTTCCCTACATTCACCTTTAGATTCCGTTTCTTACACACTCTCCCAAACTCATCCACCAAGCCTTGCATCTCCCCTTTGTCAGAACAAAATTTCATTAAAGGTCTAACATGAGATGTGCATGGTCATATCATGAATTCGGAGGAACGGCAGATGGTGGATTTTTAAAAATTTGTAGCCACACCCCAGCTTTACTGGCCACAGTGTGGATATGGTGGTGGAACCTCAAATTTCTATCCACCAGAACGGCCAGGTCTTTACTCACAGTTGTTAATGGGACAGGATGATTACCTATAAAATATTGGCCAAAAGGCTGAGGCACAATGCAGTTCCTGCCAAACCTAAGTGTACCACACTTGTCTGGGTGAAGGTGTAGGCCCCAAGACTCGCCAATACTGTTCACCATGTCTATATCATGTGGACTATTGGTAAGTCCACAGAGAAGACACACACGACTGTTCCTGTTAACTTTTACATATATTTTTAATCATTAACAAATCTCTTGTACTGGCAGTTCAAAGAGGAAGTTAAGTGGCTGATGTATATATATATATATATATATATATATATATATATATATATATATATATATATATATATATATATAAAAACAATACAGGGCCCAACACTGACCCCTGGGGTACTCCACTAACACAGGTCAATAGCAACTCTGCCTACCATCCACTGAAACAGACATTTTCCTCCCAATTAGGAATTGGTGAAGCCATGCGAGGACACTTCCAGAAATACCCAAGAATCGTAATTTTGTGATAAAGTCAATCAAGATAATACGCACCTTTCCCAGCACACTCAGTTTAAAATGTCGCAACAATCCAGCAGACGACAGCCATTGTGGTAGGTTGTGTTTACGTCGCTTAGAGCAACAAGTCTACTAAAAATCTCATTTAAAGGTCTCGTCAAAATAGTCAATTGAGTGTACGGAATTCCTCCAAAAAATTAACAATGTAAAATGATATAGAGAAGAACACACTACATTGTAAGTTTATGAAAATAACCTAGGATAAATTATCAAACGAATCTCGTATCCACTCCCATCTAATATAAATGTTGATACATAAATGCATAAATAAACGCTATATTGTAAATTTACGAAAATCTATAAGGACGAAATATCAAACCTCCCCTGCCATTCTAAATCTTGATACTGGCGCTTTATTTAAAACCATTTTTTGTTAAATCTGTACCATTCAAATACATAATCTTCATTCACTAACTCCTCAGATTCCTGCTAAAGCCTCAGATAACTCTCTCAGGCTCCCGTAATTCACTCTCAGCTGAAGGAAATCATCTGGCATTAGCTGGTGTGAAATATTATATCTGTTCCAACAATGACACACTCAAGCCCCAGTCTCTTCCTCATCCTCCACTCCTCCTTCACCCATCCAGAAAATTACTCTCGCTCCTTCACTCCCCAAATTTACATCTCGCAATCCCTCACTCCCTATTTTCCCTCTCTCACTCCCTCCATCTCCTAAATACTTCTTCTTGCTCCCGATTGCACTTCTCTGCTATAATTTCACACGTTCAGACTTTCTCTCTCTCTCTCTCTCTCTCTCTCTCTCTCTCTCTCTCTCTCTCCCTCTCTTTCTCTCGCGTCTGTTCCCTTCCCATCACTCCTTCCCCTCCAATATCATCTCTGTACAAATCATAGCTCCTGGGCGTTTTTTTTTTTTTTTTTTCCCCTTACAAGGCTTCTATTCTGCCGTTTGTCTCGCTGCTTTCCCACTGCCCCATGGAGGGAGGGAAAGAATCTATCTATCTATCTATTGCCAGATGCCATAATCCCGTAAGGGGTGGCCATTTGACTCGGAGTTATTTGTTTTACAGGGAGGGGCACTAACCCTCCACCAACCCACTTGTTGACACGTAGGCAGCACGTATGGTTTGGTTATATGGTTACCACCCAGCGTTGTAAATGGTTTCTTGGCTTACAGGAAACCATTTGGCTTGTCACTCAATGTAAAGCCACCTGTAAAGGAAAGAAAAGCAATAAGAAGTGACAGGAAAGATGGGAGAAATAGGAAGAGAGGAGGACAGGCAGAGAAAAAGAATGATAAAGGCTAAGGAAGAAGTAGGCAGCACTACACCGAGTGAGTGGATGATGGTCGCCACCACCTACCACTAAGGGAAAGAATGTTTGCCCAATATAGTAGCCCTGCCTGTGGTAAGAGGTCACTACAAAGAGTCGGTCTGTCTTCCATCTTTCTCTCCTTGCTGTCCTCTTCTGCTCTTCTGTCCCGCCTCTCTTCCTGATATTTCCCTGTCTCACCTTCACCTTTTATCCCGTACACCATTTACACGCCAGCCATAGTGCCACACAGCCACGGTGCCTTGATGCTACTTCTTACCTTTCCCTAATTCCTTCCTTCCTTCCTTTTCTTCCTATTTTCTTACTTTTCAGGAACGGTCCCCTTGTTATTCTCAGAACGGACCTTGGTTTCTGATCTGCGTATAATTCAGGAACGGCCCTACTGACCTGTCCCACAGCCTCACACCTCACAGCAAACCATCTCTCTCTCTCTCTCTCTCTCTCTCTCTCTCTCTCTCTCTCTCTCTCTCTCTCTTTTATCCTTTACACTTTTTTTCTTTTAGTCTACGTTGGTTCTTAGTCCAGAGAGAGAGAGAGAGAGAAAGCTATCCTTCTTCTTACCTGCCACATCACTAATGAGGCCCAGACAGATGTATTAAATGTGTGTGTGTGTGTGTGTGTGTGTGTGTGTGTGTGTGTGTGTGTGTATCTATCTATTGCCAGACGCCTCAATCCCGTTCGGGGTGGCCACAAACAAATCGCCTCCACGTCGCCTTGTCCCTCGCCATTTCACTGCCCTGCTCCCAACTCACACCCCCCTCTCTCATATACCTCTCCACCCCATCCCTCCATCTCATCCTCGGCCTCCCCCTCCCTCTTCCCCCCTCCACCTCACTCACATACACTCTCTTCGTCAGTCTTTCACCCTCCATCCTTTCCACATGGCCAAACCACCTCAGTGTGTTCCTCATAACGCTTCCTATCACATCCACATCCACACCACAACGCTCCTTCATATCCTCATTCGTCAGCCTGTCTCTCCATGTGACTCCACAGGCTCCTCTTAAATAACTCATTTCCACTGCTCTTACTCTTGACTTGTGTCCCTCCAACAACGTCCAAGCTTCACTTCCATACGTTAGAGTTGGTATCACAATACTGTCATGTAGTAACTTTTTCACTTCCATGCTCACTTTCCTGTTTCTTATCACTGCTTTCAAAGAACCAGCAACCTTTCTTCCCTGCTGTACTCTTTCAAGCAGTTCACCCTCCAAACCTCCATTCTTACTCATCACACTACCCAAGTACTTAAACGTACTCACATTTTCCAATTCCTCACCATCCAACCTCACTGTACATTCACTGACTTCACCTCTCTCAAAGACCATCAGTTTACTCTTGCCTACATTCACCTTTAGATTCCGTTTCTTACACACTCTCCCAAACTCATCCACCAAGCCTTGCAGCTCCCCTTCGTCTTCACTCAACAACACAGTATCATCTGCAAACAAACTACAGGTATTTTTATTTTACTCTTGAAGGATAGGTTAGGTTATCTTGAAGAACAGAACAAAAATAGTTTATGAGAAACATGCCACAAACATGCCTTACAATTGTCTAAAATACCAAAAAAATGGATCAAAATCTGGTACTTCTGTGGCTGGCTGAAACTATAATTTTACCACAGCTTGTTTCAGGCCATTGTGTCAGGTGAACTACCACAGCTATGACTTACACTCACAACCTTTCTCGTATCTTGTACAGTGTTAGGCTACACACCGTGCCAGTTCAACTTCTAGCAGGTGTAAAGACGGTAAATTGGCCATTTCAGTCAGGGTTATTCTGATTTTTTTTTCTTATCTAATTTAACTGATCAAACCTAACTAGCGTAGGTTGTGAGGTGACTGCATTGCATTTCGGTGGGTTAGCCCTTAATAAATTACCTATAAACACTTCACACAGACTTAAACATCCCACTAACTGTAAATATACTGGTAATGCTAGTGTCTGCTGCAAGGGGCTTTAAACACAACACAAATTTTCCTTGTCAGCGAATTGTCAGTGAAGGTACTGGGACCTGGGCTGCTCAAAACACTAACCCCCCACTACTGCCACTATGAATTTCCCCTATTTACCCTCCTAAAGATAAAATAACTATATACACAGCCGCTCACGTGTATGCTTACCATCTAAGTTTGATTCTGTATCTATACATGTCAACAGGATTCATATACTGTCTGCTCTCGACTCTCGTTTATATTTTGGTGAACAGCTGTCTAAATGCAACAGATGACGATCGCCATCCGCATGAGAAGTACGGTACAGTAGATTGATTGAGAGTAGAGTACATTAGATTGAAAAGGAGTATAGCAGAGTTGATTGAAAAAAGTAAGGCAGAGTAGACTTAAAAGGAGTACAGTAGATTAGACTGGCAGCCGCAAAAGCAGTAAGTTCAGATAAAGTAGACTGATAGCCGCTAAAGGAGTGTTCCCGACTCTTGCAATGAGCTACGTACTCTACCGTACTGCTTTGGCGACTACCGATCTACAGTACTCTGCTCTTGCAGCGCCCCGAGTATTCTAACACACTCCTTTTGTGACTGTCATCCTACTCTACCATACTCCTTTTGGCGCTGTCAGTCTCCTCTACCGTACTCCTTTTGCGGCTGTCAATCTGTCATACTCCTTTTGGTACTGTCTGTCTACCGTATTCCTTTTGTGGCTGTTGATCGATTCCACCGTAGATCGATAGTCCCAAAGTAGAGAAGACTATCCAGCAGCCTTAAAAAGGGTAGAGTTGACTGAGAGCAGTAAAAGCTGGTAGATTTTGAGTGAACGAATCCCCTGAACCCCTAAAAATGAAGACCGCTGTTCCAGGATGAGAAGGTGCAATGTATCAAAACTAATCAAACTATCTTGTTACACTCACACACACACACACACACACACACACACACACACACACACACACACACACACACACACACACACACACACACACACCGCTCGCTGGTGCAGTGGTAATGTTCCCGCTTGCCAACTGGTGGACGGGAGTTTGCGCCTCGCTCAGGTTGCGAAAAGTTTCACTGACGAAGTGGGTGGTTACTGTTCCCCTTGAGCAAGGGGATGGGTGTGTGCGTGTGTGAAGGTCACAGCCTTGCCCTTAGATCGGACTATATGAGCTCTCAGCTCCCTTCCGAGAGGGTAAAAGCTGACCATCACGACCATCAAGTGATCCTGACCGACCCGGTGAATTACACACACACACACGGGCGTGACCATGCCGTGTGAACTTAACCTTTTACAATGCCCTTATAAATAATAGTTTTTGCCATGGGCTGATCCTCAACTCATCCACCAAGTTTGGGTACAATCCGATAATAACCTCTTGTTATCTTATGGCCGGAACTATTCTCACAGAGGAACCCCCAAAGAGAATAGTTCCTATCATGAGATAACTCAGTTGTTATCCGATTTTAACCAAACTAGGTGGAAGGATTGAGTGACAGCCTAGAAGGAAACGTGCTTTTTTTTTTTTTAAGGAAAGTAAATAAAAGATAAAGGTTCGAGGGCTAGGTGAAAGTTTGAGAGAGAGAGAGAGAGAGAGAGAGAGAGAGAGAGAGAGAGAAATCAACAACTAAATAAATTCATGATAGATAAACCTGGGGCAAGGCTGGAGGATAAGACTGAAGTGAAGTGACTGGCTCTTGGGGACAAATACTCAGAGGTCAAGGTCACAGGTCAAGGCCAAAGTCGGTGTGTGTGAGGGGTTATTAAAATAAATCTGTTCTGATAAGATTTTAGCCAAATTTGGTGGAAGGATGACGATGTAAGATTTGCAAGGTGACGTTCATTACCAGATCAGCAGTCACTACTACTACTACTACTACTACTACCATCATCATTATTATCATCATTATTATTATTATTATTATTCTCATTATTATTATTATTATTATTATTATTATTATTATTATTATTGTGGTAGGTGGTGACCATCATCATCCACTCACTTGATGTAGTGCTGCTTACTTCTTTCTTCACCTTCATCATTCTTTTTCTGTGTCTGTCCTATCTTCCTATTTCTCCCATCTTTCCTGTCACTTTTTATTACTCTTCTTTCCTTTTCAGGTGGCTTTTCATTGACAAGCCTAATGGTTTCCTGTAAGCCAGGAAACCATTTACAACGCTGGGTGGTAATCATATAACCAACACATACGTGTTCCCTACGTGTCAACAAGTGGGTTGGCGGAGGGTTAGTGCCCCTCCCCGCAAAACCACTAACTTAAAGTCAGTCGGCCACCCCTTACGGGATTATGACGTCTGGCTATAGATAGATAGATAGACTGATCATTATTATTATTATTATTATTATTATTATTATTATTATTATTTACCACACTCACTGGCCTGCAATTCTAGACCAAACCAGTGTGGTAGCCAGTGGTCGGGTGTGGTGGGGCGGGACAGGATATTATTATTATTATTATTATTATTATTTACCACACTCACTGGCCTGCAATTCTAGACCAAACCAGTGTGGTAGCCAGTGGTCGGGTGTGGTGGGGCGGGACAGGATATTATTATTATTATTATTATTATTATTTACCACACTCACTGGCTTGCAATTCTAGACCAAACCAGTGTGGTAGCCAGTGGTCGGGTGTGGTGGGGCGGGACAGGAGGGCTGCAAGGAGATGCCAGGGTGTGCAGATATTGCCCCACCATTACACTGATGAGCTGGCCTTCAGGCACGCTGATGAATACACGCTGCTCACTCTGCCCCTCCAACCCAACAAGCACGAGGACGAGGAGGACATGGAGGAGGAGGGAAAAGAGAAAGAAAGAGGAGAAGGAGAGAGAGAGTAAGAGGGAGAAGTAGGAGGAGGAATAGGAAAAAGGAGGAGGAGGAGGAGAATGGAGAGGAGGAAGGAAAGGAGAAAGAAGGAGATGGGGAAGGAGGGAAAAGAGAAGGAAGGACAACTAGAGGGAAAGAGAAAGAAGGAGGAGGAAGAGAGAAAAAGAAGGAGGGAAAAGTTGGAGAAGGAAGAGGGAAAGGAGGAGGAGGAGGAAAGGAAAGAGAAGGAGGAGGGGAAGCGAAAAGAAAAAGAAGGAAGAGGAGGGGAAGGGAAAAAAGGAATAATTAGAAGGAGGAGGAAAACAACAAGAAGGAGGAGGACAGAAAGAGGAGGAGGAAGAAAAAGAGAGAGAGAGAGAGAGAGAGAGAAGGCGGGAAAAGAGAAAGGAGTAGGAGGAGGGAAAAGAGAAACAAGGAGGAGGAGGAGGAGGAGGAAGGAAGAGAAGAAGAAGGAAAGAGGAGGGAAGGGAGAAAGAAGGTGAAAGGGAGGAAGAAAGGAAGGTTTATGGTAAAGCTTTTTGTCAGTTTTTTTTTTTTTTTTTTTTTTTTTTTTTTTTTTTACGTGTCCGACTCTGGGCAAAGGCTCAGGGCCTATTTCTTGGAGGCAGTGGCCTATCCCAAGGCCCATTAGTCCTCCTACACCTCCACATGTCACCACTTCGGCGCTAACACCCACCGTCCATACTGAATACATGCTAGGGCTGTCCCATACAGGACTGGTGTATTGGTATTAGCGGGGGTACTTTTATGACATGTCGGCGGGTCATCTGGTAGATCAGGAAAGTCTGATTTTATGAAATTCAAATCCTTAAACTGTTCCCTGCCCCAGCCGGGATTCGACCCTGGGTCCATTAGGACTGCAGGCCGCCTCTCTACCGATTTAGCCACCGCCTCCTTGTGGTGTCCTGCAGTCAGTAGTCTCTCTCTCTCTCTCTCCCCAGACATCCTATCCCGTAAGAAATGGCCACAAATAAATCGCCTCCATGTCGCCCTGTCCCAAGCTATTTCCCTGCCCTCCCCCCAGCCCACACACTCCTCTCTCATATACCTATCCACTCTATCTCCATCTCATCCACGGCCTCCCCCCCTCTCACCCCCTCCACCTCACTCGCATACTCTCTCTTCGTTAGTCTCTCGCTCTCCATCCTCTCCACATGGCCAAACTACCTTAATGTGCTTCCCCTAACGCTTCCTATCACATCCACATCCACACCACAACGCTCCTTCACTTCCTCATTTGTCAGTCTGCCTCTCCATATAACTGCACATCATCCTCACTCATATACACTCTCCTCGTTAGTCTCTCGCTCTCCATCCTCTTCACATGGCCAAACCACCTCAATGTGTTTCTCCTAACGCTTTCTATCATATCCACATCCTCACCACAACGCTCCTTCACTTCCTCATTTGTCAGTGTGTCTCTCAAAAAAAAAAAAATATATATATATATACAGTATATATATATATATATATATATATATATATATATATATATATATCTATATATATCTATATATACTATATATACATATATATATATATATATATATATATATATATATATATATATATATATATATATATATATATATATATATATAAAAGGCAAAAGTGAGGATTTATGCGATATCGAGTGGTAATAATTAGCAAGGACAATATTAGACTTATAATAACAGGGCGGCCCATATATCACAATGTGTCGTGTGTGTGGCAGAAGGATACGTGCCAGAAGATGACCCAGACTTGTTTGGTTGATTGTACACCTCATTCATTCTCTCTCTCTCTCTCTCTCTCTCTCTCTCTCTCACACACACACACACACACACACACACACACACAAATATCCATGCATATAACACATCTATCAGCAGATGAAGATTCCAAGCCTCTCTCAGGTTAGGAATACTGGCTGGTTGATGGAAGTGAGAGAGAGAGAGAGAGAGAGAGAGAGTTGCCTAGTCACTGTGTTCATTTTGCCGTCCCTCCCCCCACCGTCATTCTGGTATGCATTATAGTCACTTTCTACATCCTTTTCACAGCACTTCTTCGTGACTGGCATCATATTCTAGTGTTAATGTACTGATACTTATTTGAAGATGAAAATATGGCAATTTAGTCGTAACGTTGGAAGCCCCAGTTGGAAGCCCCCAGTTGGAAGCCCCAGTTGGAAGCCCCAGTTGGAAGCCCCAGTTGGAAGCCCCCAGTTGGAAGCCCCCAGTTGGAAGCCCCAGTTGGAAGCCCCCAGTTGGAAGCCCCAGTTGGAAGCCCCCAGTTAGAAGCCCAGTTGCAAGCCCCAGTTGGAAGCCCAGTTGGAAGCCCCAGTTGGAAGCCCCCAGTTGGAAGCCCAGTTGGAAGCCCCAGTTGGAAGCCCCCAGTTGGAAGCCCCAGTTGGAAGCCCCCAGTTGGAAGCCCAGTTGGAAGCCCCAGTTGGAAGCCCCAGTTGGAAGCCCCCAGTTGGAAGCCTCAGTTGGAAGCCCCAGTTGGAAGCCCCAGTTGGAAGCCTCAGTTGGAAGCCCCCAGTTGGAAGCCCCAGTTGGAAGCCTCAGTTGGAAGCCCCAGTTGGAAGCCCCCAGTTGGAAGCCCCAGTTGGAAGCCCCCAGTTGGAGGCCCCCAGTTGAAAGCTCCCAGTTGAAAGCCTCCAGTTGGAAGCCCCCAGTTGGAAGCCCCAGTTGGAAGCCCCAGTTGGAAGCCCCCAGTTGGAAGCCCCCAGTTGGAGGCCCCCAGTTGAAAGCCCCCAGTTGGAAGTCCCCAGTTGGAAGCCCCCAGTTGGAAGCCCCCAGTTGGAAGCCCCCAGTTGGAAGCCCCAGTTGGAAGCCCCAGTTGGAAGCCCTCAGTTGGAAGCCCCAGTTGGAAGCCCTCAGTTCCCATCAGACCAAAACCTGAACCCTAACCTGTCCTTATAATACGAGGATGAGATGGAGGGATGGAGTGGAGAGGTGTATGAGAGAGGGGTGTGAGCTGGGGGGAGGGCAGCGGAATGGCGCGGGATAGGGCGACATGGAGGTGATTTGTTTATGGCCACCCCTTACTGGATTAAGGCGTGTGGCAATAGGTACAGTAGATAGACAGATTGACTTTAACATTTTTTCGGTAATATACAACAAACCACACCAAGTTTTGCCAAGTCTTGTATTTTTGATAAATTCCTAAATTTGTACAGATAAATGATGAACCTTGTGTTATACTGTATAGTTATTGGCTTGGTTGCAGGAGTAAATATTTCCTGAATTATATAACCCCAAAATACACCAACCGCTGCCATAGTATCTCTCGCGTAACTGAAAAAAATGGTTAACTCAAAAATGGTTAGCTCAAAAAATGGCTAACTAAAAAATGGTTAACTCAAAAAATTAACTCAAAAAATTGTTAGGTCAAAAAATGGTTAACTCAAAAATGGTTAACTCAAAAAATGGTTAACTCAAAAAATGGTTAACACAAAAAATGGTTAACTCAAAAAATGGTTAACACAAAAAATGGTTAACACAAAAAATGGTTAACTCAAAAATGGTTAACTCAAAAATGGTTAATGGCAATTTTCCCCACCGACCTTTTGAAACGTATTTGAAATTTTCTGCCACTGAGCAACGTGAAATAAATTGGAATAGGACAAACATTTTTATGCCTCACCATCCACTCACTCGATGTAGTGCTGCTCCTGGGTGACTGTGCTTTCCTCTCTTCCTTGGTTCTTTCCTGCCTGAGTCAGTCAGTGAGGTGAATGAGGCGTGTCAGCTGAGTAAGATGAGCCAACGAGTAAAATGAGGAAGTAATTGACTGAGGTGAGACAAGGGACAGGAGTGAGTATGGTGAATGAGCAAGGCAGGTGACTGTGTGTGTGTGTGTGTGTGTGTGTGTGTGTGTGTGTGTATCTCTTTGTAAGCGTCCGGATGTTTCTTATCAATGTGCGTCTCTCTCTCTCTCTCTCTCTCTCTCTCTGTTTCTATTTGTGTGTGTGTGTGTGTGTGTGTGTGTGTGTGTGTGTGTGTGTGTGTGTGTGTGTGTGTGTGTGTGTGTGTGCTTAAAGGCAGGAAATAAAAGAAATCCAGCGGGAAAATATTAGGCACAACTAGACAGAGCAGAAGAGGATATGAGGAGGGAGGAAAAGAGGAGGGGAAAAGAGAGGAGCTGGAGAGAGAGCAGTGAGCTGAGGAAAGAGTAAGTGACATTAGGAGAGAGGAAAGGGAAGAATGCTAGGTGGCGTTGTACAGGTCAACTCTAGAACTGTCTCTCACTCCCTGTATTTCCTACTGCCTATGATCTCCAGTCTTTCAAACGCAGTGTGTCCAGGCATCTCGATATGAACGCATCTTGAATCTGGCTCTCTGTTATCTTGTTTTTGTTTTTTCTTGGAGGGAACAGTCTTGCGGGCTCCTGGCCTTTGGTTTCTTCTTTCCTGCACAAATAAAAGGCCAAGTGTGGTTCCTTGAGGGTGTGGGTGATGTGGCGGCAGCATCAGAACCTTAGTGTTGGTGGCATACAAGACCCCAGTGTAGAAGTGGCGTAGGGACTGGCTGAGTTACCAGCCACTTTTGTGTTATCAGTGGCACCACACAATGTTTTTATGGCCTGTACTTCCTGCCACCATTCAACCACCGTCTGCCCGTAACTGGCTGACTGTGTGTTGGTAACTGTGTGTTGGTAACTGTGTGTTAGTAACTGTGTGTTGGTAACTGTGTGTTGGTAACTGATGGACTGTGTGTTGGTAACTGTGTGTTGGTAACTGTGTGTTGGTAACTGTGTGTTAGTAACTGTGTGTTGGTAACTGTGTGTTGGTAACTGATGGACTGTGTGTTGGTAACTGTGTGTTGGTAACTGTGTGTTGGTAACTGGCTGACTGTGTGTTGGTAACTGGTTGACTGTGTGTTGGTAACTGTGTGTTGGTAACTGTGTTGGTAACTGTGTGTTGGTAACTGTGTGTTGGTAACTGTGTGTTGGTAACTGTGTGTTGGTAACTGTGTGTTGGTAACTGGCTGACTGTGTGTTGGTAACTGTGTGTTGGTAACTGTGTGTTGGTAACTGGTGGACTGTGTGTTGGTAACTGTGTGTTGGTAACTGTGTGTTGGTAACTGTGTTGGTAACTGGTTGACTGTGTGTTGGTAACTGGTTGACTGTGTTGGTAACTGGTGGACTGTGTGTTGGTAACTGTGTGTTGGTAACTGGTTGACTGTGTGTTGGTAACTGTGTGTTGGTAACTGTGTGTTGGTAACTGTGTGTTGGTAACTGGGTAACTGTGTGTTGGTAACTGGTTGACTGTGTGTTGGTAACTGTGTGTTGGTAACTAGTGGACTGTGTGTTGGTAACTGGTGGACTGTGTGTTGGTAACTGTGTGTTGGTAACTGGTGGACTGTGTGTTGGTAACTGGTGGACTGTGTGTTGGTAACTGGTGGACTGTGTGCCGGTAACTGGTGGACTGTGTGCCGGTAACTGGGTAACTGTGTGTTGGTAACTGGGTAACTGTGTGTTGGTAACTGGTGGACTGTGTGCCGGTAACTGGTGGACTGTGTGTTGGTAACTGGTGGACTGTGTTGGTAACTGGGTAACTGTGTGTTGGTAACTGGTGGACTGTGTGCCGGTAACTGGTGGACTGTGTGTTGGTAACTGGTGGACTGTGTGCCGGTAACTGGTGGACTGTGTGTTGGTAACTGGTGGACTGTGTGTTGGTAACTGGTGGACTGTGTGCCGGTAACTGGTGGACTGTGTGTTGGTAACTGGTGGACTGTGTGTTGGTAACTGGGTAACTGTGTGTTGGTAACTGGTGGACTGTGTGCCGGTAACTGGTGGACTGTGTGTTGGTAACTGGTGGACTGTGTGCTGGTAACTGGTGGACTGTGTGCTGGTAACTGGTGGACTGTGTGCTGGTAACTGGTGGACTGTGTGCCGGTAACTGGTGGACTGTGTGTTGGTAACTGGTGGACTGTGTGCTGGTAACTGGTGGACTGTGTGCTGGTAACTGGTGGACTGTGTGTTGGTAACTGGTGGACTGTGTGCCGGTAACTGGTGGACTGTGTACTGGTAACTGGTGGACTGTGTGCCGGTAACTGGTGGACTGTGTACCGGTAACTGGTGGACTGTGTGCCGGTAACTGGGTCACTTTCTACACACAGTACTGTACGTCTGTGGTAAAGGGCCAGCTTATCAATGTTCAGGTGTTATTGTGGTATAGGTAAAGGTGAATCTGCCGCCAGGTGATGTACTGGGGTTGAACAGTGGCTGGAGAGACGCACCAGAGGATGAGAGAAAACTAACACTGGAAGCATACTAAATACTCCAAATATCAGACACATATGGCAGAGTGTACTGAAGGAAGTAGGTGGGGAGGGAGAGAGAGAGAGAGAGAGAGAGAGAGAGAGAGAAGGGAAACAATAAAATAACAAAGTAAGGAAGGGAGTAGATAATATTTCTAAACAATGGGTAAGCAAGGCCGCATAAAAAGGCCAATATGATACATAAGAGGGAGGCGTTAATATGGTAAAGGGCGTGGCTACAGCGAGACTGGACCATTATATTAACATTTCATGCAGTGTGCTGCAGCTGTGGTGTTGTGAGGCACCGATATTACACGATACTCCATTAAACACTGAACCATTTTGTACAACATCAGTGTTTAGCCTCACAGGGTATTCATATCTATTTTTTCATCGCCAGACATTACCATCTCATCCCTTCCTACTCATTCCTTTATTTTTTTACCTCCTACTCCTCCCTCCTTCCCTCCCTCCCTCCCTCCCTCCTTTTTTTTTTTCTACCTCCTACCCCTCCTTCTCTCCCTCCCTCTCCCCTTCCAGTCATCCCAGCCCAGGTTTATAATACTTATGTTCGTCGACCGCACCTGTGTCATGCAGGCAAATTCATCAACAGGTAACACACGTAGTTTTGCTAATTACTATGCGTGTCTTCCTGGTTCAGTGAGTGTCATTGTTTTCACTGAACAGGCTCTTGGGTGTCAGTGTAAGGCAGGAGGCAGCCGTGGGCCACGACTGGCAAAGGAAAAATTAACGACCAGAAGCAGACGACTAAGGCAAGTGCAAAGCGGAAAATGTACAAAGATATATAGAGGCAGGAAACTGACAAAATACGAGACAGCAGTTGACAAGGGAGAAAAGATTAACTTGAAAGCACTCAGACAGTGCATACCTCCGCCAGTGCTGGACCCGGATCCGACCCAAAATCAAATAAGTTCTTTCTTGGCCCATGGAGCATTCTTCCACAAAATTTCATTGACATTCATTGAGAACTTATACTCTGCGGGATACGTAGCATCCGGATCTGGATCCTGATCTGCCCCAAAATTGAATCAATTTTTTCTTGGCCCATGGCCCACCCTTCCCTAGAATTTCACTGGAGTCCATTGACAACTTTTGGTGATACCGTGTGAACAAACAGACAAACATAGGTGAATACATAACGTCCTCCAACTTCGTTGGCAGAAGTAAAAATATGAGAGACCAGTTGACAGGAAAATAAGGCAAAGTAAAGACATGGGAGAGGCAGGGGATTAGAGAAGGAGAAGCAGACTGTGACCTACAGACAGGAAGGGGGAAAAAAAAAAGACCGCCTCAGAAGGCAGCCACAAATGTAACTGGAAAACACTAAGAGAGCGCGTATCTCCGCCAATGCCATTGCCATTAAAAAGGATCTGGCTCCGGATCATTGGAGATATTGTGTGCAATACACAGGAGCCAGAGCCCACCCCAAATTTAATCAATTCTTTCTTGGCCCATGGCCCACCCTTCAAAAAATTTTCATTGAAATCCATTGAGAACTTTTGGAGATATGGTGTGGACAAACAGACATACATATGTGAATACATAACCCCCTCCAACTTCGTTGGCGGAGGTAACAAGGAAAAGGAAATAGGAGGGATGATGACAGGCACGGCTGACAGCCAAGGACACAGGAAATTAGATTAACTTTTTTTTCTCTGTGAGTATTTTCACTCTGGATCCTGCTCTTGTGTGTGTGTGTGTGTGTGTGTGTGTGTATTTTCTATATCATTCTTACCACTCTTACTCTTCCATCTACTTCTCTGTTTATTACTTGTATCCTCCTCACTCTCTTCCACGTCTCCACTCTCCACTCTCTCTTCTCCTCTCCCTTCCCTCCTCTCTTCTTTTCCACTCTCTACTCTCTCTTCTCCTCTCCTTTCCCTCCTCTCTTCTCCTTCTCCACTCTCTACTCTCTCTTGTCCTCTCCCTTCCCTCCTCTCTTCTTCTCCACTCTCTACTCTCTCTTCTCCTCTCCCTTCCCTCCTCTCTTCTTCTCCACTCTCTACTCTCTCTTCTCTCCTTTCCCTCCTCTCTTCTTCTCCACTCTCTACTCTCTCTTCTCCTCTCCTTTCCCTCCTCTCTTCTTCTCCACTCTCTACTCTCTCTTCCCCTCTCCCTTCCCTCCTCTCTTCTCCTTTTCCACCCTCTACTCTCTCTTCTCCTCTGTCTTCCTCTCTCTTTTCCGCTTCTCCACTCTCTAATCTCTCTTTTCCTCTCCTTTCCTCCCTCTCCTCTCCTGCTCCACTCTCTACTCTCTCTTTTCCTCTCCATTCCCCCTCCCTTCTCCTCCTGCCTTCTCTCTTCTCCTCTCTCTTCCTCCCAGCCATCATCACACAGTACTTCATTTCTCCCTCTTGTCCACCTTCCCTGCATCACCTAAATCATTTGTTTGTTTGTTTTCATGCACACATTGTATATTATAAGCATTTATTCACCACATGTTTTTCTCAGTCAGTCAGCAAGTTTCTGTCTCTGTCTGTCTATAACACTCTCTCTCTCTCTCTCTCTCTCTCTCTCTCTCTCTCTCTCTCTCTCTCTCTCTCTCTCTCTCTCTCATACACACAAAAAACACACACAAACAAATATACATACACATAAAAAAAAAACACAAACAAACAAACAAACACACAAGCACACGCCGAGCAAAACAAGCCTCTCTCTTGCTATCGTAGGCGAGGGTGGAATAAAACTATAAAATGAAATTATCACAATCTGTGTGGGGAAACACAGGAAGCAGAGCAGCGACGGTGTACAGTGGGTAAGGGAGGGGGAGGAGAGGAGGGGTAGTAGTGGGGGGAGGAGGGAAGAGATTGAGAGAGAGAGAGAGAGAGAGAGAGAGAGAGAGACAGACAGACAGACAGACAGACAGACAGACAGACAGAGGAGGGGGCTGGGAAGAGGGAAGGAGTACAAAGGAAAGCAAACAGCAACAGACCTTATGGTCCTTTCGAGGGTGTTAGGTACAGAGTAGACTATGACTACAAGATCTAATTCCACATGCTGAAGGATAAGGATAGTAAAGCAAGAAGGCTGCCCCCGCCTCCAAACCCTCCAGTTAAAACTGGTAAGAAAAAGTGAGAAAAACCACCATGCAGCATGGAAAAACTGACATGAAAATTTCATAGGAAACACTGAAAAGGAAAAGCTACATTCTATAATACATTATCTATAAGCTATAAGTGAGGAATGAAGGAAAGGGGCAGGGGAGAGAGAAGGGAAGGAGGAAGAAACAGTGAATGACTGAGGAAGGGAGGGGAGGGGAAGATAAAACAGAGTGGAGAAAGGCAGAGAAGGAGCAGCAAAGGGAGGGAGGAAGGTTGAATACAAGTGAAATGGAAGAAGGCAGAGTGACGGTGTGGGTGGAAGGGAGAGAACAGACTGAAAAAGGAGTGAGGTCAGTCGAGACAGGGAGACGGATGATGGGAAAGAGGGTGGATGACAGACAACACTATGAATAGGATCAGGGTGAGGAAGAAGGGAGGATGTACTGTAGGGTATGGGAGGGAGGGAGGAGGCTGGATGAGGGGGAAGGGACGAGGCAGGGTGAGGGGGCAGGGAGGAGGCTGAGTGAGGGGGAAGGGCTGGGGCAGGGTGAGGGGGCAGGGAGGAGGCTGAGTGAGGGGGAAGGGCTGGGGCAGGGTGAGGGGGCAGGGAGGGAGGAGGCTGAGTGATGGGGAATGGCTGGGGCAGGGTGAGGGGGCAGGGAGTGGGGGTTACAACATGAGGGGGCAGCGAGAGGCAGGAAGAGACACCAGAGTGTGACATCCATCACCGCAGTGATAGTCATCTGCACAACACATTTTGGTAGATCAGGACATTTCACGCCTTAGGTTAGTGCTGTTGCCAACACCTTCACAAAATGTATGGCAATAATTAGCCCTGACTGTGGTGGTAAAAAAGTTGATTACAGAAAGAGAGCAAGAGTGGACCAATGCATTAGCCTTTGTGTTGGCTGTGTCTTGTTTATTTTTAAGTTCTAGATTCTGCACTGTACAGTAAGTTACTTCTGTATTGAGGACAGTGTCACTGGCAGTGCTGTGTGTACGCATGTATCTGTGAATGCATATATATATATATATATATATATATATATATATATATATATATATATATATATATAACTATATATATATATACAGAGCGAGCGAGCAAGAGAGAGAGAGAGTGTTCGTGAGCTGGTCCTTAGTGTCCTCCCAATTTTTTTTTTTTTTTTTTTTTATACTTAGGAGAACGAAATTTTGCAGGAAGGTAGACGTGTACTTTGAACAGGTTTTGGGCAGGACTGGACCCGTAAAGAGGCCTATTTACACCTGGGTCAGGGGGCAGGGCAGCCTCTTCCCCAGTTTCTAAATTTCCTATAAACATAACAAGGTGTGGCTGGCAGGGTTTATTTTAAAAAAAAAAAAAAAAAAAAAAAAAAAAAAATCACGGTGGTAGACGGCCATCCCGGCGAGGTTTTAGGCAGAATGCAATCGCCAAGGACTGCCTCTGCGTACACCGAGGTACACGCCAACACCAACTAATTTTTACACACGGTGAGATCCCCTGGAGCTGCCCCGGCAGGCAGGATGTACCCTACGAGGGGGGGGGGGACACTCCTAAGTTAAACCAAGTTGTCTCTTAACTGCAAGACTAAAAGTTCAAAATCTTTTGTTGTTACAGGAACAGTTACATTTCACCAACTTGACTATGTAAATTGTCTACCACCATTGCTGTAATAATCTTCACTATTAGTAATGCATTTCCTCTTGGACATTCACTGGTTATTTCTGCTGCCAATACTGCAACTCATACACTGAATACATCTTAACATTATAACAACTGGTCAGGAAATAATACAAAGATGAGAAACGGGTCAATATATGTGTACTGTACATAATGCATGACTCTGTCTGCCCTTAAATTGACATTATTCCCAGTGATGGTGGAGGCAGGGATGGTGGTTGTTGTCGTTGAGGCAGGGGTAATGGTTGTTGTGGTGGTAGAGGCAAGGGTGATGGGCGTTGTGGTGGTAGAGGCAGGGATGATGGTTGTTGTGGTGGTAGAGGCAGGGATGATGGTTGTTGTGGTGGTAGAGGTAGGTGTGGTAGTGGTGGTGATCACAGTACTAACGTGCACGGTGACAGCGGGGATGTGGTAGTGGTGATTGTCCTAGTGATGATTACAGGCAACGTTGGTATGCATGGACAACATTTTCTGTTTTTACCCCGGTAACGACAGGTATCCATGCTATTATCTGTCTGTCTATCCATCTATCTACAGATCAGTAGATAGGTAGACATAGACATATACATAGACATATAGACTGACTAACAGATAAACAGACATAAAGACAGACAGTGAGACAGACAGATGGATAATGTTAAGGTGTGGCTTTAGGTCAAGTTGTATGGTGTTTACGGCATCAACAAGGTAGTAGGTTAGGGTGGTGCAGAGAGGTGCTACTATGGCAGTGTTGTGGGGCCAAGGCGCGGTAGCTGGCCTGGCACAACACTCCGGCGGGGACATCTTCCTCATTTACCAAGTTGTCAAATTCTGGCCTGAGATACTGCTCCTACATACCTCTATACAAAGCTGATCCTCTTGGCGGCTATCCCTTACCCATTTGCCCTGCACCACGCCAGGTTACGAACCTTGTTTCAGTCCTAGCTAGTTGCAGTCTGCCCCAGGACGGCGGCTACTTGCTTGTGGTCGATGGCTCTGCTCGGCCACACAGACCAACAGACAGGAACAACAACAGCAACAACATTCTATCAGTTTTGCCATAACATCTCCCACATACTTCTTTAATACCTCCCACCACCAGAACAAAGGCAGGCTGAGTTTGGTACAAACTTTTCTCAGCAAAAAATAATCGTTGGGAGATTGTGAAATGTGAGTTTTTCCCTTGCCTCTGATACCTGTGTTGATATACAACAAAGAGTATGCCTTACCCAGAGTACAGTATGTGAACCTGCCTGGGTATCCTCCTACATACCAGTTTATTAGCCTGTGTTTTCACACTGTATCTTGACCCAGTAAAGTCTCTCCTGCCTAACACCCTACCACAACTTGTCCTGCCATTTATTTAACACTTCATTATTTTCCTACTTCACTATACTCCCTTTACCTTAACTTGGCACAGATTTGCATCCTTTTGCGGCTTATTCCACGCAGAATAAGGCAATACTATGGCTCTACATCCCTTCCGTAGCACTTCTTCATGACTAGCATCATACTGTGCTGTTAATCTCTTGCTACAACCAGTAATGAAGATGGACAGATGGCAGTTTTAGGCCAAGTTAGAGTAAAAAAGGTATAGTATATCCGTTGCCAACGTTACCATTTCATTAGTGTACCAGGCCATTATTTTCTGTTTTCCTTAATTCACAAATAAATCAGTTCATTTAACCTCTTACTTGTGTCCCAGCAGATATATAGTTTACCAGTGTATTAATTATCTACTTTACTAGTGTACTATTTCATTAATGTACGAGTTCATTAGTGTACTATTTCACTAGTTGCTTCGTTGATGCTGTTACCAGTCTGCCACTTTACTACTTCATCAGTTGTCCAGGTCATTAGTTTACCCGTTGTTCAGGTGCCAAGGTACACCATTCCATAGTTGTCCAGTTCACTAGATGACCATTTGACTGGTGTTGGGGTTCACCAGAGTATTAGTTTACTAGTACATGAGTTTACCAGTCCATTAGTTAACCAGTTGTTTAGTTTACCAGTCCATTAGTTAACCAGTTGTTTAGTTTACCAGTCCATTAGTTAACCAGTTGTTTAGTTTACCAGTACATTAGTTAACCAGTTGTTTAGTTTACCAGTCCATTAGTTAACCAGTTGTTTAGTTTACCAGTCCATTAGTTAACCAGTTGTTTAATTTACCAGTCCATTAGTTAACCAGTTGTTTAGTTTACCAGTACATTAGTTAACCCGTTGTTTAGTTTACCAGTCCATTAGTTAACCAGTTGTTTAGTTTACCAGTACATTAGTTAACCAGTTGTTTAGTTTACCAGTACATTAGTTAACCAGTTGTTTAGTTTACCAGTACATTAGTTAACCAGTTGTTTAGTTTACCAGTACATTAGTTAACCAATTGTTTAGTTTACCAGGTCAGTGTACTGCCAGTACATTAGCTGTAGTTCTTTTACACTAATTTGGCCCAGATTTTTTTTCTTTTGGAGCTTATTTCACGTAGTTCAGTGACAGAAACGGACAATACTGCAGCTCTACATCATTCTCACAGCACTTCTTTGTGACTAACACCATATTCGAGACTTAATTTATTGTTATAACTCGGCACTGATGCTGGGGCGATGGAAATTTGAGGCCAAGTTAGAGTAACAAGGGTATAGGGCACAGCACAAGCCCTGCCACCAAGTCAGATATCTGGGTAAGCAGGATGGCCGTCTATTTTGGGCTGTGATCTGAAGCGATAAAACCCAACGCCTCCACTGAATGGCTGTGGCCACTCAGTAAAATAGCGTGTTGACTCAGTGAATTAGTGGTGAGTCAGTAAGTATGGTGAGTCAATGAATGGACAGGGTGACTCAGTAAAATAGCGTGTTGACTCAGTGAATCAGTGGTGAGTCAGTAAGTATAGTGAGTCAATGAATGGACAGGGTGACTCAGTAAAATAGCGTGTTGACTCAGTGAATTAGTGGTGAGTCAGTAAGTATGGTGAGTCAGTGAATGGACAGGGTGACTCAGTAAAATAGCATGTTGACTCAGTGAATTAGTGGCGAGTCAGTAAGTATGGTGAGTCAATGAATGGACAGGGTGACTCAGTAAAATAGCTTGTTGACTCAGTGAATTAGTGGTGAGTCAGTAAGTATGGTGAGTCAATGAATGGACAGGGTGACTCAGTAAAATAGCTTGTTGACTCAGTGAATTAGTGGTGAGTCAGTAAGTATGGTGAGTCAATGAATGGACAGGGTGACTCAGTAAAATAGCTTGTTGACTCAGTGAATTAGTGGTGAGTCAGTATGGTGAGTCAATGAATGGACAGGGTGACTCAGTAAAATAGCTTGTTGACTCAGTGAATTAGTGGTGAGTCAGTATGGTGAGTCAATGAATGGACAGGGTGACTCAGTAAAATAGCTTGTTGACTCAGTGAATTAGTGGTGAGTCAGTATGGTGAGTCAATGAATGGACAGGGTGACTCAGTAAAATAGCGTGTTGACTCAGTGAATTAGTGGTGAGTCAGTAAGTATGGTGAGTCAATGAATGGACAGGGTGACTCAGTAGTGTGGTGAGTTTTTTAATGTTGTGGCACAAAGGATGTTTTGGGTCAGTGAGTCAGTGTGGTACATGAGTGTGGTGAATGATGGGTGAGTCAGTGTGTGAGTGTGGTGGGTCAGTGTGGTACATGAGTGTGGTGAATGATGGGTGAGTCAGTGTGTGAGTGTGGTGGGTCAGTGTGGTACATCAGTGTGGTGAATGATGGGTGAGTCAATATGTGAGTGTGGTGGGTCAGTGTGGTACATCAGTGTGGTGAATGATGGGTGAGTCAGTGTATGAGTGTGGTGGGTCTGACAGTCAGTGTGTGAGTGTGGTGGGTCAGTCAGTCAGTGTGGTCAGTCAGCCAGTCAGTTTGGTAAGGTAGCGAGTGCATGTCACCAGGCAGTGTAAGAGTGCTGAGTCAGTGGGTCAGTGTGGTGAGTCAGTGAATGAGTTGTGAGTCAGTCAGTGTGGTGACTTGGTAAATGAGTGATGAGTTATATCACGAGGCAGTGTAAGAGTGCTGAGTCAGTGGATCAGTGTGGTGAGTCAGTGAATGAGTTGTGAGTCAGTCAGTCAGTGTGGTGAGTCGGTAAATGAGTGATGAGTTACTGAGTGAATGTGTTGCATGAGTGAGTGAGTGAGCCATTGTTGTTGAAGTGAATCCTAATGTTGCAGTGATGGCGTCTGGTGGTGGTGGTGGTGTGGTGGCGGTGTGGTGGTGGCTGATGTTGCTGTGCCACACCATGCAGATACACCGCATCGCAGCAATACGTAAGTTACTGTATTATTACTACACTACACCTGTCTGCCTTACCATCACACCTGTCTTCCGTACCATCACACCTGTCTGCCTTACCATCACACCTGTCTGCCTTACCATCACACCTGTCTGCCTCACCATCACACCTGTCTGCCTTACCATCACACCTGTCTGCCTCACCATCACACCTGTCTGCCTCACCATCACACCTGTCTGCCTTACCATCACACCTGTCTGCCTCACCATCACACCTGTCTGCCTTACCATCACACCTGTCTGTCTTACCATCACATCTGTCTGCTTTACTATCACACCTGTCTGCCTCACCATCACACCTGTCTGCCTCACCATCACACTTGTCTGCCTCACCATCACACCTGCCTGCCTACACTGGCCTGACACGTGGCTGCCTTGCCATGCCACGTGTCATACACTGTACTCACCTAGGGTAGGTATTACATGGCAGGCAGCTCATGCCAGGTATCATGGCCAGTGCACTGGGTATTATCCTCGTCCAAGCTGCTCTGTTACAACCTACCACCACTCTAGCTGGCCCTCCTTCAGCCACAGTTGCCACACCACCACACTCCTTGGCCGCCCTTATTGCTGGCTTCCTGTGGCCGCCACTGCCCTGGCCCTCGCCTACCACCTTGCCATATACCTCACCTAGCACAATAATAATAATAATAATAATAATAATAATAATAATAATAATCAGTAGTAGTAGTAGTAGTAGTGGTGCAGGTATCACTGCCATGGAGTATAGATGTTAATGATGTTTCAGAGACACCTGGCCATCCCAGCACACCTACTGGACCTTCTGACCCTTCAGATCCCTTCCCTAACTTCTCTTCTGTCTCACCTCAACATTCCCCTCATCCTTCCTCCAACCCTTCTCTTGACCCTTCCTCCAACCCTTCTCTTAATCCTTCCTCCAACCCTTCTCTTAATCCTTCCTCCAACCCTTCTCTTGACCCTTCCTCCAATCCCTTTCATAACACCTATCCAAGTACTTCTGTTCACCCTCCTAACCCCTCTCCCAAACCTGTCCCTAACCCCTCTCCCAAACCTGTCCCTAACCCCTCTCCCAAGCCTGTCCCTAACCCCTCTCCCAAGCCTGTGCCTAACCCCTCTCCCAAGCCTGTCCCTAACCCCTCTCCCAAGCCTGTCCCTAACCCCTCTCCCGAGCCTGTCCCTAACCCCTCTCCCAACCCTTCTAACCTCTCTCCTGCATCTTCACTTAAACACTCACCTAATCCCTCACCAATACCAGTACCTAGCCCCTCCACCAAGCCCCATCCTGCCTCCTTTCCTAGCCTCTTTCCTAGCCCATCGCCCAATCCCTCACCAATCCCAGTGCACAGCCCCTCCACCAAGCCATCTGCAGACCCCATCACTGAACCAGACAACTCTACAGCTGCCAACCCTCCTAAAAAAGGTTAGTTGTGTGAGTCAAAGCAAAGGCAGAGGGGCTGAGAGGCAGGGTGGAGGAAGGGTGGACGAAGGGTGTGGGAAGGGTGGAGAGAAAGGAGAATGAGGGAAGAGAAGGATAAGAGGGAGGGTGAGTGAAGGCAAGGATAAGAGGGAGGGTGAGGGAAGGCAAGGATAAGAGGGAGGGTGAAGGAAGGCAAGGATAAGAGGGAGGGTGAGGGAAGGGAGGATGTGAGGAAGGAGGAGGTGGAAAGAAAGGGAAGGGAGGGTGTGAGGGAGGGAGGAGGGGGAGGGTAAGAGAAGGGAGGGTGTGAGGGAGGGAGGAGGGGGAGGGTAAGGGAAGGGAGGGTGTGAGGGAGGGAGGAAGGGGAGGGTAAGGGAAGGGAGGGTGTGAGAGAGGGAGGAGGGGGGAAAGGAAAGGAGGGTGTGAGGGAGGGAGGAGGGGGAGGGTAAGGGAAGGGAGGGTGTGAGGGAGGGAGGAGGGGTAGGGTAAGGGAAGGGAGGGTGTGAGAGAGGGAGGTGGGGGAGGGTAAGGGAAGGGAGGGTGTGAGGGAGGGAGGAGGGGGAGGGTAAGGGAAGGGAGTGTTGTCCCTACACCCCAGGGTGACAGGGAGGAGGGAGTTAGTGGGCATTAGGGAATGACGAGTGGAAGAGAGAATGGGAATGGGGGGGGAGGCAGTGGAAGGGAGGGTAAGGGAAGGAAAAGTAAAGGGAAGGGAGAAGACAGAGGAAGGAGGTTTAAAAGAGGGTACAGAGAGGCTACTGGAATGAAAGTGAGGAGATGGAGAGGAGGGGGGGAAAGTGAGAGGGGTGAGGGAATGCAGGATGAGGTGAGGAGGGATGGAGATAGGAGGGAAAGGCAGGTGGTGAGAGGAAGGCTGAGGGGCCTGGGTTGAAAGGATGGGGTGAGAGGGAGTAGGAAAGGGGGTTTAAAGGAAAGGGGTAAAAGGGAGGTGTGAGAGGGAGATTGAGAGGGTGTTAGGGTAGTGGTGTGTCAGTGTGGTAAGGGATGGATTAAGAGACGCCTTTAAGATTGATATGTAATTGGATTATCAGTCGTTATAAACACCCTCACTTTGGTTGGTGGGTTTAGCTATTTTATTCTGCATAACGTCATTCAGTTTTGTTGATCCCAGTGATATGGTAAAGTCAAAGACTAAAATAACTGTCCGTAGTCAGCCTTTCACTGCTGCTGGTACATCTAAACGGTTATTTTGGCTAACACCACATTATTTATTTAGCCAAGAGAAAATGACCCCTGAAAAATTGCTAAGGAGTCCACAGTTATCGCTTTTCCTGGTCTTCCTTTCAGAATGCCACAAAGTCTCGGTGCCAACACGTCCCAACGGTCACCCAGTGGCACTCAGGAAGAAAGACAAGGAGGAGATGCTTGAAGCCGAGTTTGAGCTTCACCAGTCTGTAACAAATGCCGCCTCTGATCTAGCGTTCGTAGTCAGAACTTTATCAAATAGGTCTGTCGAGGCTGCTCTTATTATAACCTTGAGTGCTGACGAGTCTGCTGACGTGGACGCCGCAGAGTTCCAGTGTTTTGATAAGAGTGGTGAAAACTCAACGCTGACCCTCACCATCAACACTGTCCCCACCACCCCTGCAACCACCACCACCCCTGCAACCACCACCAGCCCTGCAACCACCGACAACTCTACCGAGCCTGACAACAGCGCACAGGTGGTGACTCGCAGGATCAAAATTCAGGTTAGTTGTGGTGTTGTGGGTTCAGAGGCAGCTCTGTGTGTGTGTGTGTGTGTGTGTGTGTGTGTGTGTGTGTGTGTGTGTGTGTGTGTGTGTGTGTGTGTGTGTGTGTGTGTGTGTGTGTGTGTAACAATTAACACTGGTATAAATGTAATAATTCTGACATAAAGTCCAGCACATCAGTACTAATGAAGGCACTCGAGTGTGAAATAGTAAGATGTTGCCACAATATCCAGTGATGTCTCACAGTTGTTTAATGCCTTCAGTGCCATGATGTAGCCTTGTAGGTTCTTCTTGCTGCCTTCACACCATTGGACTGAATCAAGATAAGTACCTTATACTGAACACTTTAATGAAGGATGCACCAAATCCCTCGAGGTGCAAAAGGCTTTCCCATACTAAATGAAATCGGGTGAAGGTTGCAAGAAAATGCGAGAAATACATTACCGGCTTAAAGGGGTCAAACGCCCCATGCCACTAATACATAATATTTTGTTCTTACTGCAGGTGGAGCGAGAACAGATGAAGGTCAGTGTGACCAACGGGGACCAGATCACAGAGACGGAGCCAGGCAAGTGCCCATTCCTCTCCTTGGAGTTCCCTGACCTGTCCCTGCAGGTGACATGTCTGCCTGGTGGTTCCTGTGGGTCCATGACTTACTGCACGACACGTGAGTATTACCACATATCTCACCACTGCCTACAACACCACCACCAGGGACTGTGTTGTATACTGGGCATACTGTATAGACTGTACTCAGGCCACAAACTGACACATGAAACCACCAGCCACGTTCTCTCTCTCTCTCTCTCTCTCTCTCTCTCTCTCTCTCTCTCTCTCTCTCTCTGTACAGATGCCACACATTGTCACAGGATACCACCATTCCCCCCCTCTCCCTCTCTTTATCTATCAATCTATCCATCTCTGCTGCCATCATCATCATCATCCAGACCTCTGTTCCCACCTGGTATGAAGTAGGGTTCAGAGTGCCAAAACTCAGTGATAAAAGGATAAGGTAAGCAAAGGTGATGCTAATTAACGGGCCACACTCACATTCACTGACCATTTAAGCCCCAGACTCCTGACTCCACCCCACAGGCCTAAACACCCACACTTACACTCCACCCCACAGGCCTAAACACCCACACTTACACTCCACCCCACAGGCCTAAACACCCACACTTACACTCCACCCCACAGGCCTAAACACCCACACTTACACTCCACCCCACAGGCCTAAACACCCACACTTACACTCCACCCCACAGGCCTAAACACCCACACTTACACTCCACCCCACAGGCATAAACACCCACACTTACACTCCACCCCACAGGCCTAAACACCCACACTTACACTCCACCCCACAGGCCTAAACACCCACACTTACACTCCACCCCACAGGCCTAAACACCCACACTTACACTCCACCCCACAGGCCTAAACACCCACACTTACACTCCACCCCACAGGCCTAAACACCCACACTTACACTCCACCCCACAGGCATAAACACCCACACTTACACTCCACCCCACAGGCCTAAACACCCACACTTACACTCCACCCCACAGGCCTAAACACCCACACTTACACTCCACCCCACAGGCCTAAACACCCACACTTACACTCCACCCCACAGGCCTAAACACCCACACTTACACTCCACCCCACAGGCCTAAACACCCACACTTACACTCCACCCCACAGGCCTAAACACCCACACTTACACTCCACCCCACAGGCCTAAACACCCACACTTACACTCCACCCCACAGGCATAAACACCCACACTTACACTCCACCCCACAGGCATAAACACCCACACTTACACTCCACCCCACAGGCATAAACACCCACACTTACACTCCACCCCACAGGCATAAACACCCACACTTACACTCCACCCCACAGGCCTAAACACCCACACTTACACTCCACCCCACAGGCCTAAACACCCACACTTACACTCCACCCCACAGGCATAAACACCCACACTTACACTCCACCCCACAGGCCTAAACACCCACACTTACACTCCACCCCACAGGCCTAAACACCCACACTTACACTCCACCCCACAGGCATAAACACCCACACTTACACTCCACCCCACAGGCCTAAACACCCACACTTACACTCCACCCCACAGGCATAAACACCCACACTTACACTCCACCCCACAGGCCTAAACACCCACACTTACACTCCACCCCACAGGCCTAAACACCCACACTTACACTCCACCCCACAGGCCTAAACACCCACACTTACACTCCACCCCACAGGCATAAACACCCACACTTACACTCCACCCCACAGGCATAAACACCCACACTTACACTCCACCCCACAGGCCTAAACACCCACACTTACACTCCACCCCACAGGCCTAAACACCCACACTTACACTCCACCCCACAGGCATAAACACCCACACTTACACTCCACCCCACAGGCCTAAACACCCACACTTACACTCCACCCCACAGGCCTAAACACCCACACTTACACTCCACCCCACAGGCCTAAACACCCACACTTACACTCCACCCCACAGGCATAAACACCCACACTTACACTCCACCCCACAGGCATAAACACCCACACTTACACTCCACCCCACAGGCATAAACACCCACACTTACACTCCACCCCACAGGCATAAACACCCACACTTACACTCCACCCCACAGGCATAAACACCCACACTTACACTCCACCCCACAGGCCTAAACACCCACACTTACACTCCACCCCACAGGCCTAAACACCCACACTTACACTCCACCCCACAGGCCTAAACACCCACACTTACACTCCACCCCACAGGCCTAAACACCCACACTTACACTCCACCCCACAGGCCTAAACACCCACACTTACACTCCACCCCACAGGCCTAAACACCCACACTTACACTCCACCCCACAGGCATAAACACCCACACTTACACTCCACCCCACAGGCATAAACACCCACACTTACACTCCACCCCACAGGCATAAACACCCACACTTACACTCCACCCCACAGGCATAAACACCCACACTTACACTCCACCCCACAGGCCTAAACACCCACACTTACACTCCACCCCACAGGCCTAAACACCCACACTTACACTCCACCCCACAGGCATAAACACCCACACTTACACTCCACCCCACAGGCCTAAACACCCACACTTACACTCCACCCCACAGGCCTAAACACCCACACTTACACTCCACCCCACAGGCATAAACACCCACACTTACACTCCACCCCACAGGCCTAAACACCCACACTTACACTCCACCCCACAGGCATAAACACCCACACTTACACTCCACCCCACAGGCATAAACACCCACACGTACACGCTTCATACCATTTGTCACCTACACCCACACATACTTACTGGTGATAGCTTGTCATAACAGCTTGTAGTCGAGAACTGTGAGGTGAAAGGCGCCAATTTTAACCACTTAAGTAAGGAGAGGGAGAGAGAGAGAGAGTCATTTACTTTGTGTCTTAGGAAGTGTGCAATGTCTCTCTCTCTCTCTCTCTCTCTCTCTGCCATAAAATGCCACAGATCAAGCACCACACTTGAGAATGGGTCTTCACATAGTGTAGTAGTTGCACTGAATGTGGGTGTACGTGTATCACTTTCATGAATAACATTTTTACTTGCACAGCCAAGGACTTTTAAATTGTGTTGTGCCATAATACTTTGTCTAATTTTGGTTCCTTGTTCACTAACATTTAACTTAAACGCGCCATTCCTTCCTTCATTCTCCGTTACCAAATGTAACTTATAAACGCCATTCTTCCTGCCTTCATTCCTCGTAAGTGAAATAAGCTTCTCCCAAACCTTACTTCTAACATCATTCTTACGCCAACATCTAACATCCATCCTTCCCCTGCTGCTAACAAACCTTTCCTTGTCCCCCTAACTGCCCCTGTCTCCTCTAAATCCCCTCCCCTCTATTTCTTACCTTCTCCCTCCCTCTACTTTCAACCCCCCTTCTCTCGTCTACTTCCAACATTCCTTTCCCTTCTACCTCTAACCTTCTCATAACCTATGCTCTTAACTTACCCTTTCACCTGCTCTGACCCTCCTGCTTCCTATGTTCCTAACATCACACTCTCCTGCCACGTCCCTGTATCCAGATTTCCTCCACTCTTTCTACTAAGCCCCCTCTTTCACCCTAACCATCTTCCCCTCCTACCCCTATCCCTAGCCGTCTACCCCTTCCCTAATTCCAACCCCCTCCTCACCTCCCTCCATTTGCTGATAACCCTGTTAACTCATCCCTTGCTTTTAACCTCATTCCCTCCTCCTTGTTATCATAACCCCACCGTTCCCCGCTCCACATGCACTAACCCTGCTTTCTCTTTCCCTCCCATGCTCTCACAGGCCTCACCTAACCCCTGCGGCAGCCTTCCCCCCCTCACCTGACTCGGCCCTTACGTGCCTCTGACTCAGCCCTTCCTTGTATCTAACCTTCCGTCCCTTACGCTAACCTTGGCCCTCTCCTAATAAGCTTGCCCTCCCCTGTTAACAGCCCAGCCTTCTCCTTCCCACCACTCAGCCAGTCTTGTACACACCACTGCGCTTGCCTTTTTGTGGTGATATCTAGTCTTTACAAGCCCCAAACTCTGCCAGCTCTGTCCCAAACTCCTTCCCCTGCCCCAAACTCTGTCTTCCCCTGCCCCAAACTCCTTCCCCTGCCCCAAACTCTGCCAGCTCTGCCTCAAACTCCTTCCTCTGCCCCAAACCCTGTCTTCCCCTGCCCCAAACTCCTTCCCCTGCCCCAAACTCCTTCACTTGCCCCATACTCCGCCTTCCCCT